>NC_138372.1:19984754-20013380 GCF_054177405.1 Leptonychotes weddellii | reverse complement strand
GGAAAGTAACAGGATGTTAAACCAAACTAGTTAGGCGCCACGGAAGGGTCTTTAATCCGGGGGGACAGGGGGGGGGGCGCGGAGTGTCATAATCAGCTGACAGAAACTCAGCATGCAGGAAATCCACTAAGGTCAAGTTTCTACATTATTATTCCATAAACTGATTACAGATTCTCAGGCTCCTAGCTGGGTATACTCTCCTTCCAGCTCTTGAATTTTTTTTAACACCCTTTTTCAAGTATAATTTACATACCACAAGACTCATCCATTTTAAATGTACAATTCAAATGATTTCTAGTAAATTTATAGAGGTGAACACCTCTGACCATAATGTAGTTTAGGACATTTCCTTTTACCCCCAGAAAATCCCTCATGCCCATTAGTAGTCAATCCCTGCTCCCACCCCACAGACAGCTACTAATCTGCTTTCTGTCTCTCTATATTTGCCTTTTCTGGACATTTTGTATAAAAGGAATCATATAATATGTGGTTTTCTGGGACTGGCTACTTTGTGGTCTGATTTTGTCGTCAGTTATATTCCAGTGACTGTGTGTCTCCATTATTTCTCTAACCTTTTCATGTGCTCTGTACTTTCATAGGAAATAGGAAAACATGGGGGCGTCAGGCTGGCTCAGTCAGAAGAGTGTAGGACTCTTGATCTCGGGGTTATGAGTTCGAGCCCCGTGATGGGTATAGAGATTACTTAAATAAATAAAACATAAAAAAGAAAAAGGAAATAGGGAAATTTGGGTAAACAAAAGGAGAAAAAAAAAAGCTTCACTTTCCCAATAAATCTTTCCTAACAGATTCTGCTATAGTTGACATTCTCCTGGACCATTCTGTGCAAAGCATCTGATTCCTGTCAGAAGACCTGAACTCAAAAAAAAAAAAAGAAAGAAGGAAGACCTGAGCTCACCTCTTGCCTCTGCTACTTTCTAGCTATGTGATCTGGGCCTCTTGGAGTTTCTGTTTTCTAATGTGTAAAATGAGCAAAATAATACTACCTACCTCACTGGTTTATGTTATGAGGAACAGGAGCTAATGCATACGAAGTCCTTAATATAGGGCCCGGCACTTGATAAGTGCTCCATAGAGGTGAACCATTATCATAAATGTTCTTACGCAACATTTTTTTTAAAGATTTTATTTTTGGGGCGCCTGGGTGGCTCAGTCGGTTAAGCGACTGCCTTCGGCTCAGGTCATGATCCTGGAGTCCCGGGATCGAGTCCCGCATCGGGCTCCCTGCTCGGCGGGGAACCTGCTTCTCCCTCTGACCCTCCCCCCTCTCATGAGCTCTCTCTCTCTCTCATTCTGTCTCAAATAAATAAAAATAAAATCTTTAAAAAAAAATGATTTTATTTTTGTTTATTTGAGAGAGAGAGAGCCCGAGCACGAACAGGGGGAAGGGCAGAGGGAGAAGGAGAAACAGACACCCCACTGAGCAGGGAGCTCAATGCAGGGCTTGATCCCAGGACCCTAAGATCATGATCTGAGCGGAAGGCAGACACTTAATGGACTGAGCTACCCAGGCATCCCGCAACATTTTATTTTTATTTATTTATTATTATTATTTTTTAAAGATTTTATTTATTCATTTGAGACACAGAGATACAGAGAGAGAGAGAGAGCATGAGCAGGGGGAGAGGCAGAGGGAGAGGGAGAAACAGGCCTCCCGCTGAGCCAGAAGCCCGATGTGAGGCTTGATCCCAGGACCCTGGGATCATGACCTGAGCTGAAGGCAGACGCTTAACCATCTGAGCCACCCAGGCGCTCTATTATTATTATTATTTTTAATTAAGCTCTGTGCCCAACGTGGGGTTTGAACTCACGGCCCCGAGATGAAGGGACATAGGCTCTACCGACTAAGCCAGCCAGGTGCCCTTCTGTGCAACATTGTAATGAGTACATGGTATTCCATTTGCGGCTATCCCTTAGTTGGTTTGACTACTGTTCTTGAACATGTAGGCCAAGGGCCAGTTAACTACAGCTCCCCAGCTGTTGCCTGGGAGTCTAAGAATGGTTTTCACATTTTTAAATGGCTGGCAGGATTAAAAAAAAATAATAATCAAAATAATACTATTTCATGACATGTGAAAGTTATATGAAATTCAAATTTCAGTGTCTATAAGTAAAACTTTATTGGAACACTGCTACACTCTCTTGTTTATATATTGTCTGTTACTGCTTTGCAACAGCAGACTTGAGTGGTTAGCAGAGACTGTATGACCACAAAAACCTAAAATACGCACCATCTGGCCTCTTTACAGAAAAAGTTGGCTGAGACATGGTGTAGGTAACTCTTCATTTCTTATGCTTTATAAAAAATACTGCAAGGGGGGCACCTGGGTGGCTCAGTCAGTTGGGCGTCTGCCTTCGGCTCAGGTCATGATCCCAGGGTCCTGGGATCGAGCCCCGCATCGGGCTCCCTGCTGAGCAGGGAGCCTGCTTCTCCCTCTCCCTCTGCCTGCTGCTCTGCCTACTTGTGCTCTCTCTGTCAAATAAATAAATAAAATCTTTAAAAAAAAAAAAAATACTGCAAGGAACTTCCATAGGCCCGTGAGACCAGGCCTCAGTGGTCTCTTCAGGCTTTCCTGTGTGCTGCCACCTGGCTGGTTTCCTTCTGGCCATTCTGGTCTTTCAGCTGTGGGATTGCAGCCCATTGACTCCACCCTCAAGGCTTTGCCTCTACTTAACAGCCCTTCCTCCTACGACTTTGGTGGTCTTGTATTTCTTCTTCAGGTTTCAGCTTCAAAGTCTTTGCTTTAGGAAAACTTTCCAGATCTCCCCCTCCCAGCCAAATTCAGCATAGTACTCAGTTTGCTATTCTCTCCCCTCACTAAGCCTTGTGAAGTCAGGCACTGGGTTTTCACTACTACACTTGACCCTTGAACAATGCAGAGGTTAGAGGTGCCAACCCTCACCCTCCCCCCCGCCACACACACACTCCCCCTGCTGTAAAAAATACCATTATAGGGGCGCCTGGGTGGCTCAGTTGGCTGAGCATCAGACACTTGATTTCGGCTTAGGTCATGGTCTTGGGGTTGTGGGATAGAGCCCCACTTCAAGCCCCAGTCGGGCTCCAGGCTCAGCGCAGTCTGCTTATCCCTCTCCCTCCCCCTCTGCCCCTCATCCTGCTCTCGCTCACATCCACTCCCTCTCTCTCTCTAAAATAAATAAGTCTCAGGCGCCTGGGTGGCTCCGTTGGTTAAGCATCTGACTTCAGCTCAGGTCATGATCCCAGGGTCCCAGGATGGAGCCCTGTGACCGGCTCCCTGCTCAGCAAGGAGTTTGCTTCTGCTTTTTCCTCTCCCTCTGCTCCTCCCCTCATTCGTGCTCTCCATCTCTCTCAAATAAATAAAATCTTTAAAAAATAAAGATTTAAATAAATAAGTCTTAAAAAAATCCAAGTTTAACTCCCCATTGAGTATAGCTTTTGACTCCCCCAAAGCTATCTTCTGTTGACTAGAAGCCTGATAACATAAATAGTTGATTAACACATGTTTTTTGTATTATGTGTATTATATACATTATATATATAATATGTATATAAAATATACATATTATATACTTTCTTATAATAATGAGTTAAACTAGAAAAAAGAGGGTGCCTGGGTGGCTCAGTCGTTAAGCGTCTGCCTTTGGCTCAGGTCATGATCCCAGGGTCCTGGGATTGAGCCCCACGTCCGGCTCCCTGCTCAGTGGGAAGGCTGCTTCTCCCTCTTCCGCTCCCCCTGCTTGTGTTCCCTCTCACGCTGTGTCTCTCTGTCAAACAAATAAATAAAATATTTTTAAAAATAAAAATAAACTAGAAAAAAGAAAATGGTATTAAGAAAATCATCAGGGAGGGGTGCCTGGCTGGCTCAGTTAGTGGAGCATGCAACTCTTGATCTTGGGTCATAAGTTCAAGACCCACCTTGGGCATAGAGCTTACTTGAAAAAAAAAAATCATAAGGAAGAGAAAATACATTTCCAGTACCATGAGTGGACCTGTGCAGTTCAAACCCATGTTGTTCAAGGGTCAACTGATTATTGGAGCACTAGTATACATCTGTTGTTAGAATGAATGAACCCTTTGCTAAATCTCTCTCTCTCTCTTTTTTTTTAAGTTCTTATTTATTTTTTTCAATAATCTCTATTCCCAAGGTGGGGCTCCAACTCACCACCGGGAGATCTAGACCAGAGTCACATGCTCTTCTGACTGAGCCAGCCAGGAGCCCCTAAATCTCCTCTTAAACATAATTTTACATGAGGATACATTCTTGGGAGATGAATTTTTTGAAGGTTTTAGATTCTTATGTCTGTGCTGAATGGTTATCCAGAAAGGTTGCTGGTATCCATCACTAAGAAAGTGCTAAACTGGTATTTAAAACTATTGCTTCTGTTTTTAAAGGACAAAGGCTATAGAAAGAACATTAACACAGCTTTAGAAAAGGATATATAGGGCGCCTGGGTGGCTCAGATGGTTGAGCGACTGCCTTCAGTTCAGGTCATGATCTCTCCAGGTCCTGGCTGGGATCAAGCCCCACGTGGTACTCCCTGCTCAGTAGGGAGTCTGCTTCTCCTTCTCTCCTCACTCGTGCTCTCTCTCTCAAATGAATAGTCTTTTTTTTTTTTTTTTAAGATTTTATTTATTTGACAGAGAGATACAGCGAGAGAGGGAACACAAGCAGGGGGAGTGGGAGAGGGAGAAGCAGGCTTCCCGCCGAGCAGGGAGCCTGACGTGGGGCTCGATCCCAGGACCCTGGGATCATGACCTGAGCCGAAGGCAGACGCTTAACGACTGAGCCACCCAGGCGCCCCTCAAATGAATAAAGTCTTAAGAAAAAAAAAAGAAAGGGATATATACGCCTGGTTAAAGGGGAAGAATTTTTACAAGATCAAAGTTATGCATGGTGATTCAATCACCCCTGCAAGAGGACACCTACGAGGAATCCCGATATTCCCACTGGGGGCATAACTCAGAGTGCGCTTGTATAAACATAACTTACTTTCCTTAAACCTGTGAAATGGAAAAATAGCTTCTTTTTCTATGTCAGCAATCAACTGGCTCGGTTGTGAAAAACCAGTTTGTACCCACCACTCTTTAGGGTTCTTTTGTCGCGTTTCTTATAAATAGTTGACTTATCTTACCTAGCCATTTCATTGTCAAGATCTCTTAAGTAAAATAACTCACACTCAGTTTATTAATGAGACATCTAACCGCTTAACTAAACTTCATCCACACTCGGTACACCTAATAATTAAACCCCAAACATCGCCTACCCATCACAGAAGAAAAACTCATGAACCTACAAAAACGAAAAAAAAAGAAAAACACCTCTTTTATTACTAAAAACAAGGGCGCCGGGACCAACGATCACCAGCTGCCCAAGTACCAAAAAATTATGCTTCCGAAATCTCTTGATGTCGATTCCGCACGAAGAGCAATGGAGCTGCCCTACGTGTGCCACTCACGACAGAAGCCCTTTTTGCTTTTCTAGAAACGAAAACAGGGAGGCAGTGCTGGCGAATCCCTCTTTCGGTAAAGGTGAAAACAAAGTGGAAGCAATTTCTTATCCTTACTCCTCAAGTTGAAGGGGGAACTTCAAGACATGCTGAGCCGTAGAGCAATATTCACAAGAAGACTTTGTCTTTCGATTTTTATATAGAAGTAAGGGCAAGGACGTACATTGATATGCAAATATGCGCGGTGCTTGCTGGGAAGGGGCCGGCGGGCGCTGAGGGAGTGGCAAGGAAGAGCGGTTGTAGGAGCGAGCTGGGAAGCTGTCGCCGGCTGCAGTTGGCGTCGGGTCGCACCTTTTGTACGTTACGCGGGATACCCGCTTCTCGGCGGCTGTGGGTACCTATCTGGGGAAGACACGAATCCCACCCTATTAAAATGGAAAATGCACAAACTTGTACCACCCGTGGCCATCCAACCTGAAGCGGCCCCACCGTGGGAAAACTGGAGGCACAGGGAGAGAAGGACTGGGACCAACCTAATCTTCTGCTAATGATTAGTAGAACGTAGTGTGTTCATAAAGTGGAATGAATGCTATCTACTGTGCTGCCAAGGAGTGAATTAAACACCAAAAAGCACTGAGTGATAAGAGTTGCCGAATAAGGTACAGCAGGATGACCATTAACGTGAGGGGAAAGAAGCAATACTAAATTTGGATTGGTTAAAGTAGATCTTTATCAATAGATATAAAAAAAATTGAGTGAAGGTGTTGAATAGGGTACCACATATCGTTAATGTAATAAAGAACATACACGTGTGCACATAAAACCCAGTGCTATATATTTTCTAATGCCACATACTTTATTAACTTTTTAAAAAAAGATTTGCAAAAACACAGATCACTGATTACCTCTGGGAAGGAGGGAAGGATGGGGACCATGACACACAAGAAATCAGACTTACCTTTAATATTGTAATTATTTTAAAAAGCATAATGAGCTATTTCATTATTGTGTAATTTCATTACTTGCATAATTGAAAATATTTTTTAACTTGTCCTTGCTTTCTATTTTTTCTCTATTTCATTATATTTTTTTAAGATTTTAAGTAATCGCTGCACCTAATGTGCAGCTGGAACTCACAACCCCAAGATCAAAAGTCACATGTTCTGACTAAGCCAATCAGGCTCCCCCCATATTTCATTTTTTAAAGTCAGGTTTGTTGATATATAATTTACATATAGTAAGTTCACCTTTTTTACCATATGGTTTAACAAACTCATATAGACATGTATCTGCTACCACAATCAATCAAATATCACACATTTATATCACCCCCAAAAGTTCCTTGGTCTCCTTTTCTAGTCAACCCTTACCCCTAGTCCCAATCCTGGTAATCAGTGTTCTTCTCTGGCCCTGTAGTTTTTGCCTTTTCCAGAATGGCATAAAAATGGAATCACTCACATATACTTCATTTTTAATATAAAAACATGTGCTAATTGTAAAAAAATTGAAACAGTACAGAAACGTGAGAATGTTTTCCCCAAACTACTATTAACAGTTTAGTGTTTCTCTTGCCAAACTGTTTTCTATGTACATATACATAGATTTTTTTTTAAACGAAAAATATAGACTCAGGCATTTCACTTTCCTTGATGTATTTTAATAATACATAGAGGTACCTGACCTCTACAAAGGAGAAGCTGCAGAAGGGAGTTACATAAACAGCTCTTATACTATAATAGGATGCAGACTTGTAGTATAAACCGGTGGAAAGCCTAGATGTGGGTTCTGTCAGTTGTTTGTTGGGGGCTCTTCCTATAATCAATCCACCAGTCATCTCTTCAAAACAAATCGTTATTTCACTCCTCTATTCAACACTCCAATGCCTTCCCATTGCACAATAAATAAACCCCATGTCCTAGCCATAGCCTACAAGGTCCAGCCTGAGCTGAACCCTGCCTACCTCTCCAAACTCTTTACCCACCACTGTATCACCTATTAAGCTCCAGCCACCTTGGCCATCTTGGCCATCTTGATCCTTGAATAAGCTTTCCTAGCTCAGGGCCCTCCATCACCCAGCTAGACAAATCTGGTATTTATGTATTTATTTTATTCTGGCATTCTCTCTTCTTACACTTTTGTGTACTTTCTTTTTTTTTTTTTAAGATTTTATTTATTTATTTGAGAGAGAGAGGATGAGAGACAGAGAGCACAAGAGGGAGGAGGGTCAGAGGGAGAAGCAGACTCCCTGCCGAGCAGGGAGCCTGATGCGGGACTCGATCCAGGGACTCCAGGATCACGACCTGAGCCGAAGGCAGTTGCTTAACCAACTGAGCCACCCAGGCGCCCCTTGTGTACTTTCTGATGGCCTGTTTTTCCACTCCAGATTGTAAAGTAAGTTCAAGGATATTTATTGTCTGTGGTTATCTACTGGAACATACCCAAGCACCTAGCAAAAGGCTTGGCACACAACCAGCACTCTATTTGTTGAATGAAGAATGTATATTTAAACTGGTCTTTAAAAAGATGGGGAGGGGGGGAGGTGTTCCAGATCCTTAGGAGAATGAAGAGAGCAGTATCAGGGAAATTAGGCTAAGGAAGACTGCTTGAAGCCTAATGGTGGAAGGGGCCTTGAATCTAAGAATTCAGATATGGTGGCAGTGTAGATGGTGATTGGGAGTTTGGTAGGATGAGGATTGTAAGATATAAAGACAAGGAGGGCACTGGGGGACCTGCTGGCTCAGTCAAAGAGCATGCAACTCTTGATCTCAGGGTTGGGTTTGAGCCCCATGTTGAATGTAGAGATTACTAAGAAAAAATTAACTTAAAAAAAAAAAAAAGACAGGAAGGTCAGGTTACTGCACCAATACAGTTGGGAGACACCTCTTCCTGATTCCTGTGGGCAGTTACCAGGGCTCACATTGGGCTGTCACAACCCTTTATACATTCCTGCCATATTGGCTAGGACTGGGTCTTAGATGCCTAGCACCTGGCATAGGGTAAAAAATAAAGTTATCCCAAAGCGTTTGATGGAAAAACCAAAACCATCAGTTTAATGGTTACATACAGGACAGTACTGGGCTTTACAGTGAGACTTCTGAGTTCAAGTTGAGACTGCACTTATTAGCTAGAACCTTACTTCATCCCTCACGGGTTTTCTTTAAAAGATTAAACGATATATCGGAGTTAAGCGGCTTAGCAAACTTCCTGGATGACAGTAAACGCTCAATTGATATTATTAGTTGCCAATCCACAGGTACAAACGGTCTCTCGTCTCCAGGTTCTTGTGTTGCCAACTCCCTTGTTAAGAGTTCAACAGAATTACCTACTGGGTGCGGCGGTCCCAAGTGGGTTTCTCCGTCCCGATAACAAGATAAAAGGCACGAACTAAAAATGGCGACCTCTAAACCATCCGAGGGCGTCAATTACCGGTAGTGCTAGCGATATATACGACAGGCGGAGACGGAAATAAACAGCAAGGGCAGGGTTCGTAACACCTGGGTAGAAGGCGAAGGGCTTGCCCACGCTGCCAGTCAACCACAAGCAAGAAAAAGCACAACGCCCGGAGCGGAGCAACAGCCTAGGACCCCGACCACGTGTCAGAGGGCAGTCTGCGCCTGCGCAAGCCAGGCGCGCGCCCGCCGGCCGGAAGAGCCGCGCGTTTCCGGGTTGGAGGCGGGGAGCGGTGCCGGAAGTACTCGGGGAGGGCCCAGCAGTCGGACCGGCTGCTGAGACGAACGCTTCACTGGGGCAGTCTCCGCATATCATGGGGAGATAGACGCTGCTGCCTGTGAGTCTTGGGCCCTGGCAGTTGAGGAAGAAGAGCGGGAGGAGGGAGTCAGGACCCAGACCCACAGTGGGTCAGTGTTTGAAGAACTAGGTTGTGGAGGAGACCGGGTTGTGCGAGGAATCAGGCTGTTGGGACGGGACTGAGGGGATCGGGGCTCGGAGAAGACGCGGCTGTGGGGACCCGGGCTGTAGACGGGACTTAGAGAACGGGGACGGATGTGAGTTCTCCGGCACCTGAGGGAAAGCGGTGTGAGAGGGACAGGATTGTGAAGACCCATGCTCCTAAGAGGAGAGGGTCGGAAGGGAAAGGGGCGTGAAGACACGGGCTTCGGAAAGGTAAAAGCGGAGCTGTGAGGACTTGGGCTCCTAAGAGACAGAAGCGGGACAGTGAAGATACAGGCTCCTAAGGAGTCAGAAACAGGGCAGCGAAGACTTAGGTTCCTAAGGGGCAGGAGCACTCAGAGAACACTTGGGTTTGGAAGGAACAGCAGCGGGCAATGAAGACGGGCTTCTGTGGGGACGGGATCTGGGCTTGGAGACTCCGAAGTACCTGAGGGAACAGGGCTGTGAAGACCCGAGCTCCCCAAAGCGGAGAGTATAAGGGGCCATGGCTGCGAGATCAGACTCCAAGGGAAAGGGAGAGAGTTGGGAAAAGATCTAGTGATCTATTTTTTCCTCATATACTCTGAATCCAGAGTGGTAAAGGATGTATTCAGGGGAAGAAGACCCTTCCTTCCCGCTGCCTGCTTAGCTTTTGGCAGGCTTTTCTTGTGCCAGATACTTTCTCTAGGAAAGCCCCATGCAAGCATCTTCGTTTTCTGCTTCCTTCTTACGAAGCTCTGATGTGAAGTCGAAGCCGTTTGAACTCAGTTATATACTTGATAAGTGCTTTAAATACCATTCCACTCGACCCTGATTGAGCACAGATCTCTGCATCTCAAATCAAAGAATGTTAGAGATGGGAGGACAGGATGGCCCAGAAAGATAATCTTTTTTAAACTCCTGTTTTATATGTAAAGAGGCTAAGGTCCAAAGAAGGTATAGGATCACAGTGAGGTAATGATTGATTAGATCATAATTTTGATATAGTACCCTACTGTGCCTAGCAAATAGGAAATACTTGGCTAATATCCTTGAAAACATGCTTCTAGAATCTTTGCTTTAACTTCTAACGCAAGAGGGAAATTTTTTACAAATTTAGTACTTCATTTTGAGGCTTGTTACTGTATTGACATCAATACAGTGAATGTCACTTAACCAGTTAGGGAACCTTTAAACGAAGCCCCCTCCCCCCAAAAAATATAGTAAGCAGTTTAGAAAGTTGTAGATAAGTAAGTTGTATCCTATATTTTTAGTATAGGCATTTACTGGAGATGGCTGCTTTTATTTTATTTTTTATTTATTTTATTTTTTAAAGATTTTTTATTTATTTGAGAGAGAGTGAGCACAAGCAGGGGGAGGGGCAGAGGGAGCAGGAGAAGCGGGCTCCCCCCCTGAACTCCGACCCTGACTCTGACTCCTACTCCATCCCAGGACCCTGGGATCATGACCTGAGCCGAAGGCAGACGCTTTAACCCACTGAGCCACCCAGGCGCCCCAGATGGCTGCTTTTAGATAAGAATGTCAAGGATACTTGGACGAGTTACTTCCCTTCAATAATATCTTTTACTGAAACCTACTCAGACTGATCAGGCACCATCATAAGCACTTTTAAATATTTAATTATCACTTACAGCCCCACAAGTTAGATATTGTTAGTACCAATTGGTTCAGAGAGGTTAAGTACCTTGCCAGAAAACATGGTACTAAACCCATGTTATGTGTTTGACTAACTTTTTTCTACTTTTCTAAATTCCTCTCCATATATCAGTTTGCCCATCAACAAAATAGAAATAGCACTTATATAAAAAATATCATTGAATGAAGGCACCTGGGGCGCCTGGGTGGCTCAGTGGTTTAAGGCGACTGCCTTCCGGCTCAGGTCATGATCCCAGGGTCCTGGGATCGAGCCCCGCATCGGGCTCCTTGCTCGGCCAGAAGCCTGCTTCTCCCTCTCCCACTCCCCCTACTTGTGTTCCCTCTCACGCTGTCTCTCTCTCTCTGTCAATTAAATAAATAAAATCTTAAAAAAAAAAAAAAAGAATAAAAGCACCCCCCTCCTCCTTAAGACTTCTCTTTATGTCAAGTACTATAACTTGTTAGGGTTCTTATATAGTGTAGTATTTGAGGAGAACTAAATTTCTGCGTTTTTAAATAAGAATAGATATTTAAGATAGGAGAATAGGACCTGAATAGAACTTTTCCTCACAATGGACTAAGATATATTTAATTTGAAATTTAAGAGGCCAAGAAAGACCAAGTTGAAGAACAAGGAGCTAAATTGGATTAACTTTACAATTAATTGTAACATGAACTAGATGATCAGGGAAATTGGGCTAACTAGTTGAAACTACTATTTTTTCCCAGAGAGTTAGCTTATACTATTTGCAAGTGCCTCTACTGTTTGCAAGTGATCAAAACTTACACCAAATTGTGAAATAAAGCATGCCCATGCCACCATTTCAGAGTACTTGATGGTTTAATTAATGATAACTTATTCCTGAATTAACATCCTCATCTACATTTGCAAAATGTACTTATTTCACTCATTTGTGGTTCTAGCACTGAGTTATTATAATAGTATTTCAAAGTACCTGATCAGAAAATCATTGTGTTAGAGCAGATATGAACATAGAACATATTACTTTTTTTTTTTAAGATTTTATTTATTTATTTGACAGAGAGAGACACAGCGAGAGAGGGAATACAAGCAGGGGGAGTGGAAGAGGGAGAAGCAGGCCTCCCGGGGAGCAGGGAGCCCGATGTGGGGCTCGATCCCAGGACCCTGGGATCATGACCTGAGCCGAACGCAGACGCTTAATGACTGAGCCACCCAGGCGCCCCAGAACATATTACTTTTGATCTGCAGTCTTCATGGAAAGCCCCAGAATACTTTGGAGACAATATACCAGCAGTGTTTAGAGTCTGTACTGTGAAACAGGTGTGCTGGATGCAGAAGACAAACTGAAATCAATACATATGGACCTAATCTAAAATCTTATGCTGTTTCTTAGAGCTGCAAGGGACTTTAAAATCTGTCTGATCCTACGCTTAACTATAGATGTAGAAACTAGTCAAAGGGAGCTCACATAATTCAGTGGCAGAAGTGGATGATACCCAACCCTCCTGACTTGGGTCTTCCTTGTGCCATAGTACCCCTCATCAGCCTCCTGTTGATCATTTACCGGTACCATTTTTTTTTCAGTCACTATTGTTTTTTTTAATGTCTGAAGTCATAAAAATGGTTTTAGGATGGCACCAACACATACTACAATGGGGAAACCTTTTAGTTCTAATACACTGATTTTTATAACTAAGATTTAGAAGAGGAGAGCATATATATTATATAATATTAGCAAACACATTTATTTGTACTTTCCATGTGCCAGGCACTCTTCTAAGTGCTTTAGATATATAAACTCAATGTATTGTCACAACAATCCCATGAGATACACTTTATGATTAACTCAATTTTTCAGATGAGGAAATTGAGGCATAAAGAGATTAGATAACTTGCTCAGGGACATAAAGCTAATTAATAAGTGGCAGAGTTGGTACTTGAACCCAGACACTGCCCCCAGAGTCCATGCCCTCAGCCACTGTAGTATACTGCCTTTCTGTTAAGTCAAAACCACCTAAATAGGACTAAACTAGTCAAAAAAACTAGTGGGGAAAAAAATCCCATGTTTCTGTTGTTCTCAAGTCTTACAGAATGCAATTAATTGATTCTTTCTGTTTTTTTAGGCTGGGAAATATGAGTTGGTTTAGATACATCTAGAAGCCAGTGAGGAGAGAAACAGGTCGAAAACCCAGTCAGTAAGTTAAGTCATGCACCATAGTGATAGGGCTTTTATGCCATCAGCCTAGCAGTCCCCTTCATTCCAGTATTTTGTTTAAATAATTCCTAAACATTTCAGAAGTAAAAGGGTTTTAAAGACAATCTGGTCTTCTACTCCCCTATTCTCTCCACTTAAAAAAAATCTTGTGGAGGTGGATATATGTGGGGCACTTGGCTTGCTCAGTCAGAAGAGCATGCGACTCTTGATCTCTGGTTTTTAAGTTCAAGCCCCAACATTGGGTGTAGAGTATATTTAGAAATAAAATCTTAAAAAAAAAATCTGTTAATGGAACAGTTGTCTAGAAAAAGCCATAGTCTTTTTTTTTTTTTTTTAAAGATTTTATTTATTTTTTAGAGAGCGAGCAAGAGAGAAACAGCATGAGAGGGGCGAGGGTCAGAGGGAGAAGCAGGCTGCCCGCTGAGCCGGGAGCCCGATGTGGGACTCGATCCCAGGACCCTGAGATCATGACCTGAGCCGAAGGCAGACGCTTAACCACCTGAGCCACCCAGGCGCCCAAAAGGCCATAGTCTTATAACTACTACAAGGTATCCCCCCATCTCCTACCCTCTGAAAAATCAGATCCTCTTAATACAGTAATAGGGTTGCAACGATTTCTGTTTGAGGTACAAGCTGTTAAAAGGAAAAGCAGTGGGGCTTGTTATCCTCAGCCTATCAACCAGAGTTTAAATGCAGCTGGTAAGGGGGAGGGAGGATAGGCTTGGTATTTAATTGAACTCCCAGCCACACAATCTTGTTTTGATAAAATTACTAAATAACTTTTACTGTAGATCACTGGGGCATGGGCTTTCTGGAATTATTTTGTAAATCCCATAGTGTGTGATTTCCACATAGTAGGTGCTAATAAGGGTTTACTATTATAAGTGTTCTCCCAAACTGTCCCACGGTTAATGCCTGTTTTTATACAGCAATACTTCCTATTTCTTGGCATTCCAAGTAACTGAGAATTAGAAACTTGAGTAGCCCAAAGGCAACCATGGTATATTATGTAATGGAATTCAGGTTATTTAACAGTCACTTCATTCCATTGTGCTTGGTCAGCATCATCCATAGTTGGACTTGATGAAAGTTGTCAGTAAACAGGTAATTTGGATGTGGAGGCATTGACCATATCAGAATGGTTGTGATGTTTTGTTTTTAAATTTACATACCAAAAAATCCACCCTTTTGGGAGTACAGTTCTATGAGTTGTGACAAATGCATACTGTCATGTAAGCACCATCACACTGCTACCTAACAGTCCCACCACCCCCAGAATTTTCTTCATGCTGCTCCTTTGTAGTCCAACCCTAGCCCACTCCAAGCCACTGGCAACCACTGATCTATTTTCTCCATCCATATAGCTTTGCCTTTTCCAGAGTGTCATATAAATGGAATCATACAGTAAGTAGCCTTTGAGTCTTGCCTCTTTCACTTAGCATATGCATTCGAGATTATCCACGTTGTTGCATGTATCAATAGTTCTTCCTTCCTATTGCTGAGTAGTATTCCATTGTATGAATATATATTCATAGTTTATCCATTCACCAGTTGAAGGAAATCTGGATTGTTTCCAGTTTTTGGCAGTTATTAATAATGTTGCTATAAATATTCACGTACCAATTTTTGTGTGAATATAAGTTTTCATTTCTTTAGGGTAAATACCTAGGAGTGGGATTGCCAGGTTATATGATAAATATATATTTAATGTTATAAGAAACTGCCAAACTGGGGCACCTGGCTGGCTCAGTTAAATGTCTGCCTTCAACTCAGGTCATGATCCCAGGATCCTGGGATTGAGTCCCGAGTTAGGCTCCCTGCGCAGCAGGGAGTCCACTTCTCCCTCTGCCCCTCTACCTGACTTGTGCTCTCTCTATCACTCTTTCTCTCTCAAGTAAATAAATAAGATCTTTTTTTTTTTTTTAAAGATTTATTTATTTATTTGAGAGAGCGAGAATGAGAGAGAGAGAGAGAGTACATGAGAGGGGGGAGGGTTAGAGGGAGAAGCAGGCTCCTCGCCGAGCAGGGAGCCCGGTGCGGGACTCGATCCAGGGACTCCAGGATCATGACCTGAGCCGAAGGCAGTCGCTTAACCAACTGAGCCACCCAGGCGCCCCCAAATAAATAAGATCTTTAAAAAACAAACAAACAAACAACCTGCCAAACTGTTTTCCAAAGAGATTGCACCGTTTTATACATTCACACAGAAATGTATGATGGTTTCAGTTGTTCAACATCCTCTCCAGCACTTGTATTTTTAAAAAAATTTTTAATTATTCTAATAGTATTTAGTATTCATTTCCCTAATTGCATTTCCCAGATGACTAATAATATTGAGTATCTTTTCATGTGTTTATTTGCCATCTCTATATCTTAGGTGAAGAATCTGTTCAGATTTTTTTGCCCATTTTTTAATTGGTCTGTTTGTTTTCTTATTGTTGAATTTTGAGAATTCTTTATATATCCTGGATACAAGTTGTTTGTCAGATATGTGATTTGTAAATATTTTCTCTTAGTCTATGACTTGTCTTTATTTTCTTTTGTGGAGCAGGAGTTTACATTTTGATTAAGTCCATTTTATCAGTTTCTTTTGTGGATTGTGCTTTTGGTGTTGTATCTTAAGATTCCTGCCCTGACCCAAAGTTATGAAGATTTTTTTCCCTACGCTTTCTTGTAAAAGTTTTATAGTTTTACATTTTTAATTTTACGTCTGTGATCAGTTTTGAGTTTGTTTTTGTATAAGGTGTGAGATATAGATCAAGGTTCATTTTTGTTGCTACTGCTATATTTTTTTTTTAAGATTTATTATTTTAGGGAGAGAGAGAGTCTGCACCCATGTATGTGATGTGGGCGAGAGGCAGAGGGAGAGGGAGAGAAAGAATCTCAAACAGACTCCATACTGACTGCGGAGCCCAATGTGAGGCATGATCCCTTGACCCTGAGATCATGACCTGAGCTGAAATCAACAATCTATCACTTAAGTGACTTAGCCATCCAGGTGCCCCTATTTTTTGTTATATTTTAAAAACAGTTGTCAGAATTACCTGTTTTTTCAGAGGAAACAAACCAAACAGTACTTTCTTTTTTCATAGATAACATGCACATGGGACAGAATTTGGGTATACAATGAAAAGTAAATCTTCTTCCACCTTGGTCCCATAGGCCACCCAGATACTACCATTCCCCTCCCCACTAAGATAACTGCTGTTATCAGTTTGTTATGTATCTTTCCAGGAATAATTTATGCATTTACAATTATATGTCTTTTAATGAATGATAACAAATTATGCTCACTCTTCTGTACCTTGCATTTTCAATGAACAGTGTATTTTAGAGGTCATTTCATAAGCTTCTTTGTTTCATTCTTTGTTTTTTTAAGGATTCCACCTATCCATTTGAGAGAGAGAGTGAGCCAGAGAGAGAGAGAGAGAGCATGAGCGGGGGAAGGGAAAGGGAGAAGCAGACTCCCCTGCGAGCATGGGGCTTGATCCCAGGACCCCAGGATCATGATCTGAGCCAAGGCAGGTGCTTAACTGAGTTGAGCCACCCAGGCGTCCTCTTCCTTGTTATTTATTATTATTATTTTTAAAGATTTTATTTATTTATTTGACAGAGACAGTGAGAGAGGGAACACAAGCAGGGGGAGTGGGAGAGGGAGAAGCAGACTCCCTGCTGAGCGGGGAGCCCGATGCGGGGCTCCATCCCAGGACCCTGGGACCATGACCTGAGCCGAAGGCAGACGCTTAATGGCTGAGCCACCCAGGCGCCCCCTGTTTTTTAAATTTTTTTAAAAGTTTTATTTATTTAAGTAATCTGTACACCCAGCATGGGGCTCGAACTCACAACCCCGAGATCAAGAGGTGCATGCTCTTCCACCTGAGCCAGCCATGCACCCCTAGATTCTTTCATTCAGCTTAATATTTTCTTTTTTTAAATTTATTTTATTTTTTTAAAAAGACTTTATTTATGTATTTCACAGAGAGAGAGAGCACAAGCAGGGGAAGTGGCAGACAGAGGGAGAAGCAGGCTCCCTGCAGAGCAGGGGGAGCCCGATGCGGGACTTGATCCCAGGACCCTGGGACCATGACCTGAGCTGAAGGTAGTCACTTAACCAACTGAGCCACCCAGGCGCCCCAGCTTAATATTTTCATGAGTCTTATTCTTTTTCAATGTATTTCATTTTGTGGTTATACCTTAATTTATTTAACTATATTACTTTTGTTGGACATTTAGGTTGATATTCCTCGTATGTGTAGTTTTCTATTTACATAGATATCCAACTATAATATAAATTGCTAAAGATGGAACTATGGGATCAAAACAATATATGCTTTTCTTTTTTTTAGAGAGAGAACGCGTGCGTGAATGGGGGGGAGGGGCAGAGGAAGAATGAGAGACAATCTTAAGCAGGCTCTATGCGACGCAGGCCTTGATCTCAAGACCCTGAGATTGTGACTTGAGCCAAAATCAAGAGTTGGATGCTCAACCAACTGAGCCACCCAGGTGCCCCAATACATGCTTTTTTAATTTTGGTAGATAGTGCCAAGTAGCCCTTTGTAGAGACCTAACTAATTTATATCCTCCACCCCCCTTCCAACTCCAACAACGTGTGAAATGATTATTTCTCTATAAAACTTTCAAACAGTATGTATAGAACTTTTTCATCATTGCCAAAGGAGGAATAAATAGTTTTAATTTGCATTTTTATTATCAATGAGAATAAGAATCATTTCATTACTTTTTTTTTTAAGGATCGTTTCATTACTTTAAGAGCTATTTGAATTTCTTGTACTGTCGTTTTTGTTGTTTTTGCAATTTTTCTTTTAGGTGGTTGGGTGCTTATTGATGCTTGGTATTTTTTATATGTAAAAGAAATTAGTCCTTTGTCTTTGATACATATTGCAGATATTTTTGCTAGTTTGTCTTTTGTCCTTTAATTTTATTATGTTTGTTGCCATGCAGACATTTTTATTTTTACTTAAAAATTTGTTTATTTTTCAGACATCTTTATTTGTATGTAATTGAACATGTCAGTCTTTTATGACTCCTGAGCTTTGAGTCATCTTTAGAAGGGCTTTTCTTTTTTTTTTTTTTAAGATTTTATTTATTTATTTGAGAGAGAATGAGAGAGAGCACATGAGAGGGAGGAGGGTCAGAGGGAGAAGCAGACTCCCTGCCGAGCAGGGAGCCCGATGCGGGACTCGATCCCGGGACTCCAGGATCATGACCTGAGCCGAAGGCAGTCGCTTAACCAACTGAGCCACCCAGGCGCCCGAAGGGCTTTTCTTTTTTAAGATTTATTTATTTATCTTAGAGAATAAGACCAAGCGAGCGTGAGTTGAGGGGAGAGGGGCAGAGGGAGAGGGAGAAAGAGAAACCTAAGCGGACTCCACTTGGAACCTGATATGAGACTCAATCCCACAACCTCGAGCTCACGACCTGAGCCAAAATCAAGAGTCAGATGATTAACTGACAGCCACCCAGGTACCCCAGAAGTGCTTCTCATTTACTGCTGAGAATAATTTTTTTTCAATTTTTAAATATTGAGATAATTGTAGATTTATGCGTAGTTACGAGAAATAATGCAGAGAGATCTCTTGTATACTTTGCTCAGTTTTCCCCAGTGGTACATTTTGCAAAATTGCTGTCTATTATGACAATCAGGATATTGACATTGATATAATCTACCAGCCTCATTCAGATTTACCAGTTTTACTTGTATCTGTTTACTTGTGTTCAGTTGTGGGTGTATGTGGATTAAGTCCTATACAACTTAGTCACTTTTATAGGTTCTTTTATCCATCATCACAGTTAAGACACTGAATGATTCCATCACAAAGGTCCCTCATTTTGCCCTTTTATAACCACATCTGCTTCCCTGCCACCCAGTCCCTGACAATCTCACTAATCTGTCCTCTATTCCTAAAATTTTATCATTTTAAAGATGTTATATAAATGTACTCCTTATTTATTTTTTAAGATTTTATTTATTTATTTGACAGAGTGACAGAGAGAGGGAATACAAGCTGGGGGAGAGGGAGAAACAGGCTTCCCGCTGAGCAGGGAGCCCAGTGTGGGACTTGATCCCAGGACCCTGAGATCATGACATGAGCCGAAGGCAGATGCTTAACAACTGAGCCACCCAGGCACCCTAAATGTACTCTTTAAAAAAAAAAAGATTTTATTTATTAGAGAGAGAGAGCAGAAGGGGAGGAGAGGCGATGCAGTGCTTGATCCCAGGATCCTGAGATCATGACCTGAGCTGAAGGCAGATGCTTGACTGACAGCCACCCAGGCGCCCAAACGTACTCTTTTTGTATTGTCTTTTTTTTTTTTTTAAGGTGCCAAGATTATAATAAGGAATAAAATCAGATTTATTGTCCTACAGGAGTTTAAAAAGTCAAGTAGCAACTAACAACAGTGGTGAGACATAGAACATATAGAAGTTCCAGGCGCCGGGACGCCTGGGTGGCACAGTCGGTTAAGCAGCTGCTCTCTGGCTCTCTCCTTCTCTCTGTCAAATAGATAAATAAAGTCTTTTATTTATATATTTAAAAAAAATTTTTTTTAAAGATTTTATTTATTTGACACAGAGAGACACAGCGAGAGAGGGAACACAAGCAAGGGGAGTGGGAGAGGGAGAAGCAGGCTTCCCGCCGAGCAGGGAGCCCAATGCGGGGCTCGATCCCAGAACTCTGGGATCATGACCTGAGCTGAAGGCAGATGCTTAACGACTGAGCCACCCAGGCGCCCCAAATAAAATCTTTTAAAAAAAGTGGAATAGAGGAATATATGAAGGGAGGAATATATATACCCCTCTCATTCCAGGTGGATCAAATATTTAAATTTTAAACATGAAACCACATATTTTCCAGATGTACTCATATACCATCATTTATTCAATGATCTGTCTTTTCCTTATTGATAAATGCTATGAACATTAGCATATAGGTTTGCATGGGAGCACAGGTTTTCATTTTTCTGGGTTAATTGCCTGAGAGTGCAGTCCTTTACTTATTTGGGTGGGGGGGCAAGAGATTTGATTTATTGTCCTTAATTGTGGTATAATTTATATACAGTAAAATGCACAGATCTTAAATATTCAGTGTGATGAATTTGACATTGTATAAACCCATGTAATCATCACCCCTACAAATACGGTGTTTTAAATCCAACCAAATAAAGGAACAGTCTAGGAAACTAAGGGCAGTGTCAGTCTGGTAATGAGTGTCTGGTTATCATCTGCTTTGTTTTGTTTTAATGGAAGAAGTAGCTCACTTTCCCAGAATTACTGAAAATGCAGAAGTATTGTTTGCTTCTCAACAAAACAGTACAGTAAAGTACAGTCTAGTTTCTGAGAGAGAAACTTTGATTTTTCTTACAATGTACAGATTCCCCTTATTTCATTAATAGCCACTGGAGCTATTCCTTAAGGTTAATTCCTAATTTGATAAATGATTATTCATTTTTGGTGCTGTGTAGGTAGGCTATATATATATATTTTTTAAAGATTTTATTTATTTGACAGAGAGACATAGCGAGAGAGGGAACACAAGCAGAGGGAGTGGGAGAGGGAGAAGCAGGCTTCCCGCCGAGCAGGGAGCCCGATGCGGGGCTCGATCCCAGGACCCTGGGACCATGACCTGAGCCGAAGGCAGACGCTTAACGACTGAGCCACCCAGGCGCCCCGTTAGGCTATATTTTTGTCTACAGGTCTTATTATAGAAATTCCCATTATACAGAAATCTCTGTTACAAAAAAAGTCTACTTATTTTGAGCAATACCTAGTACTATTTGGGAAGCCCATTGAAGGTTGTGCGAATGTTATTTGAAAGGTATGTTCAGTGTGGTGAAATACTTTGTTAACTATTACCATGTTAACAATCTTTCCCTATCCTGATTCTTCCGGTGGTAACATTTGTGGGTAAGGGAAAAGGAGGCATATGGTTAAAAAACAAACACGTGATCCTGATGCTCTCCTATCTCCTCAGCTGACTCTTGGCCAACAAGTTTTCTCTTGGTCACTTAACCAGTACATAGTTAGTTGCTTTTATCTATTTATTTTTAAAGATTTTATTTATTTATTTGAGAGAGAGAGAGAGAGAGAGCACAAGCTGGGGGAGGGGCAGAGGGAGAAGGAGACTCTCCACTGAGCAGGGAGCCCGACACAGGGCTCGATCCCAGGACCTTGGGATCATGACCCGAGCCGAAGGCAGACGCTTAACGGACTGAGCCACCCAGGTGCCCCGTCAGTTGCTTTTGTTAAGGGCAAACCAGGAAAGGTCATTTCTCATATTAGAGAGTTAGACAATTTGTTGGGGGAGGAACGCAGCAGTACGGGGCAAGAGTTGACAGGGCAGATACTCACTTAGGTTGCTAAGCTTCACCAAGTTCTGAAAACCACTGCCTTGATTCCTGCAGGTTCATTTCACAGTTTTGGCCAATGTTTTCATATGCTGCTAGCTTATCCCTAACAATAGAACACTGTTTTATTGGAAGAGAATCTATATTACTATAATCATCATTAATTAATTTTAAAAGTTGTGTATGAAAGAGATGGAGATGTTTTCCTCGGTGCCCAGTATGAATAAGGAGACAAGAATAAGGATGTGTTTCTCCACATCTGGTTTGCTTGGATCCTGGTCAGTGAAGATGTGCCAGGCCATGCAATTAAAATGGTTCTGTGGCAAGGGTGGTGCTTGATGCCAGTTGTTCATTTACAGGTAGCTTTTGAAAATGGCTGCCTCTCATTTCACCGGGCTCACAGCCGTTGCTGATGTAATTAAAGATCTAGACACTCAGATAGCTGTAAGTAAGCGCACTGAGGCCGCTATTGGCGGAACTTGGTAAATGTGCTTCTGGTCTTGATGACACCAAAGCTGCTGTCCACAGTGTCTACCTCATGGCTTTAAAATTGAGGAGTCTTGGCTACTCCAGGCTAGGGACTCTGCATGTACTTAAAGATTGCTAACACTCAGAAAATTTGCTCTTGATGACAAGGAACAGCTTACTTTTAACAGTTGCTAAAAATTGTGTTTATTAGACATAGACCTGACATAGACTTAAGCATGTTTTGAAGTGCCAAAATGAACTAATCTGTTTTCTTAAGTTTTGTGGCTGAGTTTTAAATATGTGATTGTGCCATGATTTATTTGAATTTAACATTATTTGCTGTTCAAAAATAATGCATGTAGTACTTAACCTATTCTGTTTTTCAAAGTCTTCAAAAATGTCTTATTCTAGTTTATTTTTGTATGTAAGATTTCTTATTTCATTTGCTTTCTTCCTTATTTAATTTTGTGGACTATTTCATTTAGCTTTTGGAGAAGAGATGGTTTCTAAATATGAGGTGAGAGCAATGAACATTCTTCATTCCCTCTATTTTTAATGTGCAGGTATCAAATGGTCACTATCCCAGATATCCTGAAGACCCTTCAAGTCTGACAGACGTTATGCAATTTTACTTTCAAACCTTATCCTTTATTAAAGGTGTTTCTGGAGCTAGTTCTCTTGTTTTCCTTCTACAGTTGATTGGCCTTGGTCCTCACAGCTCCAAAAAGAAACAGGATCTCGATAAGCTCTATGAGCTGAAGTCCAAAGCTCGGCAGATTATGAACCAGTTTGGCCCTTCAGCCCTAATCAACCTCTCCAATTTCTCATCCATAAAACCGGAACCAGCCAGCACCCCTCCACAAGGCTCCATGGCCAATAGCACTACAGTGGTAAAGATACCGGGTCCTCCTGGGACAGGAGGGCGTCTCAGCCCTGAAAACAATCAGGTATCATCTCTTACTTTTTGCTCTCCCTAGGCATCTCTTATCTGTTATTTGAACCAATAATGCTTTGAGAGATGTCTGTCTCAGATGCTGCCTCTTCCTCTCAGCTGAAAAAGAGTCTTTTCCCTCCTTTGGACTTCTAAAGTTCTTTATCACATTATCATGTACAGCGTTTATCAATGTTTACTCTGTGGTGTTTATGTGTGCGTATGTATACGTACATACATTCATACACACACACTAACACTGTTGCCTATGACAGGTTTTTATATATGTATATATAAATATATATACACTATATAATTGTTAAATAAAATAGTTAAATAAAATAATAAAATAACTAATGGATTCATTTTTCATTATTCCTGTAATAAAAGCATTATTGCCTCTGGTCTTTTCTCCTTCTAGTTCAGCCAGCTGCTCCATTATTAACTTTCTGCACTGATTCTAAAATCTGCCCCCCCCCAATGCCCTCTCTCCCCCACTTTCTGCCCATGATTCTGATTCTGCCCTCCAGAGCCACAAGAGATAAGAAATAAGTATAATCTCTTGTCTTGGGCCTTATAGGCTGGATAGAGTAGGAGGGAGAGACATTTCAAGGGAATGGGAGGAGGGACTAGCAAAGGCAAATGGGGAGGGTTGGGCAGATAGTCAGGAAGCCAACCTGTGTTGAATGTGGAATCTGTTAGAGAAGAACAGGAGGTAAAATTATATAGGCAGGAATATGGCAGAATATACTGGGCATATACGAGTCTGTCTCTTTTGAAACTTAGTCATTAGACAATCTTTGCAAATATTTAATAGAGGAGTAAGTAACATAATAAAAGTCGTATGTCTTAGCAGGATTAACTTGGCAGTAAGTGGATAAGAAAGGTAGGAAAGGGGTGGACTGAGAGGAAGACCAAGTCTAAGACTTTTGCAGTAAATCAAGACATGGAGTGAAGGCTTGCCTTAAGTGGTAATGGTAGAATGGATAGATCTGACACATAATTAACAAATAATTTATTTAGAAAATTCATCTCTTCTTTATTTCCAAGATTATACATGCTTATCACAGAAACTTTAGAAATACAGAATAAAGAGCCCATAATTCTACCACCACCCCAAAAAAACTATGCTTAGCATTTTAATGTGTGTCTTTTGATTATTGTTTAATGGCATGTGTATGTGACATGACATTTCAATGAAAGAGGAATCACAGTTGTACACACTTATGCAAATATTATACAGAGATGAACACATGTTCCCTGCCATCAGAGAGCTTTCAGCCTATTAAGTCAGAAACAGGCAAGTTTATAAATATATGCAGTGACAGAAGGGTGCACGGGGTACAGTAGAGGCCAAAGGAGGAAGTGGTTCCTTTTACCTAGGTGAGCTAGGAAGGGCAGAAAGGAGGCACCATGGACTGAGCAGATAGGAAGAAGGGTGGAAGAACATGTCCAAAGGCAACAGAGGTGCAGTATCAGTTATGGTGGTCAGAAAATTGCAAATTACTTAATGTAGAGGAACGGTAAGGCACAGTGAGCTCAAGAGGCAGAAATAAACTGACAGGTGTTGGCCTCTTCCACACTGCTCTTTTAGCCTTTCCCTAGGCCGCTTCTGTCTTGGGAGTGTAGTCTTGGAGCAGACTACCAGGTAGGCCAGACTGTTAACTTTTGGAAGGTAGAAACTAAACCCAACAAATTGACAGCATTTCTTCATTAGAGGGTAATGAAGTGTTCTGTTTTCCTTAATACTTGGCTGAAAAATCTTCTCCCAATTAAATTTAGGTATTGACCAAGAAGAAATTACAAGACTTAGTAAGAGAAGTGGATCCTAATGAGCAATTGGATGAAGATGTGGAGGAGGTAAGATGGAGTTGGGCATGATGAGTCTGGGTCCCTGAGAGCTAATACATAATAGCGGTTAAGAGCACAGACTTCAGAGGCAGACACATCTGAATTTGAATCTTGGCTCTGCCACTTACCAGCTTTGTAGCTGTGGACATGTCACTGAAGCTTTTTGAGACTCAGCTTCCTCTTGTGTTGGTAGGGTGTGGTATTATTTACCGACAGGGTTATTGTGAGGGTCCCGTGGAATGACTTCTACAAATCACCTGGGAGAATGCCTACACTTTATACCTAGCCGCTGCTGCTACTTTTGCTTGGTGGAAAGGGCTTAGTTTGCTGCTCATAGGCAATCACTTTCTTTTTTTTTTTAAAGATTTTATTTATTTATTTGAGAGAGAGAATGAGAGAGAGAGAGAGCACATGAGAGGGGGGAGGGTCAGAGGGAGAAGCAGACCCCCTGCTGAGCAAGGAGCCCGATATGGGACTTGATCCCGGGACTCCAGGATCATGACCTGAGCCGAAGGCAGTCGCTTAACCAACTGAGCCACCCAGGCGCCCCTGGCAATCACTTTCAACAGTTGTACTTGTTTCTATCATACTCCTCCATATTTCTAAGTAATACACTTAAACAGATACTCTTTGGTTTCTGTCTATTGACTTCCTGTAGATGACGATTTTGTTAAGCCACACACATGTCCATCCATGCTTTCCTTTCCCTCATTTTTCTAAAGATATTATTTATTTATTTATTTGACAGAGAGAGAGCACAAGTAGGCAGAGCGGCAGGCAGAGGGAGAGGGAGAAGCAGGCTCTCGCTGAGCAGGGAGCCTGATGCGGGGCTTGATCCCAGGACCCTGGGATCATGACCTGAGCCGAAGGCAGCCGCTTAACCGACTAAGCCACCCAGGCGCCCCTCCCTCATTTTTCTAATATAGTTTCTGATTAATATATATATTTTAAGGATTTTATTTATTTATTTGTCAGAGAGAGAGAGAGAACAAGCAGGGGGAGTGGCAGGCAGAGGGAGAAGCAGGCTCCCCACTGAGCAAGGAGCTTGATACGGGACTTGATCCCAGGACCCCAGATCATGGCCTGAGCTGAAGGCAGTCACTTAACCAACTGAGCCACCCAGGCGTCCCTTCAATATAGTTTTGTCACAACTTTTAGATAACTCAGAAATCAGTATTGACATTATTCTGATCAAGTACATATTGTTCACCACTGAACCAAGTCCTGTTTTGTACTACCTACTGAAGGTGATAATTGACTTTTTTTAAGGTTTTATTTTATTATTATTATTTTTTAAAGATTTTATTTATTTGACAGAGAGAGACACAGCGAGAAAGGGAACACAAGCAGAGGGAGTGGGAGAGGGAGAAGCAGGCTTCCCACTGAGCAGGGAGCCCGATGTGGGGCTCAATCCCAGGACTCTGGGATCATGACCTCAGTCGAAGGCAGACGCTTAATGACTGAGCCACCCAGGTGCCCCAGAGATTTTATTTTTTAAGTAATCTCTATACCCAACATGGGACTTGAACTTACAACCCTGATATCAAGAGTTGCACACTGTACTGACTGAGCTAGCCAGACGCCCCTATAATTGACTTATTTTTATTTAGTTTTCTTTGTGCCATTTTTATTCTGGTTCTGCTATCAGCTCTGGTATACACCTATCAACATTGTTTTCCAAATGGAAAAATAATCTACAGATTTGGGTCCTCCCCCGACTCAGATTTCACTCTCAGAAACCTCCATCCTTTAAGGAGGGCCCGTGATGTGACGAGCACTGGGTGTTATATGCAACTGATAAATCACTGAACACTACATCTAAAACTAATGATGTACTATATGTTGGCTAATCGAATTTAAATAATAATAATAAAAAAAAGAACCCTCCATCTTCTTCTGGTCTAATTAATTTTAGGCCCCTTGAACAAACCCTGCTTGGGTCTTCCTTTTGCTATTTTTTTCCTCTTTGGCTCCCTTGTTTCCTAGATCCCACATCCTCTTCTTTTTTTTTTTTAATTTGACAGAGACACAGCGAGAGAGGGAACACAAGCAGGGGGAGTGGGAGAGGGAGAAGCAGGCTTCCTGTGGAGCAAGGAGCCTGATGTGGGGCTTGATCCCAGAACCCTAGGATCATGACCTGAGCCGCAGGCAGACGCTTAACAACTGAGCCACCCAGGCACCCCCCACATCCTCTTATTTACTCTCTTTTTTTGTTAGAGCACGTTTTTTTTTGCTGTTGTTACAGCCTACAAAAGGATAGATGAGAAGCAAATGTTTGAAAGTATCTTAACATTCTAACCTCACAGTTTTTAGTTTGCGTGAGTTTAGAATTAGATTATGAAAAGATATATATTTTCATGGAGCCCCACGTTTGGCATGGAACCTGCTTAAAAACGAAAGAAATCTCATGCTATTCTTTTTTTTTTTAAGATTTTATTTATTTATTTGACAGAGAGAGACACAGCGAGAGAGGGAACACAAGCAGGGGGAGTGGGAGAGGGAGAAGCAGGCTTCCTACTGAGCAGGGAGCCCGATGCGGGGCTCGATCCCAGGACCCTGAACGCAGCTGAAGGCAGAGGCTTAACCGACTGAGCCACCCAGGCGCCCCAAATCTCATGCTATTCTAATCCCAATTTTTTTAGTCTTCCTTTAATTCTGAATTTTCATATGAGTCTTAGTATCTTTTTTCATTTGTTGTGCTGGGTTCCTGGAGCCTGCTTTAATTTTGGGGACTTGAGTGCCTCAATTCTGGGATGATTTTGTATATTTTAGGGTTGGGAGTTTCTTATTGTTGTCTGTTTTGCCTTTGCAGAGGAATATTTAATGACAGGGAAAAGAAATACGGGTTACAAAAATAGTATAACTTCATTTTTATTTTTATTTTTTTTAACCAGAGGTAAAATATTTGCTCTCTTTGTGTGTGTATGTGTAGGGGGGTGTTTGAGGCAGCAGTTTTTTTGAGATATAATTCATATACCATAAAATTCACTCATTTGAAATCTACAGCTCAGTGGTTGTTAGTCTCTTCACAGAACTGTGCAGCTCTCAACACATTTTTTTTTAACGTATAATATATTATTAGTTTCAGAGGTAGAGTTTGGTGATTCATCAGTTGCATATAATAACCAGTGCTCGTTACATCACGTGCCCTCCTTAATGTCCATCACCCAGTTACCCCATCCCCCCACCCACCTCCCCTCCAGCAACCCTCAGTTTGTTTCCTGTAGTTAAGAGTCTCTTAGGGGGGCGCCTGGGTGGCTCAGTTGGTTAAGTGACTGCCTTCGGCTCAGGTCACGATCCTGGAGTCCCTGGATCAAGTCCCGCATCGGGCTCCCTGCTCGGCAGGGAGTCTGCTTCTCCCTCTGACCCTCCCCCCTCTCATGTGCTCTCTCTCAAATAAATAAATAAAATCTTTAAAAAAAAAAAAAAAGAGTCTCTTAGGGTTGGGGCGCCTGGGTGGCTCACTCTTTAGGCGTCTGCCTTTGGCTCAGGTCATGATCCCGGAGTCCTAAGATTGAGCCCCGCCTTGGGCTCCCTGCTCCTCGGGAAGCCTGCTTCTCCTTTTCCCACTCCCCCTGCTTGTGTTGTCTTTCTCTCTCTGTGTCAAATAAAATCTTTTAAATAAATAAATAAAGTTCCTTTTGTAGGGGGTATGAGTATCTCATTTCTTTTTATGGCAGAATACTCTTCCATTGTATGGACATACTGTATTTTGTTTAAGCATTCATCAGTTGATGGGTTGTATCCACTTTTTGGTTATTATGAATGATGTTGCTTGAACATTCACGTGTAAATTTTATTTGTTTCTTTTCTTTTTTTTTAATTCATGTATAAATTTTTTTTTTT
>NC_138372.1:19975024-19984654 GCF_054177405.1 Leptonychotes weddellii | reverse complement strand
TCATGTATAAATTTTTGTGTGGAAATATGTTTTCATCTTTCTTGGTAATATACTTGGGAGTAGAAGTGCGGAGTCACATGGTAACTATGTTTTTCCTTTGAGGAACTGCCCGTTTTTTCCAAGCTGCCGCACTCTTTTACATTCCTACCAGCAGTGTGTGCGATTTCCATTTTCTTATATTAGTTTTTTTTTAAGATTTTATTTATTTATTTGACAGAGACACAGCAAGAGAGGGAACACAAGCAGGGGGAGTGGGAGAGGGAGAAGCACGCTTCCCGCTGAGCAGGAAGCTCGATGTGGGGCTAGATCCCAGGACCCTGGGATCATGACCTGAGCTGAAGGGAGATGCTTATCGAGTGAGCCACCCAGGCGCCCTCTTATATTAGTTTTTTGATAGTTTCTTCTCTGTTTTTGCTCTTTCATTCTTTTTTATTTTTTTTTTTTAAGATTTTATTTATTTATTTGACAGAGAGAGGGAACACAAGCAGGGGGAATGGGAGAGGGAGAAGCAGGCTTCCCGCTGAGCAGGGAGCCTGATGATGTGGGGTGGATCCCAGGACCCTGGGATCATGACCCCAGCTGAAGGCAGACACTTAACAACTGAGCCACCCAGGTGCCCTCTTTTTTTTTTTTTTTTAAGATTTATTTGTTTATTTGAGAGAGAGAGCACGCATGAGCAGGGGGAAGGGGCACAGGGAGAAAATATCCAAGCAGACTCCCGCTGAGCACAGAGCCCGATGCAGGGCTCCATCATGAGATCAGGACCTGAGCCAAACGAATCCAAGAGTTGGACTCTTAACCAACTGAGCCACCCAGATGCCCCATCTCTTTCATTTTGTAATGACGGTTGAATATTGAACCTCTGTATTGATCCTCTTAGGTTTTTTTGTCTTTGCTCTCCTATTTTTCATTTCTTTGAAATTCTTTTTTTGTTGTTAAGATTTTATTTATTTATTTGTCAGAGAGAGAGAGAGCACAAGCAGGGAGAGCGGCAGGCAGAGGGAGAAGCAGGCTCCCCGCTGAGCAAGGAGCCTGATGCGGGACTTGATCCCTGGGATCATGACTGAGCTGAAGGCAGACGTTTAACCTACTGAGCCACCCAGGTGTCCCTCATTTCTTTGAAATTCTAAGTTCTATTTGCTAGGGAGATTTTCCTTAGTTTATCTTCTAAACCTATTTTAAGGTTTTTTGGGGTTTTTTTTGGCATAAAAATTTTAATGCCCATGAGGTTTTCTTGTTGACTAGTTTGTCCTTTTTTTTTTTTTTTTTTTTTAAGATTTGATTTTGTAAGTAATCTCTACACCCAGCGTGGGGCTCAAACTCACAACCTGAGATCAAGAATTGCACAAGGTACTGACTGAGCCAGCCAGGTGCCTCTAATTGGTCTGTTTTATCCCTAAGCCACTCTGTTATTATTTTATGGTTACAATATCTTTTCTTACCTTTCTCTCTGAGGAATTACATTTTTTGACATTTTCTTCTTTTCCCTGCATTATCTTAGTGTCTTCTGGGTCCCTTTTTTCTCCTTTGGTTTGTTTATTTTCTTTTTAGTGTTGGAGATTTTCTTCACATGTTTGGTGTTCTTGACTATCTGTTCTTAAAGACTGAGCCACTAGAAAACTGATTTGAGGGGCGCCTGGGTGGCTCAGTCATTAAGTGACCGCCTTTGGCTTGGGTCATGATCCCAGGGTCCTGGGATCGAGCCCTGTGTCAGGCTCCCTGCTCAGCAGGTAGCCTGCTTCTCCTTCTCCCACTCCCCTTCCCCCACTCCCCCTCTCGCTGTGTCTCTCTCTGTCAAATAAATAAATAAAACCTTAAAAAAAATCTTTATTGTTAAAATAAACAAATAAATAACTGATTTCAAGCAGAACTTACTGATGGGCTTCATTCAGTAATGTACTGGTAAATGTTTAGCGACCAACTCTGGAGAGAAAGACCCTAATTTTTGGGCGCCTGGGTGGCTCAGTCATTAAGTGTCTGACTTCGGTTCAGGTCATGATCCCAGGGTCCTGGGATCGAGTCCCACATCGGGCTCCCTGCTCGGCAGGAAGCCCACTTCTCCCTCTCCCACTCCCCCTGCTTGTGTTCCTGCTCTCGCTCTCTTTGTCAAATAAATAAATAAAATCTTTAAAAAAAAAAAAAAGACCCTAATTCTTAACATTTCATAATTTCTATGGTGTAAATATTCCCAATATGCCCTGTTTTAAGCTATCCACATGTTAGTGAATTTAAGATTGTGAAGAAATGCATATAATCAGTTGGCTTTTATGAGCTCCACTCAGCCAGTTTTAGCAAACCACTGGCTTCACTTCAGAATAATTTGTCCACAAGTCAGCCTTCTTATAGGGGATTCTCTACACGTCAGCATCTGTAAGTCTTTTCTCTGGAGTTGTTTAGGATCTCCAGAGAAAAATCCTCCAGGCTCCTATCTGGAGGGTTTATCTCTAGCTTCTGACATTATGGGAGAAAGGCAAGAGAGGGAGGCTGTGTCTGTCCCCTCCCTCTGCTGTGTCTGGTGTATTCTAATCCAGAGCCATGCCTATTCAGTTCTCGAGGGAATAAACCTACTGTGGTCTGGGTCAGGTATGTGTGGGGAGGTCACTTGGCTGCTTTTGGAGTGTGGGGGCATGGGAGACTAGTCTGTATATAGACATGTAGTAATTTCTCAGTCTTTAGTTCCATGCCTCAGCCCAATATTCTGTGATAAATGGCACTTCCAGAACCTGCATCTTCTAGGAGTTGCAGGGGGTAAATCAGGTCAATTCTCATTGGCGTCCTTTCGGTGGGCACTTATGTTGTGCCTTCCGTCTGCAATATCAGATCCCACTTTTCCTCTGTTATCTCTTTGGCAAAAATTTACTTTAGGGGCGCCTGGGTGGCTCAGTCGTTTAAGCGTCTGCCTTCAGCTCGGGTCATGATCTCAGGGTCCTGGGATCGAGCCCCGCATCAGGCTCCCTGCTGGGCGGGAAGCCTGCTTCTCCCTCTCCTGCTCCCCCTGCTTGTGCGCGCTCTCTCCCTCTCTGTCAAATAAATAAATAAAATCTTTAAAAAAAATTTTACTTTAAAATTGGATTCTCTTAAGTTTTTCTCTTCTGTTCTTATTGTCTTTGTGGATTTATATGTCTTTTTTTCCTTTACTGTTATTTTAGTGCATTTAGGGAAGGAGAGGAAGTCATTTTTGGAATTGATCTGCCATGTTTAATCAGAAATCTCTCCATTAGGGGGTGCTTGGCTGACTCAGTTGGTAGAGCGTGCGACTCTTGGTCTTGGGGTGGTGAATTCAAGCCCCATGTTGGGCATAGACCTTACTTTTTCTTTCTTTTTAGGGTTTTATTCATTTATTTAAGAGAGATAGAGTGTGCGAGAGAGAGAGCATAGGCAGGGAGGAGGGGCAGAGGAGATGGAGAAGCACGGAGCTGGATGCGGGGCTCGATCCCTGGACCCTGGGATCACGACCTGAGCCAAAGGCAGACGCCCAACCAACTGAGCCACCCAGGCGCCCCAAGAGCTTACTTTAAAAAGAAAGAGAGAGGAGCGCCTGGGTGGCTCAGTCGGTTAAGCCGCTGCCTTCGGCTCAGGTCATGATCCCGGGGTCCTGGGATCGAGCCCCGCATTGGGCTCCCCGCTCAGCGGGAAGCCTGCTTCTCCCTCTCCCTCTGCCTGCCTCTCTGCCTACTTGTTCTCTCTCTCTCTCTGTCAAATAAATGAATAAAGTCTTTAAAAAAAAAAAAAGAAAGAGAGAGGGAGGGAGGGAGGGAGGGTCGGTCTCTCCATTAGATGGTATCCATTTGGTTTCATAGGAAAGATGACAATGCAATAATGGTCTAGCAGAATAAGTAATGTCTATCCATGGTTGTAATTTTATTTTATTTTTGGTCAGCAGAGGAAGCCATGGGGAACAAACTGACGAAAATTCCAATTTTTTTTCACGTAGATTTTTAGCTTCAGAATTCTTTTATTCTTCACATAGTCCAGGATAATTGATAGTGAAGTGGAAAGAACCCAGGTTTTGGACATGGAACCTCAAAGTCAAGTCCTGGGTCCACTGCTTAGCAGTTGCATGGCCGTGAGTCAGCACCCTTCTGTATAGAAGGAGGATAAAATCCCTGCCCCACTTTTTTCACAGGATTAGTATAAGGACTCAGTGAGATTAATGGAAATAAAAATGCTTTAAGAGACTGTGAATGGGGCGCCTGGGTGGCTCAGTTGGTTAAGCGACTGCCTTCGGCTCAGGTCATGATCCTGGAGTCCCTGGATCGAGTCCCGCATCGGGCTCCCTGCTCGGCGGGGAGCCTGCTTCTCCCTCTGACCCTAACCCCTCTCATGGGCTCTCTCTCATTCTCTCTCTCTCAAATTAAAAAAAAAAAAAAAAAGAGAGAGACTGTGAATGAGGAAGTATAATGATTCACTTTTGTTTTCCCATTTAATTCTGAAGAAAATATGAGGGTGAGGGATTGGGCTGGTTGATCCCTCTAGGTAGAAGGTACAGAGAATAACGTCCTCAGAAACGTGTGAGTTGCACTCAACCTGCTTAATGAGTTGATGTGTTTCTAGTGCTGTCCTCACTCCTCCTCATCTTCACCATAGTCCAAATGCTGCTTCCAGGCCTTCTAATAGCAAGCCTAACTAAATATGTGATTCAAGCAGACACAGTTGTCCCAGCAACAGGAGCCTGTTCTGCCAATGTCATGGTTACTCTCCCCCACTCTTGTCTCCCAGATGCTGCTGCAGATTGCTGATGATTTTATTGAGAGTGTGGTGACAGCGGCCTGTCAGCTTGCTCGGCATCGCAAGTCCAGCACCCTGGAGGTGAAAGATGTCCAGCTGCATCTAGGTATGTTGTCTCGTTTCTCCCTGAGGCATCCACACTGTTGCTCCTTCAGGACCACCAGGAACATGTAGGCAGAGGAACTTTCATGTCAGGATTAGACTTTTGGGCTCCGGGATAGATGTATTCATTCAATTAGCATCACACAGAGAAGAGAAATCCATCCATGGTCAGGAGAATAAGCCCAGGCATTGGGTTTGCCACTTTCTATCTGTATCACCTTGTCCTTCCTCCTTACTTTCTCTTAGAGCCTGTTTTCTCATTTGTAAAGTAGAGATCATAATATCATCCTTACAGGGTGATCGTGAGAATTATGGGTTATATTTGTCAGGTGACTGGCTCGGGGCCTGGCACAAAGTAAGAGTTTTGTAAATGTAGCTATTATGTCTCCACCATTTAAATAATGGTGTTTCTCTTCCAGTTTTTAGCCTATTTATCCATTCCCCCCAAAACAATTATTATTATTATTTTTTTTTTTTTTTAAGATTTTATTTATTTATTTGACAGAGAGATAGAGAGCACAAGTAGGCAGAGAGGCAGGCAAAGGGGGAGGGAGAAGCAGGCTCTCCGCCGAGCAGGGAGCCCGATGCGGGACTCGATCCCAGGACCCTGAGATCATGACCTGAGCCGAAGGCAGACGCTTAACCGACTGAGCCACCCAGGTGCCCCTCCCCCCCAAAAAAATTATAATCATAATGTACATATAATTTTGTATTCCATTTTTCTACTTACCAGACACTAAATTCAAGCTTGGGTTTTTCTGAGAGATACTTGCTAACATTGCTAACATCATCACTTGGGAAATGAATAAGCCCCCTTCTGCACCGGTTACAATGTGCTCAAAAGAAAGTGAACAATCTTGTGAGTACAAAGATAATCAGGCCAACTGAATGAGGCAGAAGAAATTAAGGGATTCAGTATAGATCAGCCCATGAGTAATTACTGAAAGGCTTCCTTCCCGGTGACAGGAAGATACAGCTTGGGGATGTGCTGGTAATCTTGGTGGAATAAGTAACATACTTCTGGTTCATATTGCTGGTTTTAATAACAGAGGACAGATATTCCAATTATCTATTATTAGATAACAAACTTAAAATGATAACAATGGCTTAAAACAGTAACAATTGTTTATTTTGTTCATATGTCTGGGGGTTGACTGGGCTTAGCTAGGCAGTTTTGCTGAGGGTCTCTCATGTAATTAAAGTCAGGTGGTACCTAGGGCTGAGATTGTTTTGAAGGAAGATGTATTAGTCTCCTAGGGCTACTGTAACAAAGTGCCACAAACTGGGTAGCTTAAAACAACAAAATTTATTCTCTCACATTTCTGGAGGCCAAAAACCTAAAATCAAGGTATCAGGAGGGCCGTGATCCCTCCAATGCTTCTGTGAAGAATCCTTCCTCACCTTTTCCTAGCTGCTGGGGTGGCTAGCAATCCTTGGCATTCCCTGTGTATAGTTGCATCACTCTGTCTATGCCTCGGTCTCCACGTGGCCTTCTCCCTTGTGTGTGTCCCTCTCTCTGTCTCTTCTCCTCTCGTGGGATGCCAGTCATACAGGATTAAGGGCCCACCCTACTCCTGTACGACCTCATCTTAATTAATCGTATCTGCAATAACCCTATTTCCAGTATATTCTGAGGTACTGGGGGTTAGGACTTAAACATGTCTTTTTTGAGGGACACAATTCGACCCATAACAGAGTTTCATCATGTCCAAGTCTGATATTGGGGCTAGAAACTCTCAAAATGCTGGGATTCCAGGGGCGCCTGGGTGGCACAGTCAGTTAAGTGTCAAAATCTTGGTTCTGGCTCAGGTTGTGATCTCAGGGTTGTGAGATTGAGCCCCGAGTCAGGCTCAGTGAGGAGTCTGCTTGAGATTCTTGCTCCCTCTCCCTCTGCCCCTCCTGCTCGTGCTCTCTCTCTCTCTCTAAAATAAATGAATCTTAAAAAAAAAAAGAACAACCTGGGACTCCACAGGTCTCCCTCTCTCTGCAGTCTCTCAACATGGTCTCATCCTGTGTAGTCCCAGGATAGGTGGACTTCTTACATGGTAGCTGAAGGCTCCCAGGATGTGTGTGTCCCATAACTACCTGGCAGAAATTGCACGGCCTTTACCAATGTAGTGTCTGAAGTCACACAGCATCATTCCTACTGAATTCTATTTTTTTTCCTAAAGATAGATTTATGTATGGATGGATTTATTTATTTATTTATTTATTTATTTGGGCGGGGCTTGCAAGCAGGGGAGGGGCGCGGGAGAGGGGGAAGGAGAGCAGCAGACTCCCCGCTGAGCTTGGAGCCAACAATGCAGGGCTCGATCTCAAGACCCTGAGATCATGACGAGCCAAAATCAAGAGCAGATGCTTTACCAACTGAATCACCCAGGCACCCCCTAAATTCTATTCTTTGAGGCTATCACAAAGATATGGCCGGGTTCAAGGGGAAGGAACATAGGCTCCACTTCTTCTTTTTTTTTTTTTTTTAAGATTTTATTTATTTATTTGACAGAGAGAGAGATAGCGAGAGCAGGAACACAAGCAGGGGGAGTGGGAGAGGGAGAAACAGGCTTCCCACTGAGCAGGGAGCCCGATGTGGGGCTCGATCCCAGGACCCTGGGATCATGACCTGGCTGAAGTCAGACGCTTAACCACTGAGCCACCCAGACGTCCCTAGGCTGCACTTCTTGATGGGAGGCATGTAACGGAATTTGCAGACATGTTTTAAAACCATCACAACGCAAATTGATAGAGACAGAAAGTAGAATGGTGGTGACAAGGGGCTGTGGGAGGGGAAATGGGGACTTATTTAATGTGTACAGAGTTTTAATTTGAGATGATGAAAACGTTTTGGAAATGGATAGTGGTAATGTGCTGAATGCCACCGAACTGTATACTAAAAAATGGTTAAAATGGTAAATTTTATGTATATCTTGCCTCAAAAACCCCACACACAACAGATTATATTACTTTGAGAGTTTGGCATTCCTGTTTTTGTATTTTAATTATTGATAATACAATTAGAATATTAGTTTATTCATTAAGGGTGAGAAGTAATTATCACAGTAACAAGAATATTCACAATTCTGCATTGCCAGAACAGCTTCTGTAGCAGGCCTAATGGAGGCTGAATCATAATCAGAAGATTGCTTAGGGGGTATGGGATCGGAGCGTGGGGAATTAGGGAACCTGGTATTGAATGGCACCAGACCACCTAGGTCTGCTGCACACCACTACCCCAACAAAGATAAGCTTGCCAATGGAGCTGTAAACTCTGGACACCACCTCTCTCCTGAAAGACTGGGATGGGCAGAGCCGGGTTTGCTTCTGACCCGATTTCCTATACTTGCATAATTGACTAACCTCCCCTTTTGATGGATAAAGTCTTGAGAAATATAAAAGTTCAATGACATAATGTACATGGAATGCTTTGTACAATGTTGCTTTATGCCACACATTTTTTTTAAAAGATTTTATTTATTTATTTGACAGAGAGAGACACATCGAGAGAGGGAACACAAGCAGGGCGAGTGGGAGAGGGAGAAGCAGGCTTCCTGCCAAGCAGGGAGCCCGATGGAAGGCTTGATCCCAGGACCCTGGGATCATGACCTGAGCCGAAGGCAGACGCTTAACGACTGAGCCACCCAGGCACCCCTATGCCACACATTTTTACTATACCTTTTAGTCACTAAATGATTGTTGTTGCTATTACATTAATATTATATAAAATATAAATACATGCACATTTAGGGACACCTGGGTGGCTCAGTCAAGTTAAGTGTCTGCCTTCGGCTCAGGTTGTGATCCTGGGGTCCTGGGATTGAGCCCTGCTTCTCCTCTCCTGCTGCGCCTCCGCCCAGCTTATGCTTTCTGTCAAATAAATAAAATTTTTTTTAAAGATTTATTTATTTTAATTTTTTAATTTTTTAAAAGATTTTATTCATTTATTTTGGAGAAAGAACAAGCAGGGAAAGAGAAAGGGAGAGACTCTCAAGCAGACCCCATGCTGAGTGAGGAGCCAGATGGGGGCTCAATCCCTTGATGCTGAGATCATGATCTCAGCTGAAACCAAGAGTTGGACACCTAACTAACTGAGCTACCCAGCAATCCGGGATTTATTTATTTATTTGAGAGAGAGAGAGCCAGGGGGAGGGGTAGAGAGAGAGGGAGAGAAAGTCTTAAGTACACTCCCTGCTAAGTGCGGAGCCCAAGTCGGGGCTCAGTCCCACGACCTCGAGATCAGGACCTGAGCTGAAACCAAGAGATGGTTGCTCACCCGACTGCACCACTCAGGTGCCCCTAAGATTTTATTTTTTTATGTAATCTCTACACCTAATGTGGGGCTTGAACTCAAAACCCCGAGATCAAGAGTCGCATGCTCCACCAAGTGAGTCAGCCATGCGCACCACTACTCTTTCTTTAAAGAGACTTAGCAGATCCATATCCTGATCCACTTTGTGTGGATTGTAAAGTTTAATTCTCAAAGAATGATCTCAGTGTCACTTTCAAGTACTGATAACAGATATTATTAGCAGAAGCCTTCAGCATTTTTATTTTCAAAGAAATATTGGAGGAGGGACACCTAGGTGGCTCAGTTGGTTGGGCGTCTGCCTTCTGCTCAGGTCATAATCCCGGGATCCTGGGATCAAGTCCCACATTGGGCTCCTTGCTCAGTGGGGAGCCTGCTTCTCCCTCTGCCTGCCACTCTCCCTGCTTGTGCTCTCTCTCTCTCTGACAAATAAATAAAATCTTATTTTTTTTTAAGATTTTATTTATTTATTTGACAGAGAGAGAGACAGCGAGAGAGGG
>NC_138372.1:19891848-19974524 GCF_054177405.1 Leptonychotes weddellii | reverse complement strand
TTTTATTTGTGGTTTATTATATAAGTGATTGAATATGGGACAAAGCATTATGGTCTTGTTTGGTGAGACAGTATTAGCAGGATTTGTAGAGGTTTGTGTTTCTTCTCCCTTCCCCTTTTCCCTGTACTTTGTAATGTCAGTGTTTATATGAATATGACTTTCATTTGCTTTTCCAGAATAAAGAAGTTATTAATCGAAAGACAGGGTACATGGCTTACAGCCTTTGAAAGGCCAGAGGGAGTTAAGAGGACAAGGAAGGCTGGATGTAGCTCTCTGTCAGCAGGTGGCAGCACCATTATTCATTTCTTTTTTTTTTTTTTTTTTTTAAAGATTTTATTTATTTATTTGACAGAGAGACACAGCGAGAGAGGGAACACAAGCAGGGGGAGTGGGAGAGGGAGAAGCAGGCTTCCCGCCGAGCAGGGAGCCCGATGCGGGGCTCGATCCCAGGACCCTGGGATCATGACCTGAGCCGAAGGCAGACGCCTAACGACTGAGCCACCCAGGCGCCCCACCATTATTCATTTCTGTGAGGAGAAAAAACCCAGGAATTTTTCTATTATTTTACTCCAAGGAAGGCCATACCATGAGGAGGAGTTTGGGTCCAGTTTCTCTGCCATAAAAATGGGGCAGAGTGACCTTCTCTCATGAACCCCAAGCTGAAGAGGCATCCTGGTTTTGGCAAAACCTTTTTTGACCTACTCTTCTGGAACTCCTGGAGTTCATCCTTGGCCCTAAGAAAGGATGGCAGTAACCTGGGGAAAGGCCCATCTGTGCGGGTGCCTTTTCTGTTCTTAGTTGTTGATATCCCTGATCCTGGTATTTTCACCATCATGCAAAGGAAACCAGGCCCCTAAGACCTCAGGGTCATGACCTTCAGTGGCACCTAGCATCATCCCGTCCTGAGCCCAGCATAGCCCTTGTGGATTATGAGGGTTCCTTGGGCTTCAGAGGGCCTGGCTGTTCCATCCAGGGGTCACCAGCATGGGCACATCGTCCTTGCCCTGCTTTTCACTCCCTCCCACTCGGAATTTGAGCCCAGAGCCCTTCTCTTCAAGCCTCGTAGATCTCTTGAGGCTGTGCTGATGTTCCTGTTGCTCTTGGCCAAGGTGCGCACCCAGAGAGGCAGCCAGCTTCTCCCCTTCCTCCGGCATCAGCTGTGCTCAGGCACCAGGTCTCTCTTGTGGCCTACCACCAGGAAGAAGATGTTGAAGGGTTTCACTTTTTCCAGAACCTTCCAGTGCCACTGGGTGACACTCTCAAAGGATGTTCTGTTGGTGATATCAAACAGCAAAAGGCCTCCTGCTGAGTTCCGATAGTAGGAGCGAGTCACTGACCTTGACAGCCAAGAAGGAATCCAGAATTAGTTTTGAATCCTCCATTGAGGACAGAAAGGGACAAAGGAATTGGGGCAGTTTAATGGAAAGAGCTGGGGGAGAGTCCATAGTTCTCAATTCTTGATCCGCTGTGTGACAGGTAAGTGGCTTCATCTATCTTGAGTCTTGTCCTACCTGTATGTGGAGGGACTGTTCATTCAGCAAGTATTTATAAGCTGGGCCTGGGCCTGGGCCTGGGCTAGGCAGTGGGCTACACTGATGAATAAAAAACACAGGGAGCAGCCCTGCTATAGGGTGAGTGAAAAACTGCCTCTGTGTCTGGGGCACCTGGGTGGCTCAGTCAGTTAAGCCTCTGACTCTTAATTTCGGCTCAGGTCGTGATCTCCGAGTCCTGGGATTGGCCCTGCATGGGGCTCAGCACTCAGTGTGAAGTCAGCTTGAGATTTTCTTTCCCTCTGCCCCTCTCCCCGCTTGCACGTGCTCGCTCTCTTTCTGGAATAAATGGATACATCTTTTAAAAAACAAAAAAACCTGCCTCTGTCCCTGGGGCTGCAAAGGAGAGAGAGGTTGGGGGGGGGGGCCTGACCAGCTGAGTTGAGGGACTCGGGTGAAGGAGTGGAGATCTCTGAGGGAGCAAGTACTGTGTGAAAGCAAGCCTGAGGCCAGCTCGCAGGCATTGTGGCGAGGTCCAGCACCCAGGCTTCAGAGGCTGCCATGTGTGTGTCTGTGTGTGTGTGTCTGTGTGTGTGTGTCTATCTGTATGTCTGTGCTGTGTGTCTGTCTGTCTGTCTTGCAGGAGTGGGAGGGTGTAGTGTAGGCAACTAGGTAACCCTCCAGGCTGGCCTTGTGCTTCCCATCCCTCCTCAGCCACAGAAATACCTTTTTTCTCTTTTTTTAAAGATTAATTTATTTATTTTAGAGAGAGAGAGAAAGCAGAGGGAGAGGGAGAGAGAAACTCAAGCAGACTCTCTGCTGAGCTCAGAGCCCAACGTGGGGCTTGATCTCACAACCCTGAGATCATGACCTGGGCTGAAACCAAGAGTCAGACGCTCAACAAACTGAGCCACCCAGGCGCCCCTGAGTAATACCTTTCTTAATTGTTAGACATTTTAGGGCTATTAGAAAGACTCCATCTGGTAAGAGGATTCTGGTGCTAAAAACAGGCATATAAACAAAAAGTTTGAAAACTGTGCAGGTGCTAGGGACCAGTGGAGTTTCAGGTGGTGGACTGATGTGATTGGGTTTACATGTTAAAAGCCTTGCTCTGGCTGCCGGCATGGAGAATGGAGTCGGAAACAGGCAGGAGGGGGGCCAGCCAAGAAGGTACTGTGGTTAATTCGGACTAAAAGTAAAGGAATATGGCATGCGAGGTTTTCCTGAGAAAGTACTAACCAAAAGATAGAGGTAGAGGTTGGTTGCAACAATACAGGTGAGTTTTGGACACAGAAGGAGCCATCTGGGACCACAAAGCCATCCTGAAAAGTCTCCTGTGCCTGCATGAGGGGAAGCAGGGAGGAGGAGGCCTGACGTGGACTGAAGCCTTACAGTTACCTGTAGTTAGAAGAGGCCCCAGCGTCACCCAGTGCTGCCCCATCTCTTACAGGTAAGAACATCAAGATCTGGGAGGTCATTATGTCCTGTCTGAGGTCCCTGGGCAGGCCGGGACTCAGAGCTGTGCTCTTGGTCCATTGTCCATCCTCATGGGAGCCCTGGCCTCAAAGCGCTAGTCTAGTGGGGCAACAGAGCGTGAAATCTCCAGGTGCCCTGAAGGCTCGGAGAAAGAATTGATACATCTGGTTGGGCCAAGCCTTGAAGGATGAACAGAATTTTGACAGAGATGGAGGAAGGACATTCCAGACAAGGGACCCACACATGAAAGACCCAAAGGGAGCTTGTTAGCAGAAGGAGCTTAACACTTATTGGGCACTTAACACACAGCCTCCTATTTAATCCTCCAACAAAGCTGTGGGGTAGGAATTGTTCTCATTTTACCATGAAGACCAAGGCTCAGAGGTAGAGGACAGGGGCTGGGCTCCCACCCAGACATCTTCAGCTCCAGGCTGTGTGTGGAGGGCAGGATGGGTTTTCTGTCTTTACCCACTAAGTTTCAGTGGCTCCCAGAATGGGCAGGGTCTTCCGAAAGGCTCCCATGGGTGACAGACTGGCTCTGTGCCTTCAAAAGGGCAAAAGGCAAGGATCCAGGCCTGGGAGCCTGACCTTGTCGAAGCTGCTGTGGCTGGAGGGTTTAGTCAGGGTGCTGCTTTGGAGAGGGAGTTTTGCTTGCTCAGACTAGTCTAGGGATAGACCTGAAGGGACTATTCTGGAACTTCACTCTTAGTACAGAAGCAGAACCCAGTTCACATCTCCAGGAGTGGGTCATGATCTTTAAGAACTTTTGTTATTTCCCCACAGTGTTTACTTTGGTAGTCTCTGTTCCATTACAGTGAGGAATAAAACGCTCAGGGAAAAAGGGAAATTCCATTTTGTGAATTCCTACTGTGTGACCAGCACTGCCTTTGATTTCTCATCAAACCCTTTCTAAAACCCTGTGTGAGTTAGGTATTAGTATCCTCATTTTCCAGAGGAGTCCACTGAGGCTTGCGGAGATGAAGTGAGTTGACCAGGGTCCACAGTTACACATAGTGGAGCTGGGAGTCAAACCCAGGCTTGACTGCAAAGCCCACCGTAATGTAGGCAGCTGGGATGATGCTGTGGTTAAGAAGAAGTGATACTTACCTGAGCGTGGCAAGCCAGTCTGGTCACCCGGGGAGAGGGGAGAGGGCTGGGGCCATCCAGTGGAAGGAAATACCACGTGCAAAGCCCAGGGCTGCAGGTGGTTCGGAATTTGTCAGGGCCAAGGAGGCGGAGAGGCAGCGCGCACTAGCTCCGGAAGGGCCAGGACTTTGAATTCTAGGAGGGGAACAGCCATGTCAAATATACTTTTAAAACTTCCCTCTGGGGCGCTGTGGATGCTGAATCAACAGGGGACACCCTACAGGCCTCAAGAGGGGCGGCACAGTCTCCACTAGAGACCGCAGGGCCTGAACTGTGACAGCAATGGCCCTCAGGGCAGGGGGGCAGGGGCGCGGAGGCTGCTTCTGAGCGGCTGTGGGAGGCGGGGCTCAGCTGGCAGGTGGGTCTGCCCCCCTCCACTGCTCTTCTCTGCTTTTCCTCTTAGCCAGCGGGCTGGGCAGGGCTGCTTCCTGCTGCTGCCAGAATCCTACCCATCAAAGCCACTTGTAGCCTCCAGAGGGTTTGCCACATGGCAAGGGGCTTGTGAGCGTGGGACCGGAGCCCCGAGGCACAAGATAGGACCTTCTGGGCCTGGCCCGAGGCGGTGGACGAGACCTGGGTTCACCAGCTGAGCCACATCAGTTTCCCATCCTGGACTTTAGGTCCCTGTCTGTGAAATGGACAAGCTGAGCCCCACCTCACAGTTTTGCTTCGGGGTTAATAATAAGCCATAGAATGAGCCCACAATGCATGAGCTTACGTGTGTGGTAGGAATTCACATAATACTTCATTTAATCCTCACAACAACCTTGTGAGACAGAAACTACTGTTCTCCCCATTCTACAGATGGGAAACTGAGGCTGAGCAGCCTGCTGAACAGTCCTCAAAGGAGGCAGCTGGGGATAGTGGGCAACATCTTCTTGGAGATGGACCCAGCCTTGGGAGGGCCTAGGCTCAGGCCGGTCCTCCAGTGCCCAGCCAGGATTTGGGCAGAGAAGGTCAGTTTTTTCTTCCTCTCTTCAGGGATTTGGGGAGGTTTTGAACACCTGACAGCAAAATCCCCACCTCCATCCCCAGGATGAGCTGCTCATCTCCCAAACAAGCTTTGGTTTACACTGTACTCCTATTCAGGGAAGCTCTGGGAAATAAGAAACCACAGACCAAGTTGAAGGTCACTCCCTGCTTCTTCACTTACTCTAGTTGCTCAGATCTCCAGTAAATTCCTAGAACGAGCCCAGCTCTTTCCTTGTTCCTTACCTCGAGGCTTCTCCCTCTGCTCACTGGTTTCAGTTAACCTCACTGGGCCTTAGTCTGCACATCAGTAAAATGGAACAATAGTACCTACCTCAACTGGACATAAGAAGTAAGTTCTGGCCACTGTTCTTTCGGCCCAGACTGCTGCTCTTAGCTGGGCCCCTCTCCTCCCTCCCCCAGCTCTCAGCTCAAGGTCGTCTTCTCAGGGAGGCTCTCCCTGACCAACTGCTCTAAAGAAATCAGTCCCGTCTTTCTCAGCCCTGTCTCCAGGATCTGTGGGCTTCATAGCACTTATAACTGGAGATCATTTAGTTCACTTATTTACTCGTTTTGTTCTCTCTCCCACTAGAATGTCAACCCCAGGAGGGCTTTTCTGTCATGTTCACTGCTGCATCCTCAGAGCCCAGAACAGAGTAGATGCTTATTTTTTTTTAATTGATGAAGGAATGATAACATTCTCAAAAACAAGTCAGTCATTTCCCTCTCCCTCTCCAAGCTTCCCCATCGGTGAAATGAGGGTAACCGTGCCAACCTTGCAAGACTATCATAAGGATGAGTGATGAGGTTTTAAGAGAGGAGGTAGGGAGGAGGCAGTGCAAAGGGAGACCCACGCTGGCCCAGCCCCATGGGGAGGAAGCTAAGAAACCCTCCCTGACTGGAAACCTCCCAAGAACCCTAGGAAGAAGGGATTATCAGTCACATGGTGCTGAGGAGGAATCTGAGACTGAGTAAGCCCCAGGTCACAAAGTGAGTGAAGTGGTTGTGCTCTTTTTCGCTGTGGAACTGTCCCTGCCCTTCCTGTGCCCACTGGCACAATGATACCCCCTCTACACCTGCTGAGATTCTTACCAACACCAACACTATCTCCCTGATTGCCCTAGAACATTCTCTGCCTAGCTGTTCCTGTTCCCCAGGAGGCAATTGCTGAGCTGAGGATTAGCGAGCAGACATTGATTAGAGGGTTCTTGAGATCAATACCTGCTTGGGGGAGGAAGGGAGGGAAGTGGGACTGAGCAGAGGAAGAATTTAGCTGTGATGTTGTAAGAACAATGGCCTCAATCAGCCCCATGAAGAGTGATGAAGCTGGGTTTGACCTTCAGAGCTGGGGCAAGAGAACCAGGCCTTTAAACACTCCCCCACCCCCCAATAGATTCAACAGATCAACACTGGATGTGGGCAGCCCTGAGGGGTAGGCAGTTCCCAGAGGGTGCTGTGAGCCCACCATCACTGGCAGCACTCCCAGCAGCTGGGGGAGGGGGTGTTTAGGGTTTAGGGGTGGGGCTAGAAGGCTGTGGGATCTGCAGCCCTGTAGGGACATCTTGGTGCCTAATCACAGTGTCCACTATGTGCCCAACCTAGGAGATAACTCGCTCGCCTTCATGCCTGCCTCCCAGATCCAGCGCCCGGCCTTGGAGTAGGGGCGCTGGGCAGCGACCCTGAGGTTCAGGCACACACTTAAGACTCATCCAATTCGGAGGACCTAAGGAGGCTCCCAGGTAGGCTTGCCCTGAAATTGCCCGCCCAGTCCTCGCCTGTGCAGCAGTGTCCAGACTCCGTGTGTCTCCGCGTCCGGGCTCGGGAGTGCTGCCAGAAATGTCAGAGGGGAAAGAGTGGTGAGGACAGTTCTCGTATTCAGCTCTTAGCGGTATGGCTGGCTCTGGCTGAGCATGTCCCCCACATCCATTTCTCATTCATGCCCCCACCCCCCCACCCCTGCCGTGGCATGGGTCTTCTATGAGCCCCACGGACAGCTGAGGAAACAGGCTGATGGACACGAAGCTGCACACCTGGCTTCTTAGAGCTTTCTGGCAGAAAGGGGCTGAGCTGTGAAACCCCAAAATCCGGGAGGTGTGGCTGCTAGGATACTGTTTATATTAACCCTTTGGCTACATTTGGCCCTTTGCTCTCCGGAAAGATACTGACACTCCCCATCCCAGCAGCACTTCTAAGGTTGGCACTGCTTTAACCCTTTCCTTCCCAGAGTCAACACTGGCATGGACCTGGGGGCTGCTTCCTGGGGGGGGCGCTGGGGACTTGGGTCTTATGGATGAGCCGGACGCCCCCCCAGTCCTCCTCCAGCTTGATGTCCCCCTGATCCAGGGCCTGCTGGATGGCGTCAGCAAGGGTGCTGAAGGCCAGGTCCACATTGCAGTTATTTTTGGCGGAGGTCTCCATGAAGGCCATGCCCAGGGAGGCAGCCAGCTCCTCTGCCTCCTGGGCCGAGACACAGCGGGTGCTCTGCAGGTCACTCTTGTGGCCAACCAGTAAGAAGATCACCTTATCCGGGCCCTGAGTGGCCATGACCTCCTGGTGCCAGTCGCAGATATGTTCAAAGGACTTCCTGTTTGTCACATCAAAGACCAGTAGGACGCCCAGCACGTTCCGGTAGAAGGACCTGGTGATGCACCTGAAGGAGGCGGAGTGAGCTGGGTTTATGCCTTCCAGGCCCCCCCACAGGCAGGGCGTCCCCTGTGTGCACGGACTGCCTCACAAGCCCCATAGCTCTTTTCACACTGCCGGGTGCTTCTCTGCCCCCGGCCTCTGTGTCTCTCCCAACGGAGTGCCTGCGCCTCAGCTAGGGAGCAAGTTCAAGTCACCTCCTCTCTGGACCATTCCTGGAGGAAGCAGATTTCCTGATGGCAGATTTTTGTTTCCCGTTCTCTGCCTGGCAAACTCCTACGCATCCTTCCAGGCCGTCCCAAACCCCTCTTCCTTTCCCATCTCCCTGGCACCTCCTGCTCTGCTCGCTCTGCTCGGGTGGGCTCTCTCAGCAGCCGGGTCACCCATCCCTCCAGGTCTCCGTGGCAGGACCCTTGCGCCCTCCCGGCGCCAGGGTCTCAGGCCTCTGGCTCGGGGGCTTGGCCCACGTGGCTGCATCTGTGGGACGAACGACTCCACGTGGAGGGCCAGAGAGCAGGGCTGGGACCCCCAGACCTGTACCTTGGCCACCGAGGCCGAGCCCTCGGTGCGGGGGGGGGTAACCGCCCTGGAGGCGGGGGGGGGCACTGACCGCGCCCCCGGGTCCCTCAGCCCGCCCGGCCCGCACCTGAAGCGCTCGTGGCCCGCGGTGTCCCAGAGCTGCAGCTTGACGCACGGCCCGGCTCGCAGCTGCAGCTTGCGGCTGTAGAACTCGACGCCCACCGTGGGCGCCCACTCGGACTCGGGTTCGGGCTCCGGGGCCCCGGGCGCGCCCGCCACATAGCGCCGCAGTAGCGACGTCTTGCCCACGGCCGCGTCCCCCAGCAGCGCGATCCGGAACTGGTAGCGGCAGCCCCCAGCCGCCATGGCCCGCGTCCAGCCGCCCGAGGCCAGCCGCCCCGCCGCCCGGGGTCAGCCGCCCCGCCCCCGAGGCGCTCCCCCCCCCCCCGCCCCGGAGGCTGGCCCCGCCCCTCGGCCCGGGGCGCGAGACACCGGGGCACGTGCTCTCCTGCCTGGGGGCCCAGTTTCGTCCTCTAATAACCCCTACTTCGCGGGATGGGAGATTAAAGAAGGCAATGTGGGGAGGAGGACGAGCGAGGGACGAGAACCAAACAGGCACCTGCCCGAGACTAACACCGCCAGAGGGTTCACCTCATTCTGCGGGCCGGCTTCTCTCTCCAGCCCCACTCTCCGGGCAGTGCCCTGGTTGGGCCCCTGTTGCTGGAGCTGGAGGCACCACTCTAGAAAGTTGATGGTTTATAGGTGTCCCTTCCCCACCCAGGTGCTCCTTTCCCGGAGCTCCATTAGCCCTGGCCTAGGGCCTCCTAGGGCCTCCCGTTCAATGGTCGGGTTCAATGTTTAACAGCCCCCACTGCATCCTCAGCACCTGCTTGGGGCGGGGCCTCAGGGCCCAGAGAGGGATGCCAACAGGGCTGGTAGGAGGCCGGCAGACATAGGCAAATGCGATTCCAGAGAGCGTACTGTTGGCCTGTGGTCTGGACAACTAACATTTATGAGGCCAGATGGTCAGTTCTTCACACTCTGCTGGCGACAACTTTGAGAGCACCATAGTGTGCCTATTTTAGAGCCGAGGAGAACTGAGGCTTGTCTTAGGTCACAGAGCAGAGCTGAGACTCATACATGAGTTTGTCTCACTCTTCATTACCCCCCTGATGCCACAAAGGGGGACTGCAAATCAAGTACCAAGAGGACCAGGACACAGCGGTCAGGTCCCTGTGGGTTAGTGGCAAGGGTAAGGCAGGGACATCTGCCTCCAAGAGCCAGTCTACCCTCTCCAGTCAGGCCTTCTGGAAACCCAAGTTATCAAGGCTGGAGTTCTGGCTCGTCCCAAACAGTGCGTCTATTGGTTTAATCTCACTGTCCCAAAGTGGGTGGATTTTACCACTTTAACTTGTTTTGGCAAATTGGTGGTGAGGTGAAATCCTCACTTTTGCAAACAATCGAATCATCATATTTCCTTCTCACACAAACTTGTAAGGTGTCGTTATTCTCATTTTTACAGATGAGGAAACTTGAGGCTCAGAGATAAGGAATCCGAGGTCACTTAACAAGGAAGATAGACTAGCTGTCAAGTTTACCCAAGGCCAAAGCCTTATTTGCTATTTCTGTGTCTGACAGGACAGGCTGAGGATCTGGGAAGGCCCAGGTTTTCTTCTCACTCTTTTTTTTTTTTTAAGTGGTTATATGTATGTATGTATGTATGTATGTAAGTAAATAATCTCTACACCCAAAGTCGGGCTTCAACTCATGACCCCGAGCTCAAGAGTCACATGGTCTACCAACTGAGCTAGCCAGGTGCCCCTCTTCTGGCTAACTCCTAACAAATCAATAAGAAGCCATTTTGACAGGTCTCCATGTAATCTGTTACTGGTCACCTGCGTGGTAGAGCCTGAAGGGGCCCATGTGTCTGCTTGTCCCCTACTTCTAGGAGTAGGAGAGAGAGGAGCCTGAGAATCCAGGAACCCTGAGGAGCCTCAGGAAGGGTGTGTGTTCGGGGAGGAATCCTTCCTGCCAGCTTTGCCCAAATTAAGAGTTTGCCCCACTCCCACCTTCCCCACTGATTCCTCAGTTGAGATATTTTCTCCACCTCACTCTGTTTAGCTGGAAAAATATTTTTGTGTGTCAGGTCCCTATGGATGCCTCTAGCCCCTTCTTTACCCACCACTGGTACTCTGAGCTCCAGCCATGTGCAACACCTTTCCTCTTCTCAGTCCTCTTCTCCTCTTCAAAGGGCTAACTCCTACTACACGACTTAGGTTCGAGCCCTGTCCTCAGAAAGCCTCTGACTGGCCAGTGAGGTCACATACCCTTTTGTCCGCTGCATTAGCTGTCTCCCTCCTAGGTCACTTGAGGGCAATGATCCATGGTGGTATCCCAGTGCTTGGCACAAAACAGGAACTAAGTACATATTTATGGTAGAAAGAAAGAATGAAAGTGGATAAGTGCTAGTGGTTCATTAATTCAGTCAGTCAAATCCCACAGTAGGGCTGGACTCTGGACTCAGGGAGCCATAGGCTCAGAGAAGACCTTGTGCAGCAGGTGATTCTGAAGCTGGGTCTCCCAGGACGAGGGCGAGCTGGGGAGTTCAAGGAGGAAGGGCACTCTAGGCAGGAGCAGCTGGACAAAGGCAGAGAGGCATAAAACAACTTGAAAGGTGGTTTGAACCCCCATTCCCAGAAGCCTTTGCAGTCAGCACCCGTGGGCAGTGCATTGGCACCACTGGGCTCTTGGAACTTCCTCTCCTGGAGGCTCCTGCTGTGGGCGAGGGTCATGTGCCTGCCCCCTGCAGCGAGCGCCAGAATCCAGATGTCAGCTGACCTTGCCAGAGACTGGCTATGTGACTGGGGCGGGGCAAGTGACTTTCCCTCCCCACCCTGCTTCCCCTTCTGCTGAGTAAGGCAGATCATGGTGCCCGCCTCACAGAGTAATCTGGAGGGGCCATGCGACACAGCAGGCGAGTCAGGCGCCTCTGCCCAAGAGAGATCAAGGTTTTAGTTCCAACTGCCCTCTGACTAGCTGTGTGGCCTCCGCCAAGTTTTATTCGTTAATTCGTTTACTTTGTTTTTGTTTCAGTAAGTGCTAGCTCTCCGTTATACACCAGGCACTTACACAGCAGTGAAAATAAAAACACACAATTCCTGGTCTTGGGAGCTCACATCGTAATGGGGAAGACAGAAAATAAATCCATATATAATGTGATGTCAAGAAGCAATAAGTGCTATAAATAACAGTCAAGCAGGACAATGGCTTGAAGGGTGGCAGGGTGCTACATCAAAATAGGGTTTTCTTTTTTTTTTATTTTAAAAGATTTTATGTATTTATTAGACAGAGAGTGTGCACAAGCTGGGGGAACAGCAGGCAGAGGGAGAAGCAGGCTTCCCGCTGAGCAGGGAGCCTGATGCGGGGCTCGATTCCAGGACCCTGGGATCATGACCTGAGCCGAAGACAGCCGCTTAACAGACTGAGCCACCCAGGCGCCCCTAAATAGGGTTTTCTGAGGAGATGACATTAGAACAGAAAACCAGGGGGAGTGAGGGAGTAGTGTGGGTGTCTGTGATATCCAGAGAGGATAGTTCCAGGCAGGAAGAACCACCAAGAGCAAAGGCCCTGAGGTGGGATCAGGCAAGGGATGCTCCAAGTAGAGCAAAGAGCCTAAGAGAGCAGAATGATTGAGGGAGCAAGTGGTGGGTGATGAGGGCAGAGAGGAGGAAGAGCCAAATCACATGTGGCTTCAGAAGCCATCATGGGACCTCAGCTTTTATTCCAAATATCTTGTGAAGTCAGTGGAGATTTTGGAGCAGGTGAATAATATAATGTAAATTTTTTCTTGGTTTTTAATTTTTACATCTTAATGGGGGTATAAATGACACACAGTAAACTAACTGTACATATTACAGAGTATAATGTAATGACTTTTTTTTAAGATTTTATTTGACAGAGAGCGAACGAGAGAGCACAAGCAGGGGGAGTGGCAGAGGGAGAGGGAGAAGCAGACTCCCCGCTGAGCAGGGAGCCCATGCAGGGCTCCATCCAAGGACCCTGGGATCATGACCTGAGCTGAAGGCAAACACCCAACTGACTGAGCCACCCAGGCACCCAATGTAATGACTTGTGATGTAAGTGTACATTCATTAACCATTACAACAATCTAAATAATGAGCACATATCACCCCCAAATTTTCCCATTATTTATTTGTTTGTTTGTTTATTGTAGGTTCCACGCACAGTATGGAGCCCAGTGGGGGGCTTGAACTCATAACCCTGAGATCAAGACCTGAGCTGAGATCAAGGGTCAGATGTCTAACCAACTGAGGCACCCCTCTCCATGTCCTTTTTATTTTTTTCCCCCATATCCTTTTTAAATTCCCTTCTCCTGACCCCCCCACCCTGAGTTTTTAATTTTGATGAAATGTAACTTATTAATTCAATATTGTACTGGAGGTCCTAACTAATACTATACGACAAGAAAAATAAATAAAAAGCATCCAGATTGGAAAGGGAGAGGTAAACCTCTCTTTATTCACAGACATGTGAAAAGTCTTAAGGAATTTACATAGGAGCTACTAAAACTAATAAATGAGTTTAGCAAGGTTGGAGGATACAAGTTAATATGCAAAAATTAATTCTATATACACTAGCAAGGACCATTTAGAATTTGAAATTGATAAAAGCAATACCATTTACAATAGCATCAGAAATATGAAAAACTTAGGGACAAATTTGACTAAAAATATACAAGATCTGTATGTTGAAAATTACAAAACACTGTTGAGAGAAATTAAAGATAACTTGACTGAATGGAGAGCTATACCATCCTCAGGGATGAGAGGACTCAATATTGTTAAGATGTCAGTTCTCCCCAAATTAGTCTACAGATGCAATGCAATACCAACCAAATCCCAGTAGGCTTTTTAAAAAAATACAAATTAGCTGATACTAAAGTTTACATGGAAATGCAAAAGACTCTGAATAGCCAAAACAATTTTGAGAAAGAACGAGTTTGGATGATTTATACTACCCTATTTCAAAACTTATTAAAAAGTTACAGTGGGGCGCCTGGGTGGCTCAGTCGGTTAAACGTCTGTCTTGGGCTCAGGTCATGGTCCCAGGGTCCTGGGATCAAGCCCGGCATCGGGCTCCCTGCTCAGCGGGAAGCCGGCTTCTCCCTCTGCCTGCCTTGCCCCCTGCTTGTACTCGCTATCAAATAAATAAATAAAATAAAAAATCTTTTTAAAAAAGCTACAGTAATCAAGACAGTGTATTATTGAGTACAGAAACAGACCTACACATATGGTCAATTGATTTCTACAAAGGTGCCAAAGCAATTAGATGGATAAAGATAATCTTTTTCAACAAATGAACATGGAACAATTCGAGAGCCATATGTAATAAACTTTCACTCTTACACCATACACAAAAATTAATTAAAAATGAATCCTAGATCTAAATGTAAGAGCTAAAACTATTAAGCTCCTAGAAGAAAACATAGGAGAAAATCTTAATGCCTTTGAGCTAGGCAAAAATTTTTAAATTAGGACACAAAAAGCACAAAGCATAAATAAATAGACATTGGACTTCACCAAAATTAAAAACTTTTGCTCTTCAAACATCGTGGCTGGTGTGTTGAGACCAGACTATAGAGAAGAATGGCAGAATCGGGGAGACTGATTAGGAGGCTTACTGTGATTGTGGGTGAGCAGTGACAGCATCAGTGGGGTGGTAAGGAATGTCTTACCATCTTAAAGGTGGAGAATACAGGATTTGCTGACGGGTCCGAAGTAGGACGGTAGAGAAAGAGACCAGGGTCCCTCCAAGGATTTACTGAGATTGGGAAGAGCCGGTGCGGAGGAGGAAAGGCTGTGTTCTGAGAAGCCTATTTATTAGCCAGGTGTAGGTGTCCAGGAAGCTGCAGGGTGTAAGGTCTGGCGCTCAGGAGAAAAGAGGCTGGAGAAACACATTTGGGAGTCACCTGAAAGTTTCTTTCTCTCAGAGTCTGTTGTTTTCTCCATAAAATGGGAGTAATAGTAGTACCTACTTTTTAAAGTGTATATTAAGGATAAAAATTAATAGAGTTTAAGCACAGAATAGGTATTTAATTCTTGACGACTACTTGTTTTTACACTGACGCTTACTCATTCCACTGTGCTCGTGGCACAGTGACTCCGAGTGTGGTCTCTGCGGTGGACTCGTGGATTCCAGTCCTTACCTCGTTAGCTACCTGGCTGATGCATTCCTCAGTTTTCTTATCTGTAAAGTGGGTATAACTATAACTATACACAGGGTTATTATGAAAACTAGCTGAGATAATCGAGTATCATTTACTTAGTAACCGCTCAGTAATTTATCTATTAGCGCAAGAGGCTAGTCTTGAACAAAGAACGCGTTCCTCTTCCGAGGACTCGGCCGCCTTTTCCTTCCTAAGAAGCCCTCCCCACGGGCCCCGCTCCAACAGGAGCTCCCAGAGCGCCTCCCCAAACCCACTCAGCCGCGGCTGCCCTGTCGCAGCTCATAGCGTCATTTCCCGACTTTGGAAGTCTGACTGAACTCCAGCGGGCATGGCGGGTCGGCTTCATTTGTAAGCTCAGTGCCCAGTACCGGACGTTCAGTGAATCCGGAACACAGGCGGAAAGTCGCTCCAGCCCCGGTCAAAAGGCCGGGACTCCACACGCGCTTAGGTCTTGGAACGGGACGCGCCGCCCGGCATGAGGGCGGGCGGACTACAACTCCCAGCGGTCTGCGCGGCGCGTTGCTCCAATTGTCGGCGCGGCCTCCAGGGGCGAGGCCTATATAAGCCCCCCTTCCAAGACACGGACTTCCTTTTCCCCAGCCGGGGTGGTGGTGGCGTCTCTGGTCCTGGAGACCCAGGCCTGCTGCAGTTCACGCCCAGCCTCCTCTCCCCCCGCCGTAGCTTCGCCGCCGCTGGCCCCGCACCCGCCGGGCCTGCCTCCGAGGCTGCGGGATGATGAGAGCGGCTCGGAGCTGCCGGGCCTCCCGGCCCGCTGGGACCAACACCCGGAAGGCCTGGTCGGCCGCATGCGCGGGGAGAGGGGCCGGAGCCTGAGAGGGCCGTACCTGCTCCCGCCTCGGCCCGCGCATCGCTGCACCGTAGTGCGACGGGTGAGTGACGCGGGCAGGCGGCCTGGTGCAGGGCAGTCCTGGGTCTGAAGTGGCTTAATTTGCGCGGTGGTGTCCACCAGATCTGAAACTGCCTGTTAAAGCCACGTATTGGGTGACCTTGGGGAAGTGATTTCACCTGTCGTCTGGCTGCACAACACGTTAAGCAATCCATGCAGGTGGATAAAAGGGTAGGGTTTTCTGGGGGCCGCGTTTTAGAGTCCTTTAGGTCCTATTTTGAATCCCAGGTCTGTGGCTTTCTGCATTGATTGGCGACCCTAAGTAGATAGCTTAATTGGTCTAAACTTACCGGTAAAACGGATGATAAAATGGTCCTGTGAAGATGAAATGAGGTAAAACTCTGACACATAGTAAAATAAAGTGGTAATTGGGACCCGGTAATAGGATATCTTTTCGGCGCCTGACTGGCTCAGTCGGTTGAGCATGCGCCTCTTGATCTCAGGGTCCTGAGTTCCATCCCCATGTTGGGCATAAGCTCAGTCTAAAAAGTACATATAAAAGGGTATCTGTTCTCTTTAAGTAGGCTCCATGCCCAGCGTGGAGCCCAGTGCGGGGCTCTGGGTCGAACGCAGGACCATAAGGTCAAGACCTGTTCCCGGGATAAAGAGTCTTGACTCTTAACCAACCGAGCCACCCAGGCGCCCCAATGGTATCTGTTCTCTTATTTGGTCTCCAGTATATTTCAGTCCATGAATTTGTTACGCAATAGTGCACGGGCTCTAGGTGAGTCTAGGGGGCTAGGTGGCATTTGGGAGCGGTCCTGGGACCTAAATTGCCCTGTGGCCCTTATCGAAGCTGCAGCTGCTTCCACATAGCTGCTGTGGTCAAAAAGGAGCCCAGAGTGACAGTTTTCCTTGACGGTCGCCGTTCTGTTTGCTGTAACTGATCTGCAACATTTCAGGAAAAGACAGTTCCTGTTGTACCTGCCATTTCTCAGGTATAGGTGGAGTCCTTTATTACAATTGACAGGTTTCCAGAGGCCAGCAGAAACGTTTTGTTAATGGGGTCTTTTTTTTTATTTGGGAGAGAGCGAGCACGAGCGGGGGAAGGGGCAGAGGGAGAAGCAGGCTCCCCACTGAGCAGGGAGCCCGATGCTGGGCTCGATCCCAGGACCGACGCTTAACCAACTGAGCCACCCAGGCGTCCCTGTTAATAGCGTTCTACATAGAGTTGCTAGAAAAAAACTTGGGATAAGTAAATTGCTGAGACCAAGAACCAGTATGGTGGGGCAGGCCGAGTGGCGTGGACAGGTGTACTGGGAAAATCTATTGGCAAGTGGCACAAATCTCAGCAGTGCTGTGGGTCACTGCCCCGAAAAAGCTTACGGCGGAAGTACCAAAAGCCAGTCACACCTTTGATTATGAAGACCAAAGGAAGGGAACAGTAAGATCATTCAGGACAACTGTTTTCTCATCTCAGCTGTCCCAGATGAAGATTCCAGGATGACTTTGAAGTGGAGCTTTTTGGTGAGGATTCTGGGGTCATGACAGTGATGGAACACAACCACCTTGGGACCTGGTAGGTTTCTGGGAACTACCTGGCGGGTCAGTACAGCATGTTTCCAAGGGCTGTGGCCGGGTGTGGCCACGGGATCTCCAACTGCATGCGAGAGCAACCTGGAGAGACTTTGACAGCACAGGTCAGCATAATACCTGCAGCTGCCACTCGCCTTTCCTATAACAGCCCAGGACCTGGGTCGGAGGCCTTCTGCCCGAGTCCAGGTGTTTTCCATAAACTTCCATGAAGATGGGTGTATTGGATGTATTTCTGGTTTAGAGCTTTCACACTTTTTTCTGCAGGTTGCCCCCAAGTGTTCCTGTCAGTGTCTGCTACCGAAGAGTCTGAGGATACCAGGTTGTTGCTGTGCTTTAGACAAGGTAAAGTTAGATGCTGGAGACAGCCTGACCCTCCGGTTCCCTTTCCCATCGGATCTGAACGCTGGTCTTGGTGGTCGTAAAAGGAGGAAAAGGGATACTGAAGCTGGCCTCGTGGTGCTTATAGTCTGTTATATATGACTGTGGGCTAGTTTCAAACAGGGTTTGAATTCTCTTTGACCCGGTTTCCTCCTCCCCTCTAAAATGGGAGAATCTTAGGCTTAAAGGGAGGATGTATGTGAAGCTCTGGGCAGTTGTAGTGATTGCTGACTTAATGAATGGTTTTCTTGCCTCTTGAGAGTGTCCATTTTGGTGGTGTTTTTGTTTTTTTTTTTTTTTTTTAGATCTGTTACCAGTAAAGTTGTCCTTGTCTGTGATTATGGATCTATAGTTGGGTGAGTTGGCTACCTGAAACGTCATAGCTTCCTTGCAGCTTCCAGTAGTGCTTGAGCCTTGTGAACCCTGAGTAGTGTAGTGAATCGATAGAAGGCTAGTCAGGCCTCTGGGAAGTCTTAGCGTTTTCATATGTCATTTACACCTGACCTTGTATGCCGTATTAGCTGTTCATGGCCAGAAGAGAAAAATGTTTACAGTGTGACTTGAGTCTTAGATTTGCCCATCCTGTTGGAAGGCCAAGAGCATACTGCTAGGAGTAGAAGGTACCAGATGCCAAAGCCCTGTACCTTCGGCAGCAAGGGCCGATTGCTGTGAATGTACAATTGTGGTTTGAACTTATGCTGACATTTGGGGAAACCTCAAACCTGGGATCTCCCTTTCCTAGGAGTGTGGGAGATGGGTTGGGTAGAAACAAGTGTAGTTCATCTAGTGTGGGACGTTTTTTAGGCTGACTGGTCCAGGATGAAACCTAATCTGAGTGGACATCTATGGATGATAAATGCGGATATGGGACTGAGACCAGCTCTTCAGAAAAAGTCTGGGTGGCAATTAATTGGGGGCGTATTAACACACTGGCTTACACTTCCTTTGCAGGACAGAAACACTGGGAAGAGGCAAGCTGAAAGAACAGATTATTTTAGTGGAAAACCATGACCTTTGTATTTCTGCTACTGGTGGCACATGGCATAGAAGTGACTAGTAAAACACTTGAAGTATGTTTGTGTCCGTTTTCTTGTTCCCCGTTACAGTGTCGTCTTCATAAAGATAGGTTGACCTCTACAAGTTCCACTATACATAATTAATTTTTCCTCCAAAAAGCCTGAAAATTCAGGCAGAGCCTAATACGTATTCCTTAAAATATCTGAAGGCTTCTTGTGACCTAGACCATTTACCCCAAGTTGCCCCCATTGTCCACGCCCCCCCCCCGCCCCCCGCCTGCAATTTCCTCTAGCACAAACGAGTAGAGGTGAGCTGCAGATTTTTAGTGTAAATCGAGACTTTCCACATGGGTGCTGGAGAGCATTGTAAGTGGATTCATACCTATCTATCAAATGAAAATAATGTCAAGAAACCGGTGGGCCAGGCACACAGTCACATTAATGTCCCTCAATAAGGGCTTACTGAAGCTAGGCTTGCCCTTGGAGCATGGCCCCAAGTCTTGAGCCCTTTGGTCTAGATTTAGCTGGTTCCATTACAGCCTACCACACACAGCCACCAAACTTAAAAGCAAACTTGTCGGGGTGAAGGGATACTTGAATGGATGATCAACACTGCCCCCCACGAGGCATACAACAGGTAACCCATGCACTGTGACCCCAGAGAACCTTAAGGATGCAGCGTCTGTCACCTGAGATGGCCCTCTGGGTTGAATAAATCTTATGATCCACTTAGATTAATAACCCCAAACTCTCCTTATCTCCAAAAGTGGGTAACATCCCTACCTGGAAAAATTAACTTTTCAAGGACAAGTAGAACCTTGCTCAATGGCACCGTGGTTGTCAAACCCCGAAGGCTCACGGGCAAAGGAAGGCAGCAATGTTGCAGAAATGGTCATAATCTCAGAAGAGTTGATCACTAAAATCTTACAAAACATTTCCAGAAAGTTAAAAGTTCTTCTAATACTTTGTTAAAAAGGAGTCTCTCCTCTCCACCACACAGTCCTTTTCGGCTGGTCCTCTGTCCCGACTACATCATGGCAGGGATCTCTGAAGAGACTGTGTCCAGGGGCTGCCAGTGACAGTCCATCAAGGCGTCGTACAGCTCCTCGCTCTGCTCCATGAACTCCTTGTTGGCCTCCGTCACATCCAGCTGCGGCATGGGGTCTGCAAGAGAAGCCAGGGTGGGTTCAGAGTGCCAGGAGAAGCACCCAGACACTTGGACTCCGTTCCCCACTCCCAGGGCTTCCTGCTTCTGGCAAGTTCCCTGTGCTCTGTGTCAGAGTCCCTCAGGGCCCGCACCGCTGCCTTGCAGGGTTCCTTTAAGGATAAAAGTGGAGTCTACTTAGGAAACCTCATACACAGACTCAAATCATGGTGGCTGTTACTCCACCTCCTCTAGACTTCATGTGCCCTGGCTGTCCTCGTGTGGTCCTTCCTTCAATTTTGGGTTATGGAAATTGATCAAAATGACTAAGTCCAGAGCACTATTCTTCAAAGGGAACATTACATAGCAATGAAAATCAGCCTCAACTGCATACAACTTGGTTGGATCTCACAAATGGTGTTAATTTACCATGATGAGCACTGAGTAATGTAGAGAAGTGCTGAATCACTATATTGTACACCTGAAGCTAATGTAACACTGTACGTTAACTATACCAGAATTTTATTTAAAAGAAATGCTGAGTGTTCAATGAAAAAAGCAAAAGACAGTACATAATAGTACAACTGCATTGTATGAAGCTAAAAAAAATATTATTTAAGGATGGATATCTCTAAAGAGAAGGAAGAAAATAATTACCACAAAAATCAACACCGTAATTTTCCCTAGCAGGGTTGTGGGTTCAAATAAGTAACGCTTAGCCGACTGAGCCACCCAGCCACCCCAAGATTTTTTTTTTTTTTTAAAGATTTTTTTATTTATTTGAGAGAGAGAGAATGAGAGACAGAGAGCATGAGAGGGAGGAGGGTCAGAGGGAGAAGCAGACTCCCTGCTGAGCAGGGAGCCCGATGCGGGACTCGATCCCGGGACTCCAGGATCATGACTTGAGCCGAAGGCAGTCGCCCAACCAACTGAGCCACCCAGGCGCCCCACCCCAAGATTTTTTAAGTAATCTCTGTGCCCCACATGGGACTTGAGCTCACAACCCCAAGATCAAGAGTCACATGCTCCACTGTTGAGCCAGCCAGGTGCTCCTAAATTTTACTTCTTTTTTTTAAAGATTTATTTATTTGACAGAGACACAGCGAGAGAGGGAACACAAGCAGGGGGAGTGGGAGAGGGAAAAGCAGGCCTCCCGCCGAGCCAGGGAGCCCGATGCGGGGTTTGACCCCAGAACCCTGGGACCATGACCCAAGCCGAAGGCGGATGCTTAACGACTGAGCCACCCAGGCGCCCCTAAATTTTACTTCTTTAAAACGTAACATCTATTCAGAAATGTTTAAAAAAATTGTTTTTCATAGTATTTTCAAACCTTAAAAATCCTTTAAGTATTAATATCATTTGAGAAATCATTCGTTTGAAGGTTAGCAATCCCTTCAGTTTTATTTTCCTTTTTCCTGTGTTAAATTCAGTAAAAATTACAACAAATGCTTTTAATTAAAAAAAATTAAAAATGGCTATTACTGTGTAGCAGATTGGGGTGATTTTCAGTTTTCTTCATAATATGTTACTATATTTTCCAAATTTTTTTTTTTAATATTTAAAAAAAATTTTTTTTTTAAAATTTTATTTATTTATTTGACAGAGAGAGACAACAAGAAAGGGAACAGAAGCAGAGGGAGTGGGAGAGGGAGAAGCAGGCTTCCCGTGGAGCAGGGAGCCCGACGCGGGGCTCGATCCCAGGATCCTGGGATCATGACCTGAGCCGAAGGCAGACGCTTAACGACTGAGCCACGCAGGCGCCCCTATTTTCCAAATTTTCAATCATACCTATTACATGAGCATGAGGAAAAAATGTAATTTAAAATATATAGGAAAAAATTAAAATGAGATAAAAAAATGAATTTTACAAACTATCAAACACACACAAGGCAAGAGTTTTGCTGGAGACCTACATGTGGGGGTTGAATGTCCCAGGTCTCTCCCCTGCTGCGCTGCTTCCTCTGGGCTCGCTGGGACTGCACGCACGCCTCTGGGGCACACGCTCCCTTCTCACTATAATTATGCGTGCACTAGCTCTCTCACTAGAAGGCAGTTTCCTCCAGAGCAGAATCCACCTTGCATTCCTCAGCATCGAGCTAAGGAACAGTGGCGCCACAGAGCGGTCGCCTGACAGGACAGAGGAATGAGTGAACAAGCTTCTTTCTTACCTTCCAACGCGTCATCCCCGACTTCTTCATATGTCTGCCAAGAGACCGAAGAGAGGGTGAGTAGCAGCGTGAACTCCTGGCCCGAGACAAGGAGGCCTCATTTTTAGCCAACAGGTCGCTTCGTCTTTCCCCATTTTCTTCTGAGGCCGCAGCCTACCGACGCCATGCCGGGGGCCGAGCTGCGGCCCGGGGCCCGGGGCCCGCGCGCTTACCTGCATGGTGCTCTGCGTGTAGCCGTAGTGGGGGTAGCTGTAGCTGTAGCTGCCTGTGTTCTGGTCGTAGCCCCACTGGGCGTAGTAGTTCTGGTACTGCTGGTAATACTGGTTGTAGCTGTAGCTGTACATCTGACTATACTCCACTGGCTTCACACGGCTCCTTAGATGAAGAAAGAAGCAAAAATAAACAAATACAGGCAAACATCTCCAAGCGCTTACTACGTGACCAGGGGCTGTTCAAGTGGCTTTATGCAGATTAACTCATTTAATCTCCACAACAACCCTATGCAATAAGAATACATTTATTCCTATTTTACAGATGAGGAAACTGAGGTCCAGACAGGTCACCTAATTTGTCCAAAGTCACACACAGACCCAAACCCTGGCAGTCCGGCTCCAGAGCCAAGGCTTTACAGTCCGTTTTTAACGGCCAGGTTTGGCTCTCTTATCAAATCTTGTCAGTACTGACTTGTCCTCTTCTCAAAATCGGGGCGGGGGGCGGGGGACGGACTGTTTTTCTGCCAGCCACAAAGGCTCAGGTGAACATGGCCTGGAAAATGTGGATTTAGGATGATCCAAGAAGCATTTCAAACTACAAAATGTCGACTGCCCTCTTTCCCACACACAAAAAAGAAGTGTTCCAGGAGCCTTAGCAACACTACTGTAGTCACAACTACTGTTGATGGAGTAGCTTCTCAGCATCTGGGCCCATTGTTTTTCAGATACAGGCTCCTATTTTAAGTCCTGCACAACCCTATGACAGAGCTATTAATAATTATTCCCATTATACAGATGAGAATGAGAATCTAAAAGGTCAAGTAACTCACCCAAGGCCACACCTAGGACTGGAGCCAAATTTAACTCCAAGACTCATGCTCTGAACACCAGCCCACTACATACAGCATCTGCCCTGACAGATGCCAGACACCTTGCGAGGCTCCTATATCCTGCACTCACCAATCAGGGCTGAGGCCCAGGTTCAGTGGACAGCTTTTTTCTCCGGCTGGCATGGCTACCCCAGCCACTGCTAACCAAAGACAGAATGTCAAGCTTGCAAAGCATCCATTGCTTTCAAAAATACACAAAACCGGGCGCCTGGGTGGCTCAGTCGGTTAAGCGACTGCCTTCGGCTCAGGTCATGATCCTGGAGTCCCAGGATCCAGTCCCGCATTGGGCTCCCTGCTCGGCGGGGAGCCTGCTTCTCCCTCTGACCCTCCCCCCTCTCATGTGCTCTCTGTCTCTCTCATTCTCTCTGTCTCAAATAAATAAATAAAATCTTTAAAAAAAAAAAAATACACAAAACCATGTATGTATGGGTAGGCTTATGAGACAGGCCCGGGGCCTGACCAGCAGTCCTAGATGAGAGCAATCAAAAGAACAACACGGCGATGCGCTTCCAGAGTCCTCATACTCCAAAGAGCCAGACTCACAAGTGCAGCCGAATGTGCGGGAGGCAGAGGCTCACACCACCATGCCACCTGGCTTGTAAGGAGAACCGTAACTGTCATGTGGTGTAGACTGCACCCGTGGCCTCGGGATGGGTGTATTCTATCTCCACAGTGAAGCCAGAGAGGAAACCCAAGTCATAAGCAGGAGCTGAACTACCACAGCAAACCCTAAGGAACCACAAATTCTCAAAGTCTGAATGAGCTCTTCACAAGTTCCTTTTGAGTTCAACGTCTGCGTGGTGAGCAGGACTGGGCCAAAGCAGTTAGACAACGCCCCATCTGACTGCCTTAGCATCACCTCCTGACGGGCTGGCTAGATGAAGTCCAATGGCAGAGACTCCCTCTCCCTGCCCAGTACGAGGCTGGACACTGTTACTGTTCTCGTCCAGGACCACCCCGCCATGTTTCCAAGGAGCCTGCCACCCTCCTGGTATGTTCATGGAATTGAAGGCAGTCTCCCTGGCCTGGGTCTGCACATTTCTGTTGTTTCTCCACACTCAGCTCTTGCGGATTAACTCTCAAAGGGACCTCTTACTGCCCTCAATTCCTGGTGCTTGATGGCACCTCCCTAGATGCAGGCACCAAATTCTGACAACAATGATCAACCAAGAAATGGAACAGAACACAACCTCCTTGTGGAAAGGACTTTCTTTCTCTTGTTTATAGCTACAACTCCAAAGTCTAGGTCAGGGCCTGGAGAGTTGTAGGGATTCAGTCACTATTGATCGAATAAATGGTAACACATCAGAAACAACCAACACCATCAATATCAGAGACAGACCTCGAGACAGAATATACACTTAAGATACCCTACAGCTGTTAAAAAATACTATGATGAGGATTATACAACTATATGGAAAAGGGAATGTGTATATGAAGAAAACTGGGGGGGGGAGAATGAGATTATAATTAAAAATAAAGAAATAAATCTACCACATGTAAATTGATCCACACAGTGTATCTATATCTACCTATCACGGATATCTATGGAGAAGCTTATAAAAGTCAGAAATCATAATTAGTCATTTTAGGGTAACGAGGAAACTTCTTTTAAATATTTTCTTTAATGCTTTTATATAGTAGAGTTTATTACTATTTTTTAAAAATTTTTTTATTTGAGAGAGAGCAGGAGAGAGCACAAGCAGGGGGAAGGGCAGAGGGAGAGGGAGAAGCAGGCTTCCCGCTGAGCAGGGAGCCCGACTTGGGGCTCAATCCCAGGATCCTGGGATCATGACCTGAGTGGAAGGCAGACACCTAACCAATTGACCACCCAGGCACCCCTATATAGTAGAGTTTAGAACAAATTAACATTTTGGGGGGAATATCACAGGCTGATCTTCCATGTATTAAACACAGTTAAGCAGCAAAGAACCTCCAAATCTTTTGCTGCTTTGAAAAACCTGGCTATCTGGAAGTTCTGCCCTAAGAATGCAGTCACTCTCCTACGCCTGGCATGGAATTTCTCAACCTCAGCATTACTGACCTGGGGGCAGGGCAGGTAAGTCTGGTGTGGGGGCCGTCCTGGGCAGCGTAGGATGCTTAGTAGCACTGCTGGACTCCACTCGTTAGATTCCCAGAGCACCTCCCCACCCAAGTTGTGACAACCAAAATTATCTCCAGGTGTTGCCAATGTCCCCTGCGGGATAAAACTGTCCCTAGTTGAGAACCACTGCTTTGGCCAAAGGACAGAAGATTCTATGCTGACAATAGCTGTCTTCTGGGTGAGAAACTTGCTTGGAGCTGTAAGGGAAGAAGGGCTTTCTGCCTGGCATGACAGGTAGGATGGTGATATATGTAATATTCTGTACTGTTTGGATCTTTAACTCTCAGCCATTCCCATAGCTAAAATGGAGTATACTTTTTTTTCTTCTGCTCAGTTCTTATTAATTCTGTGGGTAAATTTCTAACAGCGATACTACTGGGCAAAGAGCAGGAACATTAAGTATGCAGGACACACCGCTTTCCCAGTACTACTACCAGCAATGTCTGAATGTATCTGCCTTCGCAGGTCGGAGCTCTCCCCCAGCTACAAGCTTCTGGAGGCGCAGGTTATGCTCATTCATCTGCAATGCCCAGCACACAGCCTGGCAAGTAACAGGCTTCCCTGCAGTCTCCCAGCCGGCATGCGGAAGCTCTGATTATTAACAAGCAGATGAGAAGCGTCCAGGTGGGCATCAATCCAGAGGCCCTCTACCTCCCCGCCAGTGCAGGACTCACGCTTTGGGGATTGCCACACTCAGCCGCACTGGTTTAGACCCCAGGCCGACTGCTCCCTGGCACTCGGTCAGAGCTCGCTTCTGTTCCAGTTCATCCGTGAATTTCACAAAACCATAGCCCCTGCAGAAAACAAAAGCATATACCTTATTTAGATCACAAACGTGATGAAGGCGAAGTCGAAGAATGGAAGAGAGGGAGCGTCTGTCCAGCTCTGCAGGAAGGGATGAGAGCCCCGTCAGTAGAGGCGTGCCATCGAGCGATGTGAAACTCCAGTTCGGCAGGAGCCTGGGGCCGAGGAATCCCCTCCACGCCTTGACTGATGGGGCTCCTTCCCAGTGGCTTCCCTCCCAATCTACTGGAAATCCTGTTACCATGCTCATCATCATGGCAGCAGTGGTGGTAGGAACAGCTGTGGTTCCCTGAGCGAACATTTACCCCGTCTGCCCTGTACACCAGGTATCACGTTTAGACAACGGGGCTCAGCAGTCATAAGCACTGCTGGACTCATATATTTTTTTAAGATTTTATTTATTTATTTATTTATTTGAGAGAGAACAGGTACGCGCGAGAGGGGGGGGAGGGGCAGAGGGTGAAGGAGATGAAGGAGGAAAGAATCTCAAGCAGACTCCGCACTGAGCCCAGAGCCCCACGTGGGGCTCGATCTCACGACCCTGAGATCATGACCTGAGCCAAAACCAAGAGTCCATCAAAAACAAGAGTCAGACGCTTAACCGACTGAGCCACCCAGGCGCCCCGGGACTCATATCCTACTTCCGGGATCAACAAATGATAGCTAATATTTCGTGAGCACTTATTATCTCCCAGGCACTGTGCTGAGCATTTCCCTAGGATTATCTCGTCAAACGGCCCAATGATTAGATAACGGTAGTGTCCCCATTTTACTGAGGAGGAAATCAAGTTCAGAGGGATTCAGTAACTTGCCCAACATCATTGTAGAAGCAGGATTCAAATCCACGTCTTGAGCTTGTAACTCAAACTTGTGCTTATAACTATTACTCTGATCAAAAATAAGCCTTTCTTGAGGTTTTTCTACCTTTGAAGTAACAATAATAGGTAAAATGGCAAACACCTACCCAGCATATCCTATTGCTTTATTTATAGCACATCACATAACCGTTAGGTCAGGCCTGTGAGCACACTATTAATTAGCATCTGTTGTACCAATGAGGAAATAATCAGGTGAGAGGTTGGGCCAGTACCCGAGTCAGGATGCACACCACAGTCTGGCTCCAGAGCCCGTGCTCTTCATTCCCATGCTACATGGACTCGCTCTAACACCCCCATCTTTGAGACAAATGCTGGAACACGGTGGGCATCAGTCACAGGTAAGGCCTTACTTTGACACGCCCGTCTGGTCCAAAACCACCTTGCCTCCCCGACAGGACGGGTAGACTTTGACGAAGAATTCATACAGCATGCCATCATCCACATCTGGGGTGAGGTCCCCCACAAAGAGGGAGTATTCAGGGCTGAGAGGGGAGAACAAGATTCAGAGACAGACACCGAAAGCTTTGTTCTAACAAGCTCTTTTGGCCCATTCTAGGTAAACCTCTCCTGGGCCTTCCCGGGGAACAGCACATCTGATGGGTCCTTAGCCAGGTCCTAATTTGTTGCTCCTGGCAGTCCTGGCAGAGAGTTATGGAAGCAGCCCCTGTCCCAAGCGCCTTATCCACTGAACAAAGCCTGTCTGGCTTCAAATATTACAGGAGTGCAGATGGGGGGGCCTGGTCAGAGGTGCTCAAAAGAGAAAACTAGACACTCTGTATTCGCTGCAAATATTTTTTTAAGTAATCTCTACGCCCAATGTGGGGCTCGAACTCATGACCCTAGGATCAAGAGTCGCATGCCCTACCGACTAAGCTAGCCAGGAGGCCCTCACTGCATATTTTTAATTCAAATGGTGAAGATGGAGAATGAGAACTGGACCTTATCTCCTAAGACTGAAAGCAGAGCTAAAATGAAATCTGCCAACTTTTAGAACATGGATCAGCAAACTTTTTTTGTAAAAGGCCACATAGTAAAAATTTTAAGCTTAGTGGGGCACCTATGGTCTCTGTTGCTTTTTCTGTTTTCACAATCCTTTAAAAGTGTAAAAACCATTTTTATTTTTAGCTCACAGGTGATATAAGTCAGGTCACATTTTGTCAACCTCTGTTCTAGAAAAAATTATTTAACAAAAAATATCAAACAAGCAGACTCATTATTATAGTCTTAGTTCAAGTATGATACATATTCCTTGTTTAAATCAGAATACACAAAAGGACAAAGAAAAATAAAATTACCAGTAACCCAACCACTCGAAGGTAATCACTATGAACACTGTTATATACTTTTGTCTTTTTTCTTTGGCTTCTTTGTGTTTTTGTTTGTTTGTTTAAGATTTTATTTATTTACTTGTCAGAGAGAAAGAGAGAGAGAAAGTGAGCACAAGCAGGTCGAGTGGCAGGCAGTGGGCGAAGCAGGCTCCCCACTGAGCAAGGACCCTGGGATCATGACCTGAGCCGAACGCAGACACTTAATCAACTGAGCCACCCAGATATCCCTTTTTTCTTCTTTTTGAAAGTAGGCTCCACCCCCAGCGTGGAGCCCAATGTGGGGCCCAAACTCACAACCATGAGATCATGAACTGAGCTGAGATCAAGAGCTGGACGCTTAACCGACTGAGCCACCCAGGCACCCCTGGCTTTCCTTTTTGAATTTACAAAACTTGGGTATGACTCCCTTGTTTTGTTTCTAGCATTTTTCACTTTTAACTTATCACCAACTTCTTGACCTGTCCTCATCTGCTGCAAAATGACTTACAAATGGATACATAGTATTCCAATTAATGAACATATTGTCATTTAAGCTACTTCTCTATTATTAGGTTATTTGGGTTTTTCCCCAATTTCCCCCATTATATGTAATATTTCAACAAACACTTTTGAAGCTAATCTTTGCATACATCCACGTATAAATTCTGAAGTAGAATTACAGGGTCAGTGGGTACAAATCTTTTTAAAGCTCTTGATACATTGTTTTAAAGCTTTTGAAGGGCACCCTGAAACAATGAATTTATGTCACTACAACAGGTCAATTCTTACTGAATAAAACTTCAATACTGCAGGTACTAACAGGGTGGAAGGCTAGAGGCAGCACCAAATACAGAGAAGACATGGGTCTTGACAAGAAGCACACTGGGCAGGTCCACCAGCAGGGGAGGGGAGGGAGTCATCCTTCAGGAGGAAGGCAGAGTGGACCAAACTGGGCTCCCCAACCTCTTTGGTGGTGACCAGCACAGTGACACATCTTGTCTCTAGACATTTCCTGGGCCTTGAAGCTACCCTGGGGCTACCCTGCACTTACCTGTTATCTGGTTGCTTCCCATAAGTGGCATAGTTCAGTTTAAAACGTTTTGCCTAGAAATTGAAAAACAAACAAACTAAAACAGAGAAAGGTGTTTCAAGAGTCAAACAATATTTGAAAAAAACTGAAATAAATTACCTTGGCCAAAACATCTCCCCCTCTCTAAGCCTCAGCTTTCTCTCCTGTATAAAGTGAGGGGGTTGCACGGATGACCGCTAAGGGCACTGCCAACTCCGTGGTTCTATGAGCCCAGGTGTGCCAGCTTGGTGCGGCTGTAAGCTAAGTAACTGTGGGAAGAGCAGAATGTAACTCTCTTGAAATGTGTCCTCACTGCTGCCAGCCTGTTCTAGTTTCTCAATCAGGCAAGAGGTCTAGAGTTGCAAGTCTTCCATGAAGGGAGGCAGCAGTGCAGAGTGCAAAGGGCATGGATTTTGGAGGCAACCAATCTTCCGCTGGCGTCCCGCCTCTGCTAGTTACTACCTGCGCTGCCTTGGACAAGTTACGCCACCTCCCTGAGCTTCGGTTTCCTGGGCTGCCAAAGATAACGATGCCTACTGTGCAGGGTTGTTATAGGGTTCAACAGAGTAAGTATACAGTAGGGATTCAATGAATGATAGTTATCGATGACAATAAAAATGGGAACATCATCATTATCCAAGTGTCCTTACAGGTGTGGCTCCTGGCAGGGGTTTCCCATTAATTTTATGCAAACACTTCTCGGCTGTGGCCAAATCTGCAAATTCTACAAAACAGTAGCCAGCTGGGATTCTGGAAAGAAAGCAAACAAGAGAAAGAGAATGGTTAAAGATGGGATTCCCAGATGAGACTGAGCTCTGGCCTGAGGGGAGGGAAAAATGTTTTTCTAATCAGAGCTCATCCTATTTTTGTTCCCTGCCATATTCCAGTTCAGAACTTACAAACCTGAATATAAGGGTTGTCCACTTGGGCCAGTCCAGACTCCTCTGATAAACACTTATTTATGTACTGTAGCACCTTTGAAGTACTTTTGCCAAAAATATTTAAGATTTATTTATTTGAGGGGCGCCTGGGTGGCTCAGCCGTTGGGCATCTGCCTTCAGCTCGGGTCATGATCCCGGGGTCCTGGGATCGAGACCGGCATCAGGCTCCCTGCTCCGCGGGAGGCCTGCTTCTCCCTCTCCCACTCCCCCTGCTTGTGTTCCCGATTTTATTTATTTATTTGACAGTAAGACAGAGAGCGAGAGAGGGAACACAAGCAGGGGGAGGAGCAGAGAGAGGGGGAGGGGCAGAGAGGGGGAGGAGCAGAGAGAGGGGGAGGAGCAGAGAGAGGGAGAGCTGCAGGTTCCCTGCTGAGTACCGAGCCTGACTCAGGATGCGATCCCACGACCGAGATCATGACGTGAGCCAAAATCAAGAATCAGACACTTAACTTACTGAGTCACCCAGGCGCCCTCCAAAATATTTAATACAATCCAATCAAACCCTTAGATCTAATGTCCAGTTTATAGGGAATATTAGGGACAGAACAGCTAAAACACCACCACAAGGAAGCAAATAAAACCAGATTCCAGAATGTAGGACCTTATGTAAGACAATTTAGTCCTACCTCTTTAAAAAGTCAGTGGTACGAGAAAAGATAAGAGGTGAGCTTTCCTACACTTAAAACAGACAGGAGATGATCCTTTTGTACTTCATTACTGTGATGATTGAGTGTTCATACTGTTGTGACATGTACCTCCCTTAAACTGTTACAACCTTGGCACACGACCCGCCTAAGATGGGGGGAAAAAAAAGAGAGAGACACATAAAAAAAGAAAAGCTATAAAAGATATTCTGAGGGTGCCTGGGTGGCACAGTTGGTTAAACACCTGACTCTTGGTTTTGGCTCAGGTCATGATCTCAGGGTACTGGGATCCAGTCCCGAGTCGGGCTCCCTGCTCAGCGGGGAGCCTGCTTCTCCCTCTGCCCCTCTCCCCTGCACGTGCACGCTGTCTCCCTCTCTCTCAAATAAATAAAATCTTAAAAAAAAAGAATATTCACATTATTGTGCAACCACTGACTGCATTCTTAAGCACTATGCTCTGCTGCATATTATTCTCCATGGGTCTTATTTTTTTCCCCTTATTTTCTCTGGTCTTGGTTTTTAAATTTGCATTTATTTATTTTACAGTATTCTTACAGGACACTCCAAAGTCTGTCAAATGAGGCAAGACATAAATGTAATGTGTTTGTAAGTACATAAGAAATAGCCAGAGTTTAGGAATCACGGACAGGAAAAGAGTTCCAAATTTTATTTCAATAAAGTAGAAAGTATTACAGAATGTGTTTTCATACTAGTAGCTGATTATCTGGGGTTTTCTGTCTACAAGAGCAAAAAGAAGAAAAATATTTAGGCTAGCATGATCTACCTGCCAGAGAATCTGTTCCTAGAATACAGTGCAAATAAAAAGCAAGTGGAGAGAGTATGTAGGCAGCTGGGTGGAAGCAGGCACCAACGCTGAAGAGGAGGGAGCAGCAGAGCCACGGCCTCCCAGGGAAAGGCTCTTGGCTCGCCCTGAGTGTAGCTGGTGCAATTCTTCATCCCTGTTCTGAGCTGCAGCTCCCAGACCTCAGAATGAAAACTGAGGGCCCCGTGGACTAGTGTGTGCGGGGGGTGGGGGCTGTTCTCCCCGAGAAACATTTCACGTATGGGCACAGGGTCCTTTCTGAGACTGTTTATCAGGCTCAGAGTCAAGGTGTGTTAATGGCCTCATGTAGCAGGACCCGGGGAGCCCCTCCGTGGTCCACTGTGCTCACTGTATTTTTTTCCAGGCTGTACAGTTGCTTCTCCCTTTCCACCTGTCCCGTCCTGGCATCCCAGGAGCTGGGCAGGGACCGGCAATGAGTTCTCTATGCCTGCCTCAGGGTCACTGAAAACCTCTACTCCTTTTGATACAAAAAAGCCTACAGAGACAGGCCAATTGCAGAGAATAGGCATGGAACCAAGTCTATTTCTGTAGGACCTATATAAATATGCTCCTGTCTAGAGTGTTCTGCTGTTAGGAGCTTTGGGGAAGTTGGTTCCCAGTGATCACCTGGCGTCGTGCTGGTTTTTCCTCTGTCCCTTCCTCATCCACACTGCATACCTGTATGTGAATGGCCTCGTGGCTACCTTGGTCTTTTCTCATTTCATAAAATGGTTGAAAGACAAAAAACAAAAACAAAAAACAAAAACAAACTGTTCCTAGGTATGAAGCTGCCTTGGCCCCTCTGGCCAACCTAGTCTTTTAAGTTTTAGCAAGCACCCTTAACCCACCTGACTGATTAACTAAACCTGTGTACATTTATGGATCATGCGTTCTTTCCTAGAAAGAACAGAGCACTTCTACATGTCACCGGGCTCTCCTGCACCACCCGGGGCACCAAGAAACCAAACCCTCTTGCACAACACCGCCCTACCCCCCGACTAAGGAACCAGACCCCACTGCAATACCTTCAACCACCATGATAACATCTGTAGCTGGCACCATCGAGACTGCACGTAGTCAAAAGTTGTCATAGACCACTGCATTCCCTTAACTAATTAACTGCCCTAAATCACTTTAAAAATTTCTGGGTCAGGAGAAACCTTGGGAGTTGGCTTTTGGACAAGAGTCCACCTTCTCTCCAGGTAGCCGGCCTCCTGAATAAAGCTCATATTCCCTTCCAATCAAAACTCGTCTCTTTGGTGGGGGTGGGGGTGGGGGGGGCAAGAGAAAAAAACCAAAACACCTCATCTCTAGAATATTGGCCTTTCTCTCTACAGGCAGCCATACTTGGGTTTCAGTAATAGGTACTGGGATTCTGAATACACAAAGTACCTGTCAACCAAACAGCCAGAACTGACCACACTTCATCTCTCATCTGTATTTTTCAACCATTTGATGTTTCAGCAAGCTGCTTTGGTAGTGTACCTGGCAGAGTACCTGCTCAGTAAACATTGTCAAAATAAGAGAATCCTCTTTTTTCTAATTAGAACTCTAAGGAAAAGTGAGACCCCTCAAGAGAAGGAAGAATGTGCAGGCAACATAGCACCACTATCTCAAAATATTCTCTGCATTTTGTTTTGTTTACATATTTACTGCTGTTTCCCCATTAGAATGTAGTAAACTCCATGAGGAGGGACTATGCCTGGTTTGTTTCAGCCACATATCCCAGGAACCTACAACAACAGCACATGGTACTGTTTCTATAAATAACTTTTTAAGTTAAGGGCACTCATGACTTTAAGAACAGATCTGAGTCCTGGCTTGTCATTTAATAGCTCTGTAAACTTTAAGACAGTTATGAAGCTTCCCTAATAATAATACTTAGCTCAGACGTTTTTGTAATTTAAAAAATTATTTTAGGGGCGCCTGGCTGGCTCAGTCCAAGAAGCATGTGACTCTTGATCTTGGGGTTCTAAGTCTGAGCCCCACATTGGGTGTGAAGATTACTTAAAAATAAAATCCTTTTTTTTTTTTTTAAGATTTATTTATTGGGGCACTCGGGTGCCTCAGTCGGTTAAGCATCTGACTCTTGACTTCAGCTCAGGTCATGATCTCAGGGTTCTACGATCGAGCTCTGCATTGGATAAATAAATCTAAAAAAATAGAATCTTAAAAGATTATTTCTATTTTTATTTTTTTGGAGACCAGGAGGGGCAGAGGGAGAGGGAGAAGCAGACTCCCCACTGAGCAGGGAGCCCTGATCCCAAGACCCTGAGATCATGACCTGAGCTGAAAGCAGATGCTTAACTGACTCAGCCACCCAGGTGCCCCAAGAGAGAGAGAGAATCTTAAGCAGGCTCCACACCCAACGCAGAGTCCCGCTGCAGGCTCGACCCCAGGACCCTGAAATCATGACCTGAACCAAAATCAAGAGTCCAGGCTTAACGACTGAGCCACCCAGGTGCCCCCTCAAAAAAGGATTTTGAAGCGCTTACTACCTAGCAGATCATAATCTGTTTATATTCACTGACCAAATGCCATAGGCTAGACTGTTCTAAATGCTGAATGTGAATTAACTCATTTAATCCTCACCATAACTCTATGAAGGATATGGTGTTATCATCTCCATTTTCATAGTCACGGTGAGATGGAAATGGAGAGGTTTAGTAATTTGCCCAAGGTCACACAGTAAACCTAACTTTCAGTCTGGCTCCAGAGTCCAGTCCTTAACAATATGCTATACTTCCTCTCAATAAGCCCCCAAATGTTAGCGTTTATAACATTATGTTAACTATTATTAGGGGTGAGAAGCCCTGACTTTTCGATGTTTACATTCTCGAGAATGACACTGGCAGCACGGTCTATTAAAGGAGAATTGAGAAGATGGAAGGAGAAAATGTACCCAGTGAGGCGGTTTCGGATAATTTTGACGCTCATCACGGTCTCCCCCATGGTGGCAAAGGCTCTGGAGATGAAATTCTCATCCATGTACGGCTCCAGCTGCGTAAATACAAGAGCAATACATTCAGGGGGCATCCAGGCTCCTCATTCCCGGTTCTAGAGCCCACCCAGGGTTGGCTACATGCTGCTGGTGGGGGCGGGGATGAGGGGAGTGGAGATTTTCATCTACAGTGGCCTGAATCCCACCTCCCACGTTTTCAATCCTTTGCCTCCCTTCCCTTCAAACTTGCTCCCTTTAGGGAGCTTCCTCCTTGGATCTAGTAACCCTATCCCTCCAGTCCTCGAGCCACAGCGCCCTTCAATCCTTGGGATTCCAGCCATTCTATCCCCCTAAAGAACTTCCCTTTCCCTTCCATGAACGCAGGCGGAGGGCCGGGAACCCCCATCCTCAGACTCGGTCTCTTCACCTAAATTCTGGGACCCGCCTGTTTCACCCAAAGAACTCCTCTCCCCATTCACTTCCACCCTTCTGGGATTCGAGGACCCTTCCCCTTCAGACTCGTCCTCCCCCGTGACGCTAAGATTCGTCCTCCTCGGACCCGGGCAGCTGCCCTCACTCACGTCGCCCATCCACAGACTGGCCGCCATGCCCGCAGCCGGCCCAGGAGTCCGCGGGCCAAGGAGGCCAGCGCCGGCGCCAGTCCGCGGGGCCGGGACCGCCAGAGAGCATGCGCCTCCGACGCCTTCTGCGCACGCAGCGCCCAGGGCCGCGCCGGGATTGGCCGCTCCGGGTTTTCCCGACGACCCGGCTGGCGGGCGCTGAGTTCCTGGATCCCCGAGGGCGGAGCTCAGCCGGAGTCCGCGGGCGGGGGCGGAGCAGGCGCTACGCCCTCGCGGGGGTTGCTCGGGTAACTGGTTTTCTCGGGTTTCTTTCTGATCGTGGGTTCCAACACACAAATACATTTAAAATTACAAAACTAATTATGCTCATTGTAAAAAACAAAACAAATCAACAAAAAAGAGCAAATAAGAGCACACTTTTTAGGAAACTAAAAAGTCCCTTTGGAAGCCCACACGATCCAGTTCCACTGTGTGACCTTGGGCAAACCACAGGTCTGCCCCAGCCACCCCCTCACCCTGCTTCCCAGTTTGCGAGACGTGAGATTTTTGTTGAAGTTGGATGGGATTCTTCCATCATGCCTGTAGATAGCCCTAGGGTGAAAAGAGGGGGCGGCGGGTTACAGGGAGTGTAAATTGGGTCAACCCTGTCATCTCAACCAAATAATCTCCAAGTCTTGTCATTCTACTTTCGGGAGTCCCATATCCACTACCCTAACCCAAAGCGCCAGCTCTAACTTGTCCCAGAACAATTACCGGTCCAGGGAAGGCCCTCAGTGAACACCCATTACAATGACTAGATAATCCCGACAATTTAACTCTCCTAGTCCGGGAGTGTCCGAGGCCAAAGCCTCACTCTGGCGCCCATTTCTCAGAATGGGGAGCTTTTTTGTAAGTGATCATCAACTCTAACAGTGAAGCTCACCCCAAGTGCTTGAGGATCCCCTTCTGGGGCTCCCTCTGGGCTGATAAGCCACTAAGGCCCTTCTTTACCAGTTTATACATCTCCTTAGTTTAGGGCGTTGGGCCCCCAAGTCAAGCGCTTACCAGTCTGAAAACGAGATCCAGCCACTAGCTGCCACATTTCCAGGTTTATCCTACTTACTGTAATAGCAAGTGTAGTGGCTGGGCGCTTTGGCTATCAATCCCAGCCTCCTCTCACTAATTATTTTGGCAAGTTACTTAACCTGAGACTAATATGGATAACAGCAGTGCTTACCACATAGAGTGTTGTGAAGAGAAAATGAGAAGTTGGGAAAGTATTTGGCCCAATGCCTGGCATCCAGTAAATTCTCCAACACGGTATTTGGAGGCCTTCAAATTATAGCAGAGAGCTGTTTATTTGGTACTATTTGCCAGCCCCTCTGCAGTGCTCTTTACTTTCTACAGGTGGAAGATTTTTAAATGTTTGCTTTTAATTTAGAATGCAAGCTTCATGAGACAGGGATTCTTGTGTTTTGTTTCTAATCAAATTCCTACAACAACGTCTGGGATATGGTAGGCACTGAGAAAATATTTGTTGATTTTATGAAATAAACAATACACAGCAGCCCCTTACCCTATCCCTACCCCCAATTCTCAGTCCCTTGAGGCAAGTTTCCGTATGTCCCTATAATCTGCACATTTCTAAATAATGTACTTTCTCATTTAGGTTTCAGATATCTTGGAGACTGTCCTTCATTCATACATACACACTTCTCCATCTTCTGACTATAATTTCTTGCAAAGCAGGAGCACCTGGCTGGCTCAGTCAATAGAGCGTGACACTCTTGATCTTGGGGAGGGGGGAGGGGTGTGAGTTCAAACCCCACAGCAGGCAAAAAAATAAATAAAATATAATGTCTGTCAAAGCAATATTGAACATTTACATTACAACTTTGTAAATATTTATAGCAGAGCCACATTATGTACTATGATTACATTTGTTTTGGGGTAATCAATCCAGGTTGCAGGAGGATGGGGGAAAAGATAAAACAGAGTACTCGATGTGTTTGAACAAAAGGAAATTTACACTTTTAAGATTTTGGCGCTAAATTAATACCTAACACCAAAAAACTACGCATGTGAAAAACAGGACAATTATTAACTATAGGGAACAGAAAAAAACGTACAATTGTCGTTAACGGCAAAGAGCATATTATAGAGTACTATGTGCCTGACACTGTTCTCATATATGTAAAGCACCTACAGAGAGCTTTATAACACTTACGTGCAACACAAGGAAAAGGAATTGACGTTCTCGGCTCAGCAAGAGGCTGACTTAGATTCCAGCCTAGTTTGTGCATTTGGTAGGTAGCTTCTTGACCTTAAGCAAGTCACAACTCTCAGGGACTGTTTCCTGAGGGACAAGTTTTTGCAGGGCTGATGTAAGGATTGAAAGAGCTATTATTGCATGTAAAGTGTTCAGCACAATGCCTGGCCCATTTTAAGTCCCAATACAGAAGAGCTGTTATTAAGAACAGGGTATTTTCATCATGCTATCCTGTCAGAACGGAAAACTCCAGTAAGTCTAAACCAAATGGACTTTTCTGGGGGGAGTGAGGAGGAGCAGCACACACACAAGTGCTTCTTTACAAAGAAAATATTAGAATCAAAAGTGTGGTGTCCCTTCTAAGAAGTCAATTTCCAATCAGTATATTGCCTGTATCAAAACTAAAACTTAAGGGGGGAAAAAATCACAGAATACATTTGAAGTTCTTTTACATCATATTCATTTTTCCAAGTCACGGACATCCAAGATGAATCCTTTTGGTGATAATAAAAACTTCCTGTTATACATGTAAAGACCTTCTAGATCAGCACTGTCCACTGTAACTTCCTGCAATTATAGAAACGTTCTATGTTTGCATAGCCCAATACCACAGGCACCAGCATACAGGACTACTGAGGACTTGAAATGTGGCTAGTGCAACCAAGGAAATTAATTTTAAATTTTTACAAGTTGTAATTTATTTAAATGTAAATAGCCACATGTAGCTAGCGACCACCATCGTAGACAGGTCAGCTGTATGATTTGGTTGCTCAAGTGCCTGGGAAGATCTACATTAATACTCGTAGTAAGTAGTCTTAAGAGTTATTATGCAGTTAACCATGTTTAATCAATTACATCAGCTGCTGAGAATGATATAACAGCAAGCTTAGTGTATTTGTAGATATGTACTGTACTCAAATCTTGGTTTGGGTTTAGGATATTAAAAGATCCATTCCATGTCTCACATTATGCAGCATAGTTTTTTTTTTTAAAAATCCACTGATTCCTGAAACATAAATACCTAAGCAAAAATCAATCAACTCTTTTTCTCTTTTTTGATTTGTATGAAACAGTTACATCAACAGCTGACTGGCACATACCAGGACATCGCGACATCACTTAAGTCCTAGCCTTGACCAGGTGCATAGGTATGGGTTTATTCTGCTCTTGCCAACACGACAGGTGCTCCCTTAAAAAAGCAGGGAGTATGTAGAAAACAAGTGACCTGTTTTATAAAACTCTAAATTTATTCAAAGTGTTAAAAGATTTCACTCTCCCCTCCAAAATACTTTATATTTTAAAAAAATCAAAACTGTTTTCTATTTTCTCAGCCACTGTACAAGCTGCTGCTTCCCTTTCTGGGCACCAGCCTCTGCCCTTCTGACCCCCTTCCCCTCCCTCCCTTCACTCTCAATATTGCTATAAGTTTGTTTATAAAACTCTCCTTCCCCACTCCCTCCATGTCCTGCCCTGCAGATGTAGCTTCCTTTCCAGACGTCAGGCCCTTGGCTACAGGTAAGGCAGGTCGGATGGGCAGGATACTCAGGCAATGCCTGAAGGGCAGAATGCTTTGTGCTTCTGGGAGAAAGGCTGATTGGCTTTTTTCTTGATCAAGTGGAGGATCATTGTTTATTCTTCCCCATGGACATCTGTTGAGGGCCAAATATTTGGCTTGGGGTTGCCCATGACTGGGCAGCCCTGCCCCATCTCCGGTTTCCCCCAGGCATAGGTCCATGACAGCTGGGTCTGACCACCATACCATTTGTCTGCCTGTGGATTGTGAAGGACAGAGAGTGGCACATGGCTAGAGTAGGGCTTGAGGATCCCCAACTTTTCAGAACGTGGGCACCAAATCCCCAGGGGAGGAATTTTTGGTTTTTGGCAGGCAAAACCAGGGTCAGCCAGGACCATGGAGGTAGGGACGAGGGGGAAAGGTCTAACCACATAGCTCTGCGGTGAGCAATGTTCCGGCTGCCAAAACCCCCTCCCCTCTTCCATTTCCCCCCACTCCCCTTCATCTTGTAGGTTGCAGGATGATTCAGGAAAGGAGGACAGAAAAGAGGAAAAGGATTCTGTTCTGCTGATAGGAAAAAGGCAGGAGATGACAGAGTATTCGGGGCTGGGGGAGGCCTGCTGGAATCTGTAGTTGTCATAGCTTCCCAGTTCCAGGAGGGAGGGTGGCAGGGCCAGGAGCCAGGCCCGCAGAGGCTTCATCAGCTCTGTTCCTTGTCCTTGACTAGTAAGACTGTGTGCTGGCCCCCACTGGACACCGATAAGACCACACGGTTCTCCAGCTGTTTGCCTGTCATCTCCACCGGGCTCCAGGCATCCTCCTCCTGCCCTGTGCCCAGCTGGTAGTTGGTACCCATGCCCCAGGCGAAAACACGACCTACAGGGGAGAGAAATGGGGACAGCTGTCTCCAGGATCCCTAGCCCCACCTTTCTAAACCGTGAGAAGCCTAGAACATGAGGGTGAATTCTGGCTTTGGCCTGTAGCAGCCTAGCAATGTCCCAGCCTCTGGGAGTTCAGGGAAGCTGGGAGAAGCCAAGGAGATGATGGATTAAAAAAATAGTTTTGTCAACCAGAGACCACACCCCTTATACATTGCCAAAGACTTCTCCCTACTCCTAGGCATGGCATTCAAGGCTCCACATGACTGGCCACTCCCCAAAACCCTACACCACCCTCCATTCCAAGGACCTTTGAGACCTTTGAGACTGCTCTAGATGTTCCTGTGCCTGGGATGCCCTTCATTGCTTATCATAAAGGACTGAACCTTTAAGGTGTAGTATAAGCTCTACTTTCCCAGTAACTCTTCCCAGATAATTCCAGTCAAGCGCTTCCATCAGCTCCAGACTTCTCAAAGTGTCCATGGCTATCGATCTCACCCACTCAGGCTTTGGTGACCACCTGGTTCAGAGCCTCCTCTGCTGTGCCTGCTGGAACCCCAGTGACTAAGCCTTCTTTCTCCTAATAAAAGTCTAAGTACAACTCCCTGGGAAGCTGGCACATACTAGGTTGTAAATAAAAGGGGTCACCTTGGTGGGAAGTGTAAAGAGAAGACTGAGCTAAGACTCTGGAGACCTGGGGGTGCCTGGGTGGCTCAGTTGTTAAGCCTCTGCCTTCGGCTCAGGTCATGATCCCAGGGTCCTGGGATCAAGCCCCGCATCGGGCTCCCTGCTCGGCGGGAAGCCTGCTTTTCCCTCTCCCACTCCCCCTGCTTGTATTCCCTCTCTTGCTGTCTCTCTCTGTCAAGTAAATAAATAAAATCTTAAAAAAAAAAAAGACTCTGGAGACCTGGATTCAAGTCCTACTGCCTGTCTGGGCCTCAGTGATGTGTCTCTCTTTACTATTTTTCTATGCTACGAAACAAATAACCCTTCTTAAAATAATACGTTTACTCATTTTATGTTCATCAAAGCCAGAGCTTCTGACAGGAGAAAAGCAATGTCATCACAAACAGTGCTCTCTGCATCTCAGCTCTATTTGATGATGGACATCACAGCCTGACGAGCAGTTTGGTAAGAATCATGACCCCCAAGACCCAACCACACCAAGTGTGGGCAGCCCCAACTCACCATCCCTGGTCACAGCATACCCAACGGAGGCCCCACAAGCCACTGAGGAGACAGCAGGGAGCCTTGGGATGAGGGTAGGTATGCTTTTCTCCTCGGCGCCCTCCCCAAGGCCCAGCCGCCCATACTCAGCCCGGCCCAGGCTGTACGCTTTTCCTGTGGGAGGAGGGAGGAGATGAAGAGTAGCAGAGGGCATGCTCCAGGTAGGTCAGATGAGTTCCCAAATCCAAGGGAGCTGGTCCCCACTCCCAGGGTGGTGAGAAGCAGGTCTGCAGCATCTGTCCCAGTTTTGGGGGAGGTCTGGGAGAACCCCATAGGACCCCACTGAGCTCGTACTTGGAAGAGTGCCAAGACTCTGGGGGATGGGAATGGCCCTCATGGACCCACATCTGGCCCAACCCACGGAGCAGGCCCAGGTTCCAAGGACCATGGTCTCAGGAGTCTGGCTAGGCTATGCCCAAGGAATACTCCACCCCCAACCCAGAGGTCCCACCTTCCGAATCCATGCAGACTGTATGATGCTGGCCACCAGAGAAGCCCACCCAGGACTTGGTAGAGTTCTTGAAGGATGTCAAGTTTTGGGGTACAAAGCAAGATTCTGTGCCTGGGGTTCCTGGGAGGAAAATGCCAGAATAGAGTTTTAGGGGTGAAGCTGTCCAAGGAGCTGTCCTTCTTCATCCTCTCACACATGAGGCCACCTCCCCCCTCCACAAACACCAAGGTAAGGATATTTTCAGTTTACAGATAACAGAACTATGGCTCTGAGGGGTTAGCAGACCCCAACAAGGGTGCCCAACAAATGAGTGGTGAAGCCAGGATTGGATCCAAGTCACTCTAGGCTATGCCAGATGTTGGGCTTGGGACTCACCAAGCTGATGATAGTTGGAGAGGCCGAAACCATATACATGGCCCTCGCAGGAGATGGCAAAGGTGAAGTAGGCACCACAAAAGGCGTCCTGGAATCTCACATGACCCCGGCTCCCTCTGGATTTCAGCATCACACACTTGGGGACCAGGAGTCGTTCTGTAGCAGAGAGGAGGCCAGGGTCAGTGGCAGACACACACAGCTTCTCTCTCTGTCCTGTGTGTTTTTTCCCATCACTATAGCCCCTGGAGGGAAGCTAAGCAGGGATTTTTCTTCCTTTTCCCTATTAAAAAGAAGAAGAAACAGGCCAAGAGAATACAAGTGCCTCACTGAGACTCCCAGAGTTGTAAAAGGTAACATTTACACGGAACTTACCATGTGCCAAACATTCTTCTATGTTAACTCCATTTCACTTCAACCACAACTCAATGAAGTTTAGAGATGAGAAAACTACGTCCAGGGTCCCACAGCCAATAGGTAGTAGAAGCAGGATTCAAATCCAGGGTGGTCTGGCTCTAGAGTCAGAGTTCTTACCTATCACCACAGGCCTAGCTGATGCAAGCCTAAACTCACACAGAGAATCCCTCCTGCTTCTGACCTTCACCAGGGGGTGGCTTGCCAAGTTGCTCTGCCCTGCCGGAGTGACCTAAGCCACCTACCAAGGCCCTGCCGGCCACCACGGTTGGCAAATAATTCAGGCACACGGCCCAGCTGGCCCTGCTCCCCGCAGCCCAAAGTGTAGAGGTCACCATCAGCTGTCAGCATCACCAAGTGGTCATTTCCTGCGGGCGAGAGGAAGGCAGAGGATACAGGGCTTGTCTGTACGGCCCAAGACTAGGCTAGCCCCAGAACGAGCTTCTCCAACTCCTGCCTAGAGTGCCCCCAGGCTCACCTGAGGCCACCTTCACTACGGGCATAGTCAGCTGCACTTGCACGGGCACCATGCTCTTCTTCATGGGCTCCAAGAGTCCAATCACACCGTTATTGTCCTGGAAGGCAGGGCAGGGCACTTACCGGCCAGTCCTGTCTGCCCCAGACCAGCCAGATCCAGGCTTGCGGCAACCATGGAGCCGTATGGCGAAGGGGACTGGTGCCAGATGGGGAGGAAGAGGTGGGCAGGAGCCAGGACAAACAGTGAAACACTTAATGAATGAAATCATATGTGGCTTGTGATTTGCATTAAAATAACAAAGGAGTAGGGTAATGGACGGGAGCAGAGAGGAAACAAGTTTAGCCACAAGCTGATGACTGTGGAGGCGAGTAAATGGGTATTCGATATGTTTTTCTGATTACTTTTATGTGCTTGAAATTCTCCATAAGTAGCTTTAAAAACAGCCATGATGAGGACACACCTCATCAGATTCCTTTATTTTTGACATTTCAAAATAAATACCAAAGTACCAAGACAATTTTAATGCTGACTCTACTGTTTAAACTCCCTTGCCTCAGAAATTCTGAGATGTGACAATCCTTCTAATGCACCCCAAAACCCCTGACAGATGTAGAAGAGGGCTGGGAAGTGGGGAGGTTGAAGGCAGGGAGATGGGTGAGGAGAGAAGGCTTCCTGAGTCAGTCTCAGCCCAAAGGCATCCTTGACCCACCCCTTTCCCAAGATAACACACTTCATAATATGGACTCAAGGAAGGAGCCCATGGTGTGGACAGGCCTGGATGAAGAGACCTGCGTCTGGGCCCAAGCTCTGCCTCTGGGCCTTGATTTCCCCACCATTAAGTACAACTGGGAGGTGGAGATGGATTATCACTGGGGTCTCACCAGTGAATTCTTCCAGCCAGCCAGCCCTCATGCAGTCTTCCAGACCCAGTCTTACCCGGAAGGAGCCCCAGAGGAAAACGCGACCATCCTCAGTGAGGGCTGCTGTATGGCTGTCTCCTGCTGACACCTGTACCACTTTCTCTTGCAGTTCCACTTTCCCGGGGACCATCTCTGAGCCCTCCACTGATGTGTCCCTTCCCAGGGCACCCTCATCGTTGCAGCCGAAGGAGTAGACCTGTGCCCAAGATGCCCCCATTAGCGTAAGGTCTGGCTTCAGTCCATTCTTGCACTCCCTGTGCAGCTAACCAGCTCCATCTCCACAGAGTGATGTGTGTGGCTCAAAGCTCCTTCCCCAAGCCCCCCAACCCCAGGCCCTGTCCAATCCTGTGCCACCCACCCCAACCTACCTGGCCGCTTTTGCTTAGACACACAGTATGCATGCCCCCAGCCTCGGCTTGCACGATGTCCTCCGGAATGGGCACCAGGGCCGGCTTCTTCCTCTCCATCACATTCTCGCCTAGCCCCAACTGGCCCACGTCGCCCTGGCCCAGTGTTAGCACCATGCCTGGTTCTGTGCTGTGGGACCTGTGGGAGACTGAGAGGTGAAGAAGACAGCCCTTGAGTGTGCAGGATGACAGAAGAGAGGAGGGGTCACTGCATGGGCTCTGGGACCACACAGACCTGGGTTCAAGCCCCTGCTCTGCCACAGATCAGTCACAGGATCTTTCTAGGAAGCCTAAGTCTCCTCATCTGTAAAATGTGAATAGCAAAGATAACTATGTCACAAGATTTTTGTGAAAATTAAAACCTGAGCACGTGGGGCGCCTCGGTGGCTCAGTTGGTTAAGCGACTGCCTTTGGCTCAGGTCATGATCCTGGAGTCCCTGGATCGAGTCTCGGTGGGGAGTCTGCTTTGCCCTCTGACCCTATCCCCTCTCATGTGTTCTCTCTCAAATAAATAAATAAAATCTTAAAAAAAAAAAACAAAAAACTGAGCACGTTATTAATATGAGGGACAATCAACATTGTGAAATGAATCTTGGTGGGGAGGGGAAGAGAACAGTGAGGATACAGATGATTTTCCTGAATAGCTCTGAGTTCTCAGGAGTCATGTTGCCAACAGTGAGGACTCAGATAATGTCCACCCTTTACTGGCTGCTTATTCTACAAATGTTAAATTGCTTTGTAGTCCCCTAAATTATACTACAGACCTTCCGTATTTAGGCTCCTGTTTTACAGGAAAGGAAACAGAGGCTCAGAGAGGTTAAGTAACCCTCCCAGGGTCACGAAGCTAATAAACAGTAAAGTTTGCACTGAAACCAAAGGAACCTACATGGGTCAGAGCACTGTCCCTAGCCTCCACCCTCAGGCTGCGACTTCACTCCTAGACATATTCCCACGGAACCCTTCCGCAGCTGACCCGCCCCTGAAGAGGAAGGGGCAGGAGTTAAGACAGAAGACAGGCATTTGTAGAAAAGTACAAGCCAACCAGTGGAAGGCACAGGGCCATCTGCTGGCCAATGGTGGCTGCCCATGGCCCCGGACAGCCAATGGTGTCCAGCTCCTCCCCCCGGGGGTGTGGCCACGGCTGCCGGGGCGCTACGGCTGCGCAGAGGGTGCCCTGGGCAGGGAGCCACCTGGTCGGGTTTTCTGGTCAGGAGGGCTCGGCCTCTGGGCACCTGGAACGCGATGGGAGGCAACAGCCCTCACTGCCTGGTTACGACGGTCTGCAAAAGACAGACACTATCTGAGCATCGGTCCACACTATTCCCTCCCAGATTGGGGGTGGATTTCTCTCCTTCCCGTCTCCCTCCAGGGTCCCAGGAAAGAGCAAAGCACAGCTACCTCCTTCAAATGCTACCAGGACATATCTCATTTTCCTCTTAACAGCCCAGCGAGACTGGTGCTGTTCTTGCCTCTGTTTTATTAGTGGGGTAAATTCAAGCTCAGCGACGTTAAGTCACGTGCCGAAAGTTACACGGCTAGAAAGTGGCAGAGCCTGGACTTGAACCCACTTCTGGAAGTCAGTGGTCCTAGCCATAATACATTACTGTCTGGAGCAAAGTCCTAGCTAGGGTCTTGTTTTTTTTTTTTGTTTTTTTGCCAGTACTGCCTGAGTGCTTGTAGACAAGTCGCCTCCTTTATGACTTACAGAGGGTGGGATTCAGTAAGCTACAAGAGACCCTGCATCTGGGTGGAGACCCTGCATCTGGGTGGAGCTCCTGGGCTTCCAGGCCCCTCAGCTTCAGATGTCAGGGAGGCAGGAGCCCAGTCCTAGATTCTGGGGGCTCCAAGAGGGCCCCCATTCAGAGATAGAGGCCAACGCCAACTTACCCTTCACCTTCTTGCTTTTGGGGAGAGCATCTTCTGGGGGTGACCTTCTCTTAGCTATACGTTTGGGTGGCATCTTCCTTTCCTGAAAAACCGAGGCAAATATTCCGTTTCAGAAATGGCTATCACTTGGGGCGCCTGGGTGGCTCAGTTGGTTAAGCCACTGCCTTTGGCTCAGGTCATGATCCCGGAGTCCTGGGATTGAGTCCCGCACCGGGCTCCCTGCTCAGCAGGGAGTCTGCTTCACCCTCTGACCCTCCCCCTTCTCATGCTCTCTATCTCATTCTCTCTCTCAAATAAATAAATAAAATCTTTAAAAAATAAAAAATAAAAGAAATGGCGATCACTTTCCTGCTCTAACTAGGCAACATTTACCAAAAACCCTAAAAATGGTAAGAGGAATTCTGGCAATTCCACTTCTCAGAATTTATCTGAGCAGAACAAGAACAGAATAATGGGTACACCCAAAGATTAGGTTCCATAAATATTCTCTACTGTATTCTTCCTAATATTAAAAAAAATATAACAACCCATGTGCTCCATGGTAGGGGGCTGGCCAGAAAATATGCAGTATATTCAGGATAGAAGAGTATGAGGCCATTAAGAGGATGCTTTCAGAGATGTGTTTATTGAATAGGAAGATGTTCACCATTGCCAAATAATACAAGCAGCTTGAAAAAACAGTCCATCATCCCATAAAAAAAAAGGCATACACATGCAAAAATAGGTGTAGAAGACTGTGTGGAAGGAAATACATTTATTAACAATGGTTAGTAACCTCTGGAAAATGGGATTATGGACACTTTTATTTTTTTTTTTTTGTACCTTCCTATATTATGTAAGATATCTAACAAAGAACTTTACATGTTTTATTTATTTACTTAGGGTTTATTTATATATTTTTGTCATTTCTCCACCTGTGAAACTCAAACTCATGACCTTGAGATCAAGAGTTGCATGCTCTTCTGACTGAGCCAGCCAGGCATCCCTATTTTTTATTTTATTATAAAAAATTAAAACCTTGAAGAACAACATCAAGTAAAGTATCTCTCACAGCTCCCCCTCAACCCTGAGATAACCACTAATAACTTTGGGAAAGCACTACTGTTATCAGAGCAAAAGAAAAACCAACCAAACAAAAAACCAAAAAAGCTATTATTCTCATTATATAAAACCGAACCAGACCATCTGTGCCCTCTGATCTAAAAGTGCCACTCCTAGGAAGACACGGGCTTTCCTAAACAGTCCGATTAATAAATAAACACTGTATATACTCACCAGGTGTTACAAATAGGGGAAAGGAAACCACTTGTGGGTGACAAGAAAGGTGCTTGGACCTAGCACCATCCAGGACAGCTGAGGGCTTCAGCCTCAAACGGCTCCCTCATTCGGTTGCTGCTGCCCCACAATGGTCTCCCTATCTTCCTCAAGGCTGCTGGGAACAGAGACATTCTCCCCAGCTCTCTCAATTCCAATCCAGCCCAAACTGTGTCCAAAGCCTTCTTCCTCCACATACCCAGCCCCGGAAATAAATCTTTATTGAGCCCTGGTCTTTAAGGTTGTGAAACTGCCTAAGCCTGGGGCTCTCCCATCCGGACTGCACACGTTCTGGAATGGTTGGCAGGGGTCAGGGCCCTTGAGAGCTACCCTGATGTAGAAGTGGGATAGCCTGTGCCCGTGGAGAGCCTCAGGGCCAGAATCTGGGCTCAGCTACTTTCTAGCTGCTTGACCTTGGGCAGAATTACGTAACCTCGTCATGAGTCAGTTTCTTCCTCAGTAAAACAGGGATAATAATTGTACCTACATCTTTGTTATGTAGGATTAAATGAGCTAATGCTGTAAACTATACATTCTAGAGCCTACCCCAGGCAATGCTTGAGCACAGCTCTAATCTAATCTAACCCAGCTCTCCTCCATTTTGGAGCTAAGGGATGAGACTCTACCCAAGACTATAAATGGAGTAAGAACTCCAAGAGCCCTTCTCAGGCTCAGCTGTGGGCTTAACCGGCACCTCCTCCCCATCTCCTTCCAGCAGGTTCTAGAGCATCAGCCTCTCCAGCTCCCCACTGCCTGGTAATGAACACAAGGCCAAAGGCCTCTGATTTTCTGAGCACATTTCTGCTAACTATCCTGGGGGAGAACAAAGAACTGAAGATAAGGAAGTAGCCAAAGGTTCAGAATCCTCCACGCCTGTGTAGGCTGAGCTTCTTCTACAGGTTGTGACTGGCCCAGTTCGACTCTGATGAGGTGGCAGTTCTGAACGTCACCCAACTTTTATTCTCTTGGGGTGGGACTCCTCCTCTCCAACCCACCTCTTTGAGACCCCTCTTACCATGCTAAAGATGCACATTCTCTGGGATGAGAGGGAACTGGATTCATCTGCTAGAGCTGTGGCTTGCTCACCCCAGCTTTTGTGACCCTGGTTGGCCAGCAGCCTTGACCTCTCTGCGCTGTAGCCTCTTCTGTAAAGGGGAATGCTATGGTACTTCTCAGGGCTGCTGTCAAAACTGAATGAAATGGGCACACCTGGGTGGCTCAGTCGTTAAGCGTCTGCCTTCGCCTCAGGTCCTGATCCCAGGGTCCTGGGATCTAGCCCCGCATCGGGCTCCTTGCTCAGCAGGGAGCCTGCTTCTCCCTCTCCCACTCCCCCTGCTTGTGTTCCCTCTCTCACTATCTCTCTGTCAAATAAATAAATAACATCTTAAAACAAACAAAAACCCCTGAATGAAATGTTTGTAATGGACTTTGCAGTGCCAAGCACACAGTAAGTACTCAATACATGGCAGCATTTATTCATCTGTCCCACAAATATTTATTGAGTGCCTATTTACAGTGCTTGGCGTTGGGCCGGGTGTAGCAAGGAAAGAGGAGACTAACCCTCTCCTTGTTCTCATGGAGCTTACATTGTAGCAGGAAAGAAACATTACGGATGGTGCTGAGTGAAAGATCAGCAAGGTGACATAAGAGAGAATTTGGGGGTGCACAACAATGTGTGTGTGCTTAACGACACTGAGCTATACGCTTAAACATGGTTAAAATGGAAAAAAATGGTGAAAATGGTAAATTTTATGTATATTTTATCACACCAAAAAAAAGAAAAAGAAAATAACTTGGGGTAGGGAAGAGAGTGGTCAGGGAGGTGACCTTTAAGCTGGGACCTGAAATATGAGAGAAAGCCAGCAGGGCAAGACCTGGACAAAAGTGGCCTGGGACACAGTGTGGTAAGTTTGGGAACCAGGAGAGGCCAGCGCGGCTGCAGCTGGAGAACTGGTCAGATGGCACGAGGTGAGCAGGGGCTGGATCATGCAAGGCCTTCTAGGGAAAATGGAAAACTTTTAAGAAAGTCTTCATCAGATTTACATTCTTTTTTTTTTTTTTTAAGATTTTATTTATTTTGACAGAGAGAGACACAGCAAAAGAGGGAACACAAGCAGGGGGTGTGGGAGAGGGAGAAGCAGGCTCCTTGCTGAGCAGGGAGCCCCAGGCGGGGCTCGATCCCAGGACCTTGGGATCATGACCTGAGCTGAAGGCAGACGCCCAACGACTGAGCCACCCAGGTGCCCCCAGATTTACATTCTTAAACAGTTGTTCTGGCTACTGTAAAGAAACTGGGATGGACTGGAAGAGGAGGCCATTGCAGGCATCCAAATAAGAGAAGATGGTGACTTGATTGGGTCTGTCTGAGGTAAAAGAGAAAAAGGACACAAAACAGATCAATTTAGGAGACAGATTCAATTCATGGATTAGATGTGTGGGGTTAGGGAGAGGGAGGGATCCAGAATGACTTTCTTCATCCTAAAAAAAATCTAGGGGATTCCGGGCAGGCCTCCCCAGGATCTCCCTATGCTTGGCCAAACACAACGATTCTCAGGCGTTGGCTTAAATGACTAGGAGGATGGACTGGAGCACCTGGCTGGCTCAGTTGGTGGAGCATGTGAATTTTAATCTCAGGGTTGTGAGTTCAAGCCCCACATTGGGTATAGAGATTACTTAAAAATAAAATATTTTAAAAAAATGACTAGGATGGTAGACTTCTATTTAGTGAGGTGGGAGAACGCTGGGGGACAAACGCTTGAGGAGAGACCCAAGAGCCCCATTTTACCCAATGTTTTCCTTAAGTCTGAAGTCGTTGGGAGCCAACGAGAGGGGATGTTAAGTATGCAGAACTGGGTGGGTGAAGGGGTGTGGGATAGAACAGGTATCCTTGTTTCAGGTAGACAGCTTGTATCTCTGGCCAAGGCCCTGTCCTGCCAAAGGTAAATCTCCCATCAGTTCATCAGAATGACCTGTAGAGGTTAGCTGTGGCAGGGAGGGAGACCGTGTCGTAGCATGGAAAAGTGCTCACAACAAGAAGTTAAGTGAAAACAAAGGGAAGAGAATTATGTCACCATACTGGTGCTGATGCTAGGCTGACCTGTAGTCAAGGCCTGGAGTGGAGACGGAAAAATAAACATGAGGTGATTGGTATCACAGGGTGCTAACAAAAACATGTGTTACTGTGGGCTGGAACCCAGTGAACATCTCCTTAGCCACCTGCGTTTTGGTGAACATTGCGGGGCATCTCACTGCAAGCTAGGCACACTGATCCTACTTTACAGGTGAGGAAGCTGAGGCTCAGAAAGGTAAAGTATCTCATCCAGGACTGGAAAAGGGAGTGAAGGTCTCAACCAAGCTGGTCAGACTCCAAAGCTGGTGCCCTTGCCAACTTCCTCCCCAAGCTCCCCAGTCTCTCAGCCTGCCTGGGAACCGTCTCTCATACCCTCTCACCAAGAAAAGACAGCCACTTGGCTCTGGTCTTCCTGATCCCCACCCCATGTCATTCCGTAAGTCAACCATGATCTTTCTAAACCTCAAACCTGAAACAAGCGGCTTCCTTGCTCAGACTCCCCTGTGGTTCCTTCTGCCTGGAAGACAAAGCCCACATTTCTTAGCCTGGTGCGAAAGGCCTCCAGAGTCTGGTACTGACATAACTTTGGCCTCATCCCTTCTCTGTCACATCCTCCTTTTGCTTCCTACACAATCTTAGATTGCTTACAGTTCTCTCCAGACCATTTGCATCTCTATACCTTCCCATCCCTTATCCTACTGGAAGAATGTCTACTCAATCCCAAAGTCACCTCCATTGGTAAACCTTCCTGGTCCCTCCCCTCATCCTAAACTAACCATTCCCTCCCAGAGAAACTGGGATCTTCTGGATCATAACTACTCTGTTTTACATGTCTGTCCACCATACCTACCTACTCCTTAAACTACGAGCCACTCTCGGGCACTAGCCACTCCTATCTTCTGTATGCCAACAGCCTTTTACTTCTCACAACAAGCTGAAGCAGCACTATCACTCCTAATTCAACTGATGGGCCTGAGGCTCAGAGAATACAGCCAATAAAAAAGAGTCAGGAATAGAAACCAGGTATATCTGATTGACTTAAAAACAAAAACCAGGTTGGCCAAAGGCAGCCATGATCCAGGCAGAGGTGGAGGCAGCCCAGGCAGGCCTCCCCAGAATCCCCCATGAGCTTGGCCAAACATACGTGAGGGCAGAAGCCAGCTGAGTGGAAGAGGATGGTGAGACCAGAGAGGAGACACTGAGGCAGCTTGGGTCTAAGTGGGTGGGCCAGGTGGGTGTGGGAGCCACTGAAGGACATGGGGAAGGACAAACCTGAGTTCTCTGTGAGCCTCAGAGTATTTGCCTCTCAGATGGAAGACTCTAGGTACTGCAGAATGCTGTTGTGAGCAATCCCAGAGGCAGGGCAGGGGATGAGGGCACCTCCTAAAAGGTGGAGCCCTGGGGGCACCTGGCTGGCTCACGCAAAAGAGCATGTGACTCTTGATCTCAGGGTCATGAGTTCGAGCCCCAGAGTGGGTATGGAGATTACTTAAAGAAAGAAACAAGCTAAAAATAAATGAATAAAAGGTGGAGCCCTGCACCCATTACCCACCTGCCTATCCTCGACTGCACAAATCAGTCCTTTGTACAGACTCCTCTAACTGCTCTGGGTGTGTTTTCTTAACCACACACTAAGTGTCTGGACTAGAAATAAGTAGCAATTTTTTCTCCCCACCCCTCACTCCCTAACAGACAAACACAGCTTCCATCCTCAGCAGCTTACAGTCTGGGAGAAGAGTGAGACATAGTCAGAAATAAGTAGAACTCAGAGAGTCAACTTCCACTAAGAGCCACCTATGATGCTAGGTGTGATCACCCTGGTTTTACAGATAAGAAAGCTGAGGCTCAGGAAAGGTGCCCCAGGCCACAAAGGTGGGATTAGATCCCAGGTCTCCTGAGCACTCCCCATGAGGGCCAGGGCAACCCCACCCTTCCTCCCCTCTTCTCCCTGGCCTCCAGTTTCCTCATGTAGTGAATGAAGGCACACCAGACTAGACAGTCTACCAGGGGCCTAGTGTTCCTGTTGTGACCTCCTATGACCTCTCCACAGCCTCGTTTCTGCAAAGACAGACAGGGCCCTCTCTGACCACAGCAGCTGTCCTGGCCACCACCCCCACCTTGCCAACATCAGGAGGCAGACACTTGCCTGCCAGTCTCAGAGGCTTAAGAATCTCTTTGTGAGTTAAGGTCCCCGGGAGGAAAGGGAGGAGAGGGTCTCGTGTCAGCAAACACTTGCTGAGCTCCTGCTCTGTGCCAGGCACAGCGCTGGTATACTTCACCCCAGGAGTTCCTCGCCAGAGGCGCCCCCTTGTATACAGAGCTATGCCTGGGGGAAGAGCACCTCAGCTTCCACCGGATGTTAGAATCACTGCTTTATGAAAAATACAGGATATTAGTAATTCTCACAACATGCCTCTTACCTTCATTTTACAGATAAAGAAACTAACACCCAGGGAGACGGGGTGGGTGGCCCAAGGGCACCCAACTAGTAAGTTGCAAAGCTGAACAGGATTCCTGCTCTTGGGATGTCTTTGCAACAAGAGCAAGGTGAACTCTGAATTCATCTTTCCAGACTCCGCTCTGATGCCCTTCTTGGGTGACACCGTCCCTGCCTCCTCCACCACCACCCAGTGTTTCTTGGTCTTGCACTCCAGACCTTTCAAGACCCAGCCCTTGCTGTATTATCTTGTTACTCCCTTCTTTTACTCCAGACTTCAACATCTGTGGTATTCCTAACCCCAACACTCACCTACACCTTCATGCCTTTGCATGCCCCTGCCTGGCTGGCACTAACCCCTCCACCCCAGGCAGCTGAATAACTCCACGGTCCGGTCAAAACCCCGTTCAAGAGTCACCTCACCTGGAAGGCCATCCTGACCCTCCTGGGCAGGGTTGGGTGACCCCCTCACGCGTTCCCATACCACCCAACACAGTCAACTTCTGCTAGGGCACACAAGTCACACTTGGCTGGAGCACCTCCATTACTATCTGACGAATGAATGGTTTCACGGACACACTTCGGTGACACACTGGACCAATAACTGAGGCCCCCAGATGGGTCTCCCCAAGGAGACCGGGGGCTCTGTAAAGGCCACGCGGGGCCCTTCTCACCATTGTTCCCCAGCCCTGCCAGCGCAGCACGGAGTAGACAGGCAGTAAATAATCGGTTGACAGAGGAGTTGATGCGGGGTTCACAGCACACCTCTCCAAGAGTCAACAGTCTTCGTCCTGGTGCCTGTTGACGCTGAGACTTCTTTCCCTGCAGAAGACCCTCACCAGCCTAGCCTCGCGCTCCTAAGGCACGCACTCTCGCCGGGCAGGATCCCTCCCCTGGCTCTGTCAAACGCACCCTCCGGACGCACGCTGGGCACAACCACTTTCCCCGCTCCGGAAGCGCAGCCCCGGCCGGGGCGGCCGGTCCCGGGCCGCGAGGCGCGCCGCTCTGCGCCCGGCGGGGTCACCGCGGCCGCGCGCACACGGCCGGCCGCGCTCGGGCCGTTTGAATCTCCCGCCCGCGCGGGCGCCGCGGGCCGGACGACAGAGGCGCGGCGGCAGTGGGGCCGCGCGGCCCTCGCTCGAGCCAGGCGGGGCCAGGCCAGCGCCAGGGCGCCCCGCGGGGCCGGGGACCCGCGCGCCCGCACCCGCGCCTTCCTGCCGCCCGGCTTCACGTGGGGCCGGCGCCGCCGACACGAGCGCGCGGGCAACGGCCCCGGCCCGCCAGGGCTCCGGCTGTGGCCGCCCCGCGCGCCGCCCTCCGCCCCGACCCTCCGCCCCGACCCTCCGCCCGTGACGGGCGCGACCTACCTCGCTGCAGGTCCGCCACAAGCAACTCCTCTGCTCGCCGGCCCGGCCGCGAACTGCCCCAGAGCATGCGCTCTGCAGGCCTCCGGCCCCGACCCCGGGCCAGAAAGGAAAACAAAGAGCCCGGCGGCCCCTGGCGGCCGCCCCGGGAAGTGCAAGTGGCGCGCTCGGGCTAGAGCGCTCTAGACCGGGTTCTCTCCGCCCCTGGCCCGGGTACTGTGGGTATGTATTTGGGAGGCTCCAAATCCGGACCAGTGGACTGACAACCAGAGACTACTTGAAACCAGGGTTGGTTTGGGAAGATCTGGTGGGGCAGGGACTGTAGAGATAATGATCTTCCCTGCTCTCAAAGGGGTCCCCGTCAGAGAAAGATGAGAAATCAGACCATCAACAACCACGCAGGGGCATCTGGCTGAGCCTGGGGCTTGGGAAAGGCTTTCCAAGGTAAGTCTAAGAGGGCAGGGCATCTAGGAGATGCATCCCTTGCGATGACAGAGAGCGATGAGAACCTAGGGTTGTTGCGGAAAACTGCCAAGGTGTGATTTGAGCAGAGGGTGCCCGTGGGAGTGAGTGGAGAACGCTCGAGAGGGAGAGTCAGATCATGATGCAGGGCCTCGTGTGTCTAAGGAGTACAGCCTCTATCCCGAGGCAGTGGGGAGTTAGGGAAGGGATCTGAGCAAGGGAGTGACATGAGCAGAGTCTTATTTTAGAGCAAAATGGAGAATGGAGTTGGTGGGAGGGGAAACTAAGAGGGGGGCGGGTGGGCAAGAGAAGCAAAGGAGACCAGCTAAGAAAGAAGATGAGGTTGTGGACTGGGGTGAGGTGCTGGAGATGGGAAAAAAAGCATCAAGTTGACTGTGCTCTCTTGTTAACACACTCCTTCTTCAGGATGGATACAAACAGTTCAGGATTTCAGGTGTTCCCTGAGGTGACTTGATTGTGTTGGGGGATTTCTGAGATCAGAGCAGGGACCTCTGCAGAAGGGCATTTTCTCCATTTCATGTTGATTCTGACTCTGAAAGTCATTCAATCATACCTGAACCCTAGATGGACACTTTTGATGAGTATTTACCAACCGAATTTCTCCTACGATGTGGAGCCCACCCCAAAGTACTCCCCATCTTCAGGGTCTCTTACCTCTCCAAGTTTACCTCTGCCTCCATCATGGACTCCTCTTTTGGATGATATTCTGTGAAATTTCTCCAAGTTTTAACCCTGGATCTTTGATCTCTCTGCTGTCTTCTTCCAAGATCTTACTCATTCACATGGCTTAATGTAATTATAAGAATGATTATTATCAACTATTTTGTAAAACCCTTTACTTTGTTAACTACAAAAACACATCCACCCATGTCCATGAGCTCATTTGTTCCTTACACAACCTCATGATCGTTGGCAAATGAGAAAAATGAGGTTCCAAGAGCTGAGGCCAGTTCTCTGGGGTCAGCACTACAAGCAGTAGAAGAGGACCAGAACTCTTGTTCTTTCAACTGAGAGGACAGTCCATTTGGTCTGGTTTGACTTCCACCCTAAGTTTCAGCCCTATAGCTCTTCCCAGAAGACCCAATACCTAAAATAAAACATGTTTTGTATGGATCTAGACTCCCCTCCCAACTTCATCCTTATAGCCAAGATTAAGGTTCTCGGAGAAGTAAAGATTTAATCCTTAACTTCTGATTCTTCCTTCTCTCCCCTCTTCATGTTTCTGTTTCTGCCCCTCTGATCTAAGGCACCACCCTCTTGGCTTCTGCTCCTGCCCCTCATCCCTTCCCCTCCATTTTGTTCCACCTAGGCCCCCATGTTAGTCTCCCTAAATCACGGCTCTGAGAACTTGCCCTGCTTCAAAATCTTTCAAGACTCCAAAATCTCTTCACTGCTGCGCTTGGAACACCAGGTGGCTAACGCCCCAGGTTGTTGATCTCCCATTCTCCCCTTCCCCTCTGCACCATACTCTGAAGGTGCCCACGTTCATTCTACCTTCTCACCTTTATCTAGGCTGTTTTCCCCAACAAGAGCCTTTCTTCCTGCCTTGCAGAGCTCTTGATATATCTTAAGGCTCAATTCAGTCCCCATCTCTGTGAAGCCTTCCTCGGCTCCACTTTATCTTTTCCTATTCTGAACCCAAATACTAATTTTAATTTTTTCACATTCTATCATTGTTTTATTTATTGAACACAAACCATAAGGACAATCAATTGAACCCAGCCCAGAACTGGTTCAAATGACAGAAGTGAAAGATATTGCAAGTTACTGTAGGGGCGCCTGGGTGGCTCAGCTGGTTATTAAAGTGTCTGCCTTCGGCTCAGGTCATGATCCTGGGGTCCTGGGATTGAGCCCCGCTGAGCAGGGAGCCTGCTTCTCCCTCTCCTCCCCACTTATGCTCTCTCTCTATCCTTGTCTCTCTCTCTCAAATAAATAAAATCTTAAAAAAAAAGAAAGTTATTGTAACTTTATTCCATATGCATAAAAGTTAAGTAGAGACATGGAAGATATAAAAAGACCCAAAGTGAATTTCTTTTTTATATTTTATTTATTTGAGAAAGAGAGAATGAGCATGAGCAGGCGGAGAGGCAGAGGAAGAAGCAGACTCCCTGCTGAGCAGGGAGCCAGATGTGGGGCTTGATCCCAGGATCCTGAGATCATGACCCGAGCCGAATGCAGACACTCAACCGACTGAGCCACCCAGGCACCCCCCAAAGTGAATTTCATGACAGTATCTAAGATTGCAAATACACTGGATGCTATTAACAATAGATTAGATATTGCAAAAGCAATGATTAGTAAACTTGAGGGCATAGCAATAGAAACTATCCAAAATGAAACACAGAGAAAAAAGAATTTTAAAAAATTGAAAATAGGGGTGCCTGGGTGGCTCAGTTGTTAAGCATCTGCCTTCGGCTCAGGTCATGATCCCAGGGTCCTGGGATCGAGCCCCACATCGGGCTCCCTGCTCAGTGGGAAGCCTGCTTCTCCCTCTCCACTCCCCCTGCTTGTGTTCCCTCTCTCGCTGTGTCTCTTTCTGTCAAATAAATTAATAAAATCTTTAAAAAATAAAAATAAAAATAAAAAATTGAAAATAGCATCAGTGAGCTATGGAATAACTTTAAGTGGCCAAATATATAGGGAAGCAAGGAGGAGCTGGGGACAGAGAACATATGAAGAAATAACAGCTTAAAAATGTGCAAACTACAAACCTACAGATCTGTGATAGCTAATTTTATATGTCTACTTGGCTAGGCTATGGGGGCCAGCTGTTTGGTCAAATGCCAGTCTAGATGTTGCTGTGATGGTATTTTTTGGATATGATAACCTTTAAATCAGTAGACTTTAAGGAAGCAGATTACCTTCTGTAATGTGAGTGGGCTTCATCCAATCAGTTGAAGGCCTGAAGGGAAGGAATTCTGCCAAGACTGCATGTAGGCTCAAGACTGCAACACCAACTCTTGCTGGAATTTCTAGCCTGCCAAAGTGCCCTACTGATTTCCGACTTGCCAGCCCCCACAACTACGTGTGCCAATTCTTTAAAATAAATCTCTATCTATCTACACACATACCTTCTGTTGGTTCTGTTTCTCTGGAGAACATTGACCAACACAAAATCCAAGAAGCTCAAGTAACTCCAAGTACAAAAAACAAGATACATCAAAATCAAATTGCTTAAAACGAATGACAGAAAATCTTAAAAGCAGTCAGAAAAAAGACATGTTATATACAGAGAAACGAGACAAGGATACAATGCAACATGTTAGGTACAGAGGAACAAAGACAAGGGTACAATGCAAACAACATGACATGGAGCAACATCTCTAAAGTACTCTAGCAAAATTATATCTAAGAAGGTATATCCAGCAAAAACATCTCTCAAAACTAAAGGTGAAAATAAGTTATTTTCAGGGGCATTTGGGCGGCTCAGTCGTTAAGCGTCTGCCTTCGGCTCAGGTCATGGTCCCAGGGTCCTGGGATCGAGCCCCGCATTGGGCTCCCTGCTTGCCAGGAAGCCTGCTTCTCCCTCTCGCACTCCACTTGCTTGTGTTCCCTCTCTCACTGTGTCTCTCTCTGTCAGATAAATAAATAAAATCTTAAAAAAAGAAAAGTTATTTTCAGACATACAAAAGCTGAAAGAATTCATCACCAGTAGAACCACTGTAAAAGAGATGTTAAAGAAAGACCGGCAGAAGGAACGTGATACCAGACAAGAATCTGGATCTATCTACAACAGAGGCATGAAGAGCATTAGAAAATACCTTATTTCACCTTCATTTTTGAAAGATTGTTTTCTTTCTTAAAACTTTATTTAAAAAAAACATTTATTTATTTGACAGAGAGAGACACAGCGAGAGAGGGAACACAAGCAGAGGGAGTGGGAGAGGGAGAAGCAGGCTCCCCACGGAGCAGGGAGCCCCATGCGGGTCTCGATCCCGGGACTCTGGGATCATGACCTGAGCCGAAGGCAGATGCGTAATGACTGAGCCACCCAGGTGCCCCTCTTCCTTAAAACTTTAAAAAGGATAACTGCCAGACGAACCATGAGAGACGATGGACTCTGAGAAACAAACTGAGGGTTCTAGAGGGGAGGGGGGTGGGAGGATGGGTTAGCCTGGTGATGGGTATTAAAGAGGGCACGTTCTGCATGGAGCACTGGGTGTTATGCACAAACAATGAATCATGGAACACTATATCTAAAACTAATGATGTAATGTATGGTGATTAACATAACAATAAAAATTTTTTAAAAAAGGATAATTGCCTGTTTAAACAAAAAAAATAATGTATTGTGGGTTTTATAATATATATAAAAGTGATACACAAGACAACAGTAAGACTGGGGGGTGACAAACGTATGGTTCTTATACTGTCCTAAGTGATGTGATATAATATCAATTAATATGGACTCTGGTAAGTTGAAGATATGTATTATAAACCCTAAAGCAACCACAAAAATAACAAAATAAAGTTATAGCTAGTAAGCCAACAAAGAAGGTAATATAGAATCAGAAAAAAAAAATACCTTTTTTTTTTTTTTTTTAGAGAGAGGGAGGGCAGAGGGGCAGTGGGAGAGGGAGAGAGAAAATCTTAAGCAGGCCTCACACCCAACACGGGGCTCGATGCAGGTTCAATCTCGCAACCCTGAGATCATGACCTGAGCTGAAATCAAGAGCTGGACACTTACGTTAAGCGTCTGCCTTCGGCTCAGGTCATGATCCCAGGGGCCTGGGATCGAGCCCCGCATCGGGCTCCCTGCTTGGCGGGAAGCCTGCTGCTCCCTCTCCCACTCCCCCTGCTTGTGTTCCCTCTCTCGCTGTCTCTCTCTCTGTCAAATAAATAAATCTTAAAAAAAAAAAAAAAAAAAGAGTTGGACACTTAACCAGCTGAACCACCCAGGCGCCCAATACTCATTTTTTTTTTAACGATTTATTTATTTATTTGAAAGAAAGTGTGTGTGCAAGCATAGGGGGAGGGGCAAAGGGAAAGGGAGAGAGAGAATCCCAAGCAGACTCCCTGCTGAGCGAGGAGCCCAATGCGGGGTTCAATCTCAGGACCCAAAGATCATGATCTGAGTGGAAATCAACAGTCAGACACTCAACTGACTGAGCCATCCAGGTGCCCCCAATACTTTTTTTAAAAGGCAGAATAAGAAGACAAAAGGAACAAAGAACAGATGAGACAAATAGAAAACAAGTATCAAAATGATAAGACTCTGGGGCGCTGGGTAGCTCAGTTGGTTAAGTGTCTGCCTTCGGCTCAGGTCATGAACTCAGGGTGCTGGTATCAAGCCCTGCTCAGCAGGGAGTCTGCTTCTCCCTCTGCCCCTCCCTATACCCATGTTTTTTCTCTCTCTCAAAAAAAAAAAAAAAAAAAAAAGGTGAGACTCAGACCTAAGCACATTAATCATATAAAAATAGGGTCTAAACACTCCAGGTGAAAGGTAGAGATTATCATAATAAATCAAAAAAGCAAGACCCAATTATACACTGCCTACAAGATATATAGTTCAAATATAAATATACAAATAGGTTAAAAGTAAAAGGATAGAAAAGACATACTCTGGTAACACTAGTCAAAAGAAAGCTGGATCAGCTATATTAATAACAAAGTAGATTTCAGAGCAAAGAATATTATTGAAAAAAAGTAATTTCATAAATGATAAAGGAGTCAATGAATCAAAATACACAATCCTGAACATACATGCAACTATTAAGAGTTTCACAATACATGAAGCAAAAACTGATAGAACTTTTTTTTTTAAGATTTATTTATTTATTCATTTGACAGACAGCACAAGCTGGGTGAGTGGCAGGCAGAGGCAGAGGGAGAAGCAAGCTCCCCGCTGAGCAGGGAGCCTGATGTGGGGCTCCATCCCAGGATCCTGGGATCATGACCTGAGCAGAAGGCAGATGCTTAACCAACTAAGCCACCCAGGCACCCCCTGATAGAACTTCTTGAAGAAATAGACAAATCCACAAATATAGCTGGAGATTTTGATAACCCACTCTCGATAATTGATAGAACAAGTAGGCAGAAAACCAGCAAGGATATAGGCTTGAACAACACTTGCAACCAACTTTACTGATTGATTGACATTTCTACAATGCTTCACCTTCCTTCACATTCCACCTTGCTTTCTTCAAATAACAGTAAAATACATATTCTTCTCAAGTGCCCATGAAACATTTACCAAGATAGACCATGTTCTAGGTCATAGAACAAGTCTTGGTAAATTTAAAAGGATTCAAGTCGTACAAAGCATATTCTTAGACTACACTGATATTAAAATAGAAACCAATAACAGCAAGATTTTTGGAAAACTCCCAAGTATTTAAAAATGAATACACTTTTAAATAGCCCATAGATAAAAAAAAACAAAAGGGAATTTAAAAGTATTTTGACCTGAATTAAAATGAAAACACAATATACCAGAAAACAAAACAAACCAGAAGTTTAGGATATTGTTAAAGCAATATTTGGGAGAAACATATAACACTAAATGCTTATATTAAAAAAAAAGGAAAAGGACGCCTAAGTGGCTCAGTCGGTTAAGTGTCTGCCTTCAGCTCAGGTCATGATCCCAGGGTCCTGGGATTGAGTCCCACGTCCGGCTCCTTGCTGAGCAAGGAGCCTGCTTCTCCCTCTGCTGGCCTCTGTCTCTCTCTCTCTGATAAATAAAATCTTAAAAAAATATATATATTAAAAAAAAATTAAAAAAAAAAAAGGAAAGTTCTTAAATCAATGACCTCAACTTCTACCTTAAGAAGTGAGGGAAAGAGGGGTGCTGGGGTGGCTCAGTCGGTTAAGGGTCGGACTCTTGATTTCAGCTCAGGTCATGATCTCAGGATTGTGAGATTGAGCCCCATGTGTTGCTCCATCCTCAGCAGGGAATCTGCTCCAGATTCTCTCCCTCTCCCCCCTCCCCACTTGTGCGCTCTCTCAAATAAATCCTAATAAAAACAGAAATGAGGAAAAGAAGAGTAAACTACATCTAGTCAAAAGAAAATAAAGATAAAAGCAGTAATCAATAGAACATAGAAAAACAAAATCATCAACCAGTGTTTGCCATGTGCCAGGCACAGTGTAGGTACTGAGCTTACATAGATGGTACCATTCCTTGAGGATCCAACTAGTAAGTTAGATGTACATCAGTTTAAAAATAATCACATCAGAATGCTATCATGATGGAATGCTCAAGGTGCTGGTGCTTATAAGGGAAAGTGAAGACAGTGGTGCAGAGTTCAGGCTCTAGAGACAAACACCTTTTAAGTTCTATTCTGTGTGGCCTTGGGCAAATGATATAACTTTGATTTTGTCTTCCTTTTCTAGAACATGGATTTAATAAAATTCCCTGCACTGCCTAAGACTGTTTTAAGGATTAAAGAATGCCTAGCACACGGCAAATCTTCATCAAATGTCAGGTACTATCATTAAAATGTGGGTCCCATCCATCCCAAAGATAGAAAGGGGTGAAAGAGGGAGGCATGGCCAGGGAAGGGCTCTCAGTCCCCAGGAAACTACTCATTTCCACTTCATTTTCCACTGTCAAGTAAAACTGGGCACTTATGTTTATAATTCATTACAAATGAAACTGAGGTTTTATGGTATAGCAGTTATTACATTAGCTTAATACCAAAAAAGTGGTATAAACCAGGTGGAAATAGTATTTTTTGAGGCATCATATGACATAGGTTGAAAACAGGTTCTGTGGCCAGTTGCCTTGCTCACAGGCATGCTCTGCCACTTACTGGCTGTGTAACTTGGGCAAGTTCCTCATATCCTCCAACTTCAGTTTTCCTCATCTGCAAAATGGGCACAAAGAGTACCTACTTTACCAAGGTACATGGAGTATTAAATAATGTACATACATCACCACTGTCTTGCTCAAAGCTAATAATATATAATATAGTTTTGGAGTTAGGTTTGAGTCCTGGTTCTGCTCCTTACTAGTTAGGTGATCTTGGGGAAGTTACTAATCCCTTAATCTCTCCTGGAAAGATAGGGTTGGTTCTGAGATAAACCTGGGTTAGTAATAGCTAAGTGATGGTAGACTTTACTCATTCAACAAAATTTATTGGATACTGCATCCCAGGTGTTTGCTTGAGAAGTGATATTTAACAAACTCATTGTGCTTTTATGAAACTGTAAGCTTTTTACAATTAACTCATTTCTCATTAAAACCCCAAGAGGTAGGTACTTTTATCATCCCCGTTCTATGGATGAAAAAATTGAGGCGGAGGTTAAGTAGCTTGCCCAAGGTCACATGGATAGCAAGTTGTGGTATTTGGATTCAAATGCAGGGAAGTCTTGACTCCAAGACTCCAACTTTCACGACTGATAGGACTGCCTACATGCAGAAAAAGGCCAGAAGAGCCTGTTTGGAAAAAGCCTACAGACAAGTATGTCGAAAGCAGAAGCCTGAAAAGGTGGGGCCTAGAATACCTGACAGCTTTGCTTCAGCTACACTTTGGACGTGGAGGAAAAAAATGCACGTATTTCTTGCCCAGCAGGTTACCCAGCCTAACCCTGCTCATTTGTACTAAAAACTAAATTCCCTGCCTGGTTGTAGGGAAAAAAACACTATTCAGACATCTGAGCACCTCCTCTCCATAGGCTGCTTATGTAGTAAGGATAGGAAAGATGAGCACCAGAGAAAAGGTTGGCCCTGGGCATCCAGGTTCCCTCCCAGAAATTCTACAGGAGTTCATTTGTACAGAGGCTCTACTTAGCTGTTGGCTTGGACAATCAGCCTATTTGTTAAAACTAACACCTACCTCAGAGTTGTGAATACATGCCAAGCTTAGGACAGTGCCTGGCACAGGTAAGTACAAGTTCAAGTGTACTTGTTTTAACAGATCACCTAGTCACACTCCTTAAAAATAAGCCCAAGCAGCTCTCCCACGTTCTTTTCTAGAATCATGGCTACGAATGCTTAACTAGCTTCAGTTCTATCCTCTGGCCCTCAAATGGGTGAAGCAGTATGCCCCGCTGTTCCAGGAGTCTGGGGAAGACTCATTACTCAAATCACCCACTTCCCTTAAACTTGACCCTGATGGCTTCTAACTGGTCACATGGCTGTTACAAGCCCTCTCCCCACCTTGTTTCATTTCGCCCCACTCTGGAGCTAGACTCTACCTTCTAGATGGTTCCCTCTTAGTCCCCATCCTTCAGGGTCTCAGCTGCCCTATGCTGGCAGCCAGTACATGAGCTTGACAAGATTTCCATTGTGACTCAACCTCACATCACTCATAGGCAGGATGACCATCTTCTCAGGCTTAAGTTCCACTTGGAACACTGGCAGTAGAGGCTTAACTAGCTTAACAGAGGTGTGATTTTAGCATTTATGCCCAACCTTGTTAAGGTCAATTTACCTGTACTATATTGTGAGAAACCGAAGGCTTGGCCTAATTAGTAACCAAGATCTCTTAACACTCATGTCCAGTGGTCAATTTTATGTTCATCTTTCAAGACACCACACCTAAATTCATTAGGTATCCTAAGCACTACCCACCTTTGAATGCAACCAGCTTTTACCTGCACACTAGGTAACTGGTAGGAATCAACACACATTTTCCCACATAAGAGTAAACAAGTGCCAGGGCGCCTGCATAGCTGTCGTTAAGCATCTGCCTTCAGCTCAGGTCATGATCCCAGGGTCCTGGGATGGAGCCCCACATCAGGCTCTCTGCTCGGCGGGAAGCCTGCTTCTCCCTCTCCCACTCCCCCTGCTTGTGTTCCCTCTCTTGCTGTCCTGTCAAATAAATAAAATCTTAAAAAAAGAAAAAAAAAAAAAAGAGTAAACAAGTGCCAAGTGACACAAGACACACAAGCTCAGTCTTTAGTTAATGCAGAACTAATCAAACATAACTGCAAAGGTAGTTTTCCTAACAAGCACTTCCATTCACAGAATACGGTTGTCAGTCACATTTCCAAAAAAAAAGGAGCCACACAAATACGCAGTCATCTTTATTTTAATTCATAAATACATTATAAACAGACCTGGATCTTTAATAAGACACTTAGGATCTGATAGGCTTCTGTTTTCCATTCAGTTATATAGTTAGAAAACCCAGTTTACTTGAGAACAGTAGAAAAGGCCAAGTAGCATCTTAGCTTCCTTAAGTTTTCTCCTCATAGGCATTCTGGAATCTTTGGGCTTTGTGGATCAAAGGACCAGATTGTTAAGACATGCCTATATTCAGTGCTGTCCACATTCCCTAAATTTCAATGGGCCCGTCCTTTGGAACATTCAACTTGTTCCCCAAATTTAGTATTCAGTTTTTTAAAGAGGTCAAATATGCCCAAGTTTCCAAACCTCCAGGCTTATCTTATAAAAACAGCATTTATCATTCATTTTACCAACCCTCCCTGCCAAATAAAGGACCCAAACGGGTGTTAACTGCCAATGATTGGTGAGGCTCCTCTTCTCTCCTGAATGAAAACAAATGAAAAAGATGATCAGACTCCTACTTAAGATCTCACTAAAAATTTTAATTTTAGTTTTCATTAGATGTTTCCTGCATGGTTTGTCTCCTCAGTCATCGTCCAGAGGACTCTGAGAAGCTGTAGGAATATGCAGGCGCAGACTCAAGGCCCGGCTTCATCTCCAACGTCGTGGAAAGGGACTGTACGTCACAGGGCAGAGCCCTATGCTCCCGTAGGCCACCTGGACAGAGCCCGGGGAGAGTGACCTCCCGGGAGTATCCACGTTGGAATGCCTATGATTAAAGAGCATCACCCTCAAAACATTTTTAAGAGATTCCATTTTCCCCCATTCCATTCTACACAAGTGAATTTGAGGAAAGCCTGTTTAAAACCCAGTCGTTACTACGGTTCCATGGTTTCTCTACTTACTCATTGCCCTAGGAATATTCAGGTACATACACCCACCTTCATCTCCAGAATCACGGAAAGGGTTTGTACTGGACACCAAATGCTTGGCTACCATGCACAGACTTTGAGGGAGTATGCACATTTGTTTTGTTTATAGGATTCACATACAAGCTTTGCTAATCTTGACTTTGGTTAATTCACCCAAACTACAATTTTTCCATTAGCAGCAAGTTCCTACCCTATCACATGAGAAAGATGTGAAAATATTAACTTTTACTGAATAAAAAAAGCTATCTTCCCAGACATGAGCATATATTTACGCAACTGTCAACATGCCAACAAAAATGCAGCAAAGTTTCTATCTGGGGGGCGCCTGGGTGGCTCAGTTGGTTGAGTGTCTGCCTTTGGCTCGGGTCGTGATCCCAGGGTCCTGGGATCGAGCCCCGCATCAGGCTCCCTGCTCGGCGGGAGGCCTGCTTCTCCCTCTCCCTCTGCCTGCCACTCTGTTTGTGCTCTCTCTGTCAAATAAATAAATAAAATCTTAAAAAAAAAAAAAAAGTTTCTATCTGGATGTATTAAATGGCAGGACACATTCATGAAAAGGAACTGGGCTGGAATCATTTAAATGTCAACAGGAAATACAAGCCAAAAACAATTCTTTGGTTTACTTACCTCAAGTCAAAATTTATTTGGAATCCTGCGTGATCACTGCAAAATAAGGTAGGCAAGAGCTTAATCCAATAGTACAGCAGCTGAGAAAAGGTTTTTCTTTCCAATCAACTTAGATCCAGATAGAGGGAGCTGTTTCCTGCATGGTTTATCCCCTCAGTCATCGTCCAGAGGACTCTGAGAAGCTGTAGGAATATGCAGGCGCAGACTCAAGGCCCGGCTTCATCTCCAACGTTGTGGAAAGGGACTGTACGTCACGGGGCAGAGCCCTATGCTCCCGTAGGCCACCTGGACAGAGCCCGGGGAGAGTGACCTCCCGGGAGTATCCACGTTGGTCACTGTAATTTACTTAATTTGCAAGCTACTGAGCTAGAAATAAATTTCAATCAGTTGATGGCGACTTCCCCAGGATATCCACTTTGGGGTGGACCCTATCCCAAGTGCCAACGAAATTCGAGTTCAATACCGATCAGCAGTCTCCTGTCAGTTACCTAAATTAACTTTCAGCCAGGTACCCCGAACATTATCTACAAACCCCAACAGGCGATTGGCACTCCTGCCAAAGAAATGGCAAATGCAGAGCCGCAGACACAGCAATTACGGCTCCTACCCATAAACCGATCATCAGGAGTCATGAGCTCACCCTACATCATAAATCAAGTGGCAGAATCAAGAACCGTTCGTTTCGAAATCGATTCTTAAGCTCATATAGGTGTCAAATTAAATGACCTGCACGCAATTCCACCGCCTCCTAGGAGACAAGGTAATAAGCCGGGCGATGGGCAACAGGAGGGGGTGGGCCGCGCATTTAGCGTCCGGCGCGTGAGGTGGCAGCTCTGCAGGTTTCGGCGCGAGCGCCTTAGGTTACAGGCAAGACCCGCGGCTCGCGAGGCCTCCGCGGCCCACATCCGGCCCAGCTCCGCTGCCTGAGTAAGTGTAGTTAACACAGACACCTCTGAAGGGAATCCTAGATAGGATGAAACCTACGAGGAAATCTGCTTGGCGGGCCCGGGGTACTAAACCTAGAACTAACGAATCGAACGGGTAACGGGTAAAAATACTCACCACCCGACTTCCGCGCAGAGCCCCAATCGTTCTCGAAAAGACCGAGCAAGCCCCAGGGCATCCTTATTTATATCTTCCGAAGCGCGCGGAAGTCAAGGTGTATTTATTGCGCCTGCGCATCGCCCTGCGCAGTTAGGGAATCGGAAATTCGCTAAGGGTTCTGGGAACCATTGCAACTTAAGCCCCACCCCTACCTGGCTCAGAGCCTTCTCGCGACAATAGAGCCTTCGCGGGGGAACCTTGCTGGGTAATGTAAATTACAGAAAGGGAGTTTAGAAGTATGCAGTCCTGTGCTCAGTAGCCAATATACTTCTCAGCAATCAGCTAACCCAGTCTGGAGGCTGTACACTCGAATAAACTCGCCAACCTCACCCCTCAAAATTTTGGAGTAATTATAGGCAAAATTGAAAAAGCCATCTAGAAAAAAATGTAGAATCACAGAAGTGATTGAATCCGCCCTGTCACATGTGAAATAAACATTTGATAAATGAGTAGGTAAATAGGACAGAAATGCTTCTACACGAATTGGCTAATTTTTTAAAAAGACTTTTTTTATTGGGGCGCCTGGGTGGCTCAGTCGGTTAAGTAGCTGCCTTGAGCTCAGGTCATGATCCCAGAGTTCTGGGATGGATCCAGCATCTGGCTCCTTGCTCATCAGGGAGTTGGCTTCTCTCTCGCTTGCTCTCACTCTCTCTCATTTGAGAGAGAGAGAGAGAGAGAGAGAGCGAGCTCGAGAAGGGGGAGGGGCAGAGGCCGACTCCCCGACAAGCCCGGAGCTCTATGCAGGGCTCTATCCTGGCATCCTCGGATCATGACCCTAGCCGGCAGCCGCTTAACCGACTGAGCCACCCAGGGGCCCAAATGAATAAATAAGGAATTGGCTAAAATTAAAAGCTTCCTATACACAACAATGGATGAATTTAATACTGCCGAACTGTACACCCGAAAATGGTTAAAAAAGTAAATTTTACATTAAGTATTTTTAACACACACTCACCTAATATAAAGAAGTAGGCAAGTAAAGAATCCTGGAGATACATATTAATTGTGAAATGTTGCAAATGTGATAGAATTTTGAATATGGTGTAAAGTGAATAAAGAGATTAGGTAAATTAACATGGAGCCATCACAGCTGGGCTATAATGAGTGGAAACATTTATAGTGTTCCTCCTATAAGGTTTTGTGCTGGGGGCGCATGGGTGGCTCAGTCGTTAAGCGTCTGTCTTGGGCCTGGGATCGAGCTCCGCATGGGGCCCCCTGCTCCGCGGGAGGCCTGCTTCTCCCTCTCCCACTCCCCTTGCTTGTGTTCCCTCTCTCTCTGTCAAATGAATAAATAAAATCTTAAAAAAAAAAAAGATTTTGTGCTTTTTTTTTTTTGAGAGAGAGACAGAGATAGAAACAGAGCACAGGAGCTGGGAGGAGAGGGAGAAGCAGGCTTCCCGCTGAGCAAGCTCTGAGCAAGCAGTCCGATGTGGGACTCGATCCCAGGACCCTGGGATCATGACCTGAGCGGAAGGCAGATGCTTAACTCACTGAGCCACCCAGGCGCCCCTGTGCTGGATTCTTTATGTAGGTTATTTAGTAGCACAGCAATTCTAAGACAGCGGTATTATTACCTAGATTTTAAGATGTGGAACATGCCCAGAGCAATGGTTCTCAAAGCAAAGTTGTCAAACCTTGGGGGTCTCTGAGAATCTTGGGGATCCAAGAGGTCAAGACTATTTCATACTAATACTTAGACTTTCTTTGCCTTTTTCACTGTGTTGACTCTGCACTGATGCTGTAAAGTGAAATGGTGGATAAAACTGCTGGTGCCTTAATGAGCAGTGGGTATTATATAAGACTGATGAATCACTGAACTCTACCTCTAAAACCAATTAATACATGTTAATTAATTGAATTTAAATAAAAAAAAATTAAAAACCTGCTGGTGCCTTAGTATGTTTTGAAGCTCTGTCACCAAACTGTATCAGTATCATTTTTCTTTATCATCAAAAATTTACAGTTAAAAAAAGTCCTTTTCTCAAACTCTTAGAAAATAGAAAGGTGGTTGCCAGGGCTTGGGGGGGTATATGGAAAGGGGGAATATTGCTATTCTTTTTTTTTAATATTTTATGTATGTATGTATTTATTTGAGAGAGAGAACTAGAGAAAGAGAGAGAGCACACACACAGGGAGAGGGAGAGAGAGAGAAGCAGGCTCCCCACTGAGCAGGGAGCCCGAGTCAGGGCTTGATCCCAGGACCCTGAGATCATGACCCAAGCCGAAGGCAGATGCCTAATGGACTGAACCACTTAGATGCCCTGGGAATATTGTTATTCAGTAGGTACAGAGTTTCAGTTTAGTGAGATGAAAAAGTACTAGTAATCTGTTATACTGCTGTGTGCATATAGTGACTACTGAACTGTATACTTAAACATGGCTAAGAAAGGGCACATTTTATGTTTTTTTTTAAAGTTTATTTTTTTATTAATCCCTACACCCAATGTGGGGCTTGAACTCAGGATCCTGAGATCAAGAGTCCCATGCTCTTCCAACTCTTCCAACTGAGCCAGTCAGGTGCCGCCTCCACCCCCACCCTGCCCCCACAAAGGCACATTTTATGTTAGGTGTTTTTTACCACAAAAGAGAATATCTATAGCAAATTAAAAATAGAGTCAGCTTCCCCTAAGAATGCCCTTGATGAAGAAATAAAAGTCATTAATTTCACTAATTCTCAACTTTTGAGTATCCATCTTCTTAGTATTTTTTGTGACAAAGTGAGAAATGCACATAAAGTACTTTTTCAGCACGCAAAAGTACAGCATTTGTCTCCAGGAAAAGCACTTACACAACTGTCTGGAGTTATGAGCTGAAATAGTCACATTTTTCATGAAATACTCTTTAACTTGAAAGAATGGCTGTTATCTTTACCAACTATATATATCTGTGTGGGATTGGATTTTCTTCATTTACTTAAATCAAAACAACATATAGCAACAGATTGAATACAGGAGCAGTTTGAGAATTGAACTGTCATCTATTAAATCAGACATTAAAGAGATTTGCAAAAAAATGTAGAACAATGCCACTCTTCTCCCTAATTATTTTGGAAAATAGTTATTTTTTATTTTTTATTTATTTTTTATTTTATTTTATTTTTTTTTAAAGATTTTATTTATTTGACAGAGAGAGACACAGCGAGAGCAGGAACACAAGCAGTGGGAGTGGGAGAGGGAGAAGAAGGCTTCCCGCGGAGCAGGGAGCCCGATGCGGGGCTCGATCCCAGGACCCCGGGATCATGACCCGAGCCGAAGGCAGATGCTTAACAACTGAGCCACCCAGGCGCCCCTAGAAAATAGTTATTTTTTAAAAAAGAGTTTATTTTTTGACAGAGAGAAAGAGAGCACAAGCAGGGGGAGAGCAGAGAGAGGGAGAAGCAGGCTCCCCATTGAGCAGGGAACCCAATGTGGGGTTTGATCCCAGGGCCCTGGGATCATGACCTGAGCCAAAGGCAGTTGCTCAACCGACTGAGCCACCCAGGCACCCCAAGAAAATAGTTATTTTTCATAAAAATATATTATTATTATTTTTAAAAAAGATTTTATTTATTTATTTGACAGAGAGATAGAGAGCACAAGTAGGCAGAGAGGCAGGCAGAGGGAGAGGGAGAAGCAGGCTCTCCGCTGAACAGGGAGCCCGATGCAGGGCTCGATCCCAGGACCCTGGGATCATGACCTGAGCCGAAGGCAGCCGTTTAACCGACTGAGCCACCCAGGCGCCCCTATAAAAATATATTATTAATGTTAACATGTATTGGGGTTATTATTTTGAAATGTATTATTTCATTATGATATAATTAATTATATAAATTATAAATATATTTAAAATTTTTCCCAGTTTTAATTTTAGTACAGTAAGTATCAATAGATGTCATGTATAGATATAAAAGTTCTTTGGGTTCTGAATAATTTTTAAAATTGTAAAGGAATCACAAAACCAAAATGTTTGAGAACCAGTAGTTTAAAGGAAAGAAGACAAATAACTCTGCTACTTCTCTGGCCGTATTACCAGTATTCAACTCCCATTCAATCACTCATTCAACATTTACTTAGTGGATATGATTTATTTGCTAGGTATTGTGCTAGACACTGGGAACTCTGACATGAAATTTAATTTTTTAAGACTTTATTTTTAAGTAATCTCTATACCCAATGGGGCTCGAACTTACAACCCCAAGATCCAAAGTCACAGGCTCTACCAACTGAGCCAGCCAAATGCTGACTCTTGACATGAAACACTTTGCTGTCTGAGATCCCACACTGGGAGAAATAGACATGCCCGCAAATTATCACTCAATGAATGCTGTATTCTGAGAACACAGAGGACAGGGCAACTGAACAATCTGCTCAAGGCTGAAGGCATTTTCCTGGGAGTTAAAATTCGACCTCAAACTTGGAGGGGTGGAGTAAAGGAGTGGAGTATGGATGATGACAGCATTGCAGGTTGAGGAGCTAGCAGGACCATGGTCTCCTGGGAAGGGGAAGAAGTCAGCCTGATGAGGAACATTGAAGGAAGAAGGAACTGCGCTTTTCATAAGACGAGAAAGTAGGCAAACGTTAAATTATAAAATATGTTGTAGTCCAGGCCAAAGATCTTAAATTTTATCTTTCAGGTAACTAGGGACCAATAAGTTTTGAAGTAGAGGATTGCTGTGACCAGCTTTGCATTTTAGAAAGGTAACTCTAGTGGCAATTTTGGAGGATAGATTGGAGAGATCAGAGGTTTTGAAGTCCCATTTAAATTATGTTGGCTTTGAACTTTGATGGTAAACAAGGCAAGAGGAGATCTAGGAATCGAGAGACATTTCTGAGGTAGAGAATGCACAGAATTTATTGTCCCCCTGGACCTGCAAAGAGAGGAACTTGCAGATAATACCAAAGTTTTAGGCTTATGAGAGTGAACATATGGTGGTTCTCTAACTCTGATGATTGAGAAAGTAGGCTGTGAAGGTGGACAGTAAGGTCCACATTGGAGGTGCAGAGAAGTTACCTTGGGAACATCTGGGTGTCTAGATGTCCAAAGGGCAACTGGATATAGGGTTGGATTCCAGCAAGAAATCTAAGTTGCAGGTAAAGATTTAGAAGTTGTCAGAATAAGAGTGGTAGATAGCTGATGTCATCTTGGGAGAGCAGGGAGAGTGACAAGAGGATACGAAAACGCATTTAAATGGTGGTCAGGGAAGAAGTCAGCAGGGCAGAGAAAGCATGATCAGAGAATTGGGAGACAGTGGGGTCTGAGAAGCCAAGGAAGAAGTTCTGAGGACTAGGACATGGCCCAAAGCATCAAATGCTGCAGGATAGTCAAATGTATCAAGAACTGAAAACAGGCTTTGGATGTGGCAGTTAACTGAGAAGTCACTGGTGACCTCAGGCAAAGCCATTTTATTTTGGATTTAGTTTCGATTTTAGTGAAGTGAGTGAATCTGCCTTTAGAAATGGAAAACAGTGTGGACAGACCAGAGGTCATAAGCCAATGTCAAGAAGACTATTCAGTTTACATCCACATAATTTTTCTCCACCTGTCCCTCATTTAGCTCAACTGCTTGGACTGTACAGGAATTTAAGTTAACATTAGAATAGATTATGTCAATGGAGTGTAGGAGAAGCTGAAGGTAGGGCAATAGGTTTAAGAGAAAAAGGTCAACGGAAGATTGTTTTTTTTCTGGGGGTGGTGGTTAGGAAGGAGATAAACATTAAATGAATGAATCAATAAATGGTGTGTGTCTCTTCAGTACCAGATGGAGGGAAATTGAGGACGTTTGTCTCCGTCAGATGACCTCTACGCTTTGTTGGGGGAAGAAATGAACGCTATAACACAAGAGACAGATGGAGCAAGTGGCCCAGGTTGCTGGCGGTTCCTGCTTTATGCTTCATGCCTCCTAGAGCTGAAATTGAATAGAGCCTTGAAGCAGTGGTTTAGGCTGTGTTTGGTTTCAGGGCTTGGCTTTTCTTTGTTGTACATTCTCAACTTTCATAGGTGTACTTCCTATTCCATCCCCTCCCATTCAGTATCCACTGTACTTACCTTTTCTCAGTCTCCAATCTCCTGGGTACTCCAATCTAGATCCATAAGGAGGCTAAATTCACTTATCGTTTCAGCAAACAATGAGCAATGTGCACCTTCTGTAGACAATGCTTAACCTCAAAAGAGCAATGGCAATCTGAGACCTCTTTGGAGCTTTGGGCCCTGTGGGATTTGGTCTTTGGAGGGCAAGGAGAAGGAAAATCTGGGAGCAGGTGGAACCCAGTGACATGAGCAGTTCTTTTTTTTAAGATTTTTAAATTTTATTTTTTTAAAGATTTATTTATTGGGGCGCCTGGGTGGCTCAGTCATTGGGCGTCTGCCTTCGGCTCAGGTCATGATCTGGGGGTCCTGGGATGGAGCCCCGCATCGGGCTCCCTGCTCAGCAGGAAGCCTGCTTCTCCCACTCTCACTCCCCCTGCTTGTGTTCCCCTTCTCCCTGTGTTTCTGTCAAATAAATAAAAAATCTTAAAAAAAAAAATTTATTAATTTTTTTTGAGAGAGCAGCACAAGCAGGGGGATAGGGAAAGCAGGCTCCCCACGGAGCAGGGAGCCCGATGTGGGGCTCCATCCCAGGACCCTGGGATCATAACCTGAGCTGAAGGCAGATGCTTAACGGACTGAGCCACCCAGGCGTCCCAAAATTTAAATTTGCGTGTGTGCGCGCACAAGAGAGGGAGCATGAGTTGGGGGGAGGGGCACGGGAGAAGCAGACTCCACACCGAGCTGGGAGCCCCACGTGGGGCTCGATCCCAGGACCCTGGGATCCTGACCCGAGCCGAAGGCGGATGCTTGACCAACAGCCGCCCAGGTGCCCGAAATGAGCAGTTCTGACTCATGGTTTCTTTTCACTCTTGGTAAAGGTGGTGTGCTAATCAAAGCCATTCTCTGAAGTGACAAGAGGAAAGTGAGTCATTTGGTGAGGCCACCTGGATTGAAACTGGGCTGCTTGCCCGAGGAGTACATGAGGAAGGAACCGTCCTACCATGCTGTCAGCCTGAAGTCTACTTCTATGTGGTTCATACATGGTAAATCCTTGTAGGGATAACTGACGGGGATGCAACTGCTTGTCCTTGAATATAAGCACGGCGTGATTACATAACTTACCTTGACCTTTAGGAAGGGACTTGACCTCCCAGGTTCTTCACTAGTAACAGGAGTGTATTTCCCCTTACCTCCCAGATGAGGCGGGGGATAAATAGGATAAAGGACCTGGCACCACAGCGGGTATACAGCACGGGGGTGGGGTGGGATGGGGTGGGATGGGGTGGTCACAGTGGGGTTTCCTCTCTCTGCAGCCCACTCTTTTTCCATATGTGTAGACGGACAGAAACTTGACTGACCGTACCTCTGGCTACACTTAATATTCTTAGTATTTATTTCCCCCTCATCTACGTCTCATTTAGGGGGTCTGGCAGTATTTTAGGTATCATTTATAAGCTAGCTTAAATCTTTTGGAATAAGGTAGAACATTAAAAAAAATAAGCACTTCATACCAGAATAGTATAGTTTGGCTTTTTGTTTAATTCTAAAATACTTTATAATTAATATTGATAGGAAGACTGATATACAACGCAATTATTTACTTTACAAGGAGATTCTGTACATCAGGGAAGCATCTTGAAGTACAATACATCCGATTTTTATTTCTTCTTTACATTATGATTGGGAATTGTTACTTACACAAAAAGGGAACACAAAATCCATTATATATATATATGTATATATAAAAAACACCTGAAAAGACTTGACCCCCAAAGCATCTTGTTTCAAAAGAACATGATGAGATGAAAGATGAACTAGAGTCCTTAGCGGCACATAGAAAGCAGACAAGTAGCTCAGGAAATCAAATCGTGTTTCAAACTTGGCACATTAAGGGAAAGCCAGGCAGCGGAAGAAGGGTTTGAAAAAGTCACTTCAAGTCACAGAGAATGCTGGTATAAGCCAAACAATCTCCGAACTAACAGACAGAAGTCACGTGTGTGGCCACCTTAAATACAGACCTCTAACAACTGTGTAGAACTGTCACTTTCCCTGCAGTCACACCAAATGTAATAAGCTTCAAGGAGCTGTGGCCCCACGATAGCTCCAAACCCACAAAGCATTTGACAGTAACTGAAAAATCTGAATACTTCCCTATTCCCCATACAAAGAGAAAATACTACCTTTTATGGTCACCTCACCTCCTTTGTTCTGACCGGATATTCTGATTTTTCAGTAATTATTATAGGGATATAAAAGCAGAAAACGAGGAACAGCTATGAACAGCTGCAGCAAAACAGGAACTGCAGAAGAAATCTATGAAACAGCCACCATTTTCTGAACATTAAGGGGAAAAAAAGCCACATTCATCAGTTAAATAGGAACTATTTTTTTTCTTCCACTTAATATGGACAGGTATTAGAAGGAAACGGTGAGGCTGTATGGTTTTCAAAATAAAAACTCAGAGCAAATGAATTTTCTGTTCTAGGAAATCATATTAATATATATTACAAATACAAAAAGAGGTGGGGGCTGAGCCAAGGCCCAAGCACCGACGACACTGGCGACTGCTTGGCAGAGGAGGGGTGCGTGAGGTGGAGGCTGCCAGAGAGGGTAGGGTCAGCAGGAGGGAAGTGGGAGAGCCTGGCAGGAGGGGGCCAACAGCACTGAGGAGAAGGGAGGAGGAGCGGGTCATGACTGTGTCCCTCCTACTTCCTCCTCCAGAGACCCCTTCCGGTCCAGCACCCCGTGTTCCGAGACCTTGCAGTGATTCTGGCTGGAAACGTGGGGGCCCAAGGAGGACGGCTGCTCCCACGTCTTTCAAAACTCTTTTTTATGGACGAGGCTACATCTACTGGTCAGAATGACTTAGAATATCATTTGGTATGACGAAAGCACAATAGCTTATAAAATTTAAGCAATGAGTGAGTTTTCTGACAAGTTGGCATTGACAATAAAGGCCTTTGAGCTTTGCACAGTGGCAGTATTGTAGCCAATGAGGTTTATCCGAGGCGCGATTATTGCTAATTGAAAACAATAAAGGCCTTTTTTGGTTTTGGTTTTGTATATAGAAAACATACATGCTTTCTCATTTTCCGAACTTGGCATCTAGTTGCAGCTCAGATTGTTTAACAGATAGGAAAAATATAAGTTTCCAGCACTTCTTCAAGATTTTTTTTTTTTTTTTTAATTTTAAAAATAAAAATCAGGATGACTTGTGCCAAAAGGTTGGACCATGTCAGATCCTGAGCTTCTCTGAGGCTGGACTGCCTGAAGAGGACTATACTGCTGGGTTATGAGAGGCATAGTGCGGTGCTTTCAATGGACGTGCCAGTGTGGTGTGCAGGCGTGCCCTGGACATGGGAGCCCCTTTGCCAGAAGGCCGGGGGCCTCCAGAAGGTTCTTCCCACCACCAGCTGGATTTGACAGCTGGAATTTGGTGCCACACAAGGGGATCTCAGAACCAGGACCGAGCAGGTAAGGCTAATGGTGCAAACTGTGCCCCAGCGCAAGCAGTCATCTTGGGGCGAGGGTGGCTGGTGGGGAAGACCCCTCAAGTACGCTGCAATATTACAAGGTTCAAGAGCACTGAAAAAGTGTTCAGTTTTGTCCAGAGCAGCACATGACCACCCATTCCAGTGAAATGCTACATTCATAGACGTGCTGTTCGCCCCAGAACTACGTCCCAGAGGACTCAATCCTGGCTGTGCTGGGAAGTGCAGAAATTCCTTTCACATCACTCTGGAGACTGAAGTAGCCAAGCAGCCCTGTGTTGGGGAGTTGTTTAGTTCCTCTCTCAGACTTCAGCATCATGGACGATGGTAGCTAAAACAAGATGAGCAAAAAGGGCCGAGTTATCAAATACTGTAGATTATTTTGCTGCTATGACACTCTCATTTTTCAAAATTGCCTCTCTGCTACTCTAATTCTACCTGACTTTTCTTCTTCTTTTTTAAAAGTAATCTCCACACCCAGTGGGGCTTGAACTCACAACCTTGAGATCAGATGCTCTAACGACCGAGCCAGCCAGGCGCCCTGTTTTCCTTCTTCTTTAATTGCTTTTCCTCAGAATGCTTTCCTGGTTCATTTTCCTCTGTCCATCCTTTAAATAAATTTTCCCCTTAAGAACCACTATCTTTTCTCATAATTTTCTACTTGAGGCTTTGCTTTCTCCCTGGACTCATATAGCCTGAATATCCAACTGTCTTCTATGCTTCTCCAACCACCTCAATGTGTCACAGGTTTGTCAAGCTCAACATACATAGTGTATTTTCCAGTTTGTTTACTGTCTGCCTTCCCCTTTTAGAATAAAAGCTCATTGGGCACCTGGGTGGCTCAGTTGGTTAAGTGACTGCCTTTGGCTCTGGTCATGATCCCAGGGTTCTGGGATCGAGTCCCACATTGGGCTCCCTGCTCAGCAGGGAGCCTGCTTCTCTCTCTCCCTCTGCTTGCCGCTCCCCTTGCTTGTGCTCTCTCTGTCAAATAAATAAATAAAATCTTAAAAAAAAAAAAAGAATAAAAGCTCATTGAGGACGGGGACTTTATCTTGTTCCAGGCTATATTCCAAGTACCTAGAACTGCTATCTACCAGGTAGTTGGTACTCAATAAATATTTGCTGAATAAATGTCCTAAAGTGTTCACCTCAACTCCTCATCGACTTCATAAACCTCAAAAATCGTAAGTTCGAAATCTTAAGAGTCACTTGACTACTTCCTTTAATTCATCCCTGGAATCAAGAGATAACCCAATCTTGAGTCTATGCTTGAAATGTGTTTTTTTTTTGTTTCTTCTTTTATCTGAGAGCGAGCACGCACGAGCAGGGGGAGATGCAGAGGAAGAGGGAGAAACAGACTTCCTGCTGAGTGTGGAGCCCTGATGCGGGGCTCAATCCCAGGACCCCGAGATCACAACCTGAGCTGAATCAGACACTTAATCGACTGAGCCACCCAGGCGCCCCCTATGCTTGAAATGTTGTTCAAACCTCTCTCTTGCATTGTCATGATCACTTCCCTGGTTTGAGCTACCAATATGCTCACTGTGACTATCTTAGTTACTTCCTAACTGGTTTCCTTGCTGCTAGCTAGTTTCTTCAGCTTTCCATGTCACCTTCCACAGTTCCACCAGAGTTCCATCTGAAACACTCAACTCCAGTGGTTCCTGTGTCCTAGAATAACAGGCAAAGCTCTTCAGAGTGTGACCGTAACTCAGCGTGCCGGTCTCCTCTTCACCACACTGCTCCCATATGTCCCCTGCTCCAGCTACATTTTCTGTCACCCAGAGACAATGCACACTTTCTCACCTTCCATAGCCTTGTTAATGCCAGCCCTTCTGCTTAGAATGCTGCTTGGTAATGCTGGTTCTTTCCTTCCTTCCTTGTCCAAATAAATTCTTTCACGTGCTTTAAGATCTGGTCTAAGCATCACCTTCTCTATGACTCTTTCCTTTAATGTTGCTCACTGTAGTACTTTATTACTATTATAATAACAATGAGAATGGCTAATACTGACATAGCCAGGAAATAGTAGAGTTGGGATACGAGACCTGGCAGATTCAAGATTCAGAATGACTGAGGCATTTATCATACTGACTGCACTATATTGAATAGTATACAGGTCTTTTTCTAGATTAGACCACAGCCTCCTTCCTGTCAAGTATGGCTTGTTATTTGAGTTCGTATTACAATGCCCCGGATAGTGTTATTGCTGTTCAAAAAATGTGCCTTCTCTACTCCTATCAGAGTTCAGTACAAAAAAATTCTGTAATTAAAAGAACCAGGGCACCTGGGTGGCTTAGTCGGTTGAACATCCAACTCTTAGTTTCAGCTCAGGTCACAGTCTCAGGGTCATGGGATTGAGCCCCGTGTCAGGGTCCGTGATTTGTGTGGAGTCTGCTTGAGATTCTCTCTCTCCCCCTCTGTCCCTCCCCCTGCTCACGCATGCTCTCTAAAATGAATAAATAAATCTTAAAAAAAAAAAAAAAGCACCATTTGCCTGTATTGTGATGGAAAAATGTTTAACAATATTTTATTTTCCAACTTTGCTTTTTATTAGCAAACTGTAATTGTCATTGTATCTTCCCTCATTTAGCCTCTTTTTTAAAGTTTATTTTTAGTAATTTCTACATCCAATGTGGGGCTTGAACTCACGACCCCGAGATCAAGAGTTGCATGCTCTTCCAACTGAGCCAGCCAGGCACCTCTGGCTTTTTATAAATGTTCTGAGAGTCACCTACACACTTCCACAAATTCCATTTGTAGCCAGCTGATTCTTTAGGTATTGGGTGGGTCCTTAATTACAACAGTAATTCCACATCAAAATACTTCTTGGTTTGTTTCATGAAGACAGCTAACTAAAATGAAATTTATACACTAAATTGGAAGATCAGCAGTGCTAGAAATAACTGAAGTCAAAGAGGCTGAGGTCTTGTCTACCTTAACAACAATTTCCTCATACATACCCTGGGATAGTGAGGTGCAGGAAAAGAGCACCCAGGGGCTTTCAGTCAGTCATTCTTTTCTCCAGTCCTGGTTCTGCAACTTAATGAAACCTGGGCCTGTTTCATTTCTTTTTTTTTTTAAAGTAAGCTCTACACCCAACGTGGGGCTTCAATTTACAACCCCCCAGATCAAGAGTCTCGTGCTCCACTGACTGAGCCAGCCAGGTGCACCTGGCCCGTTTCTTCATCAACAAAATGGGGATATTAACAAAGCCTCCAGGTTTATTGCAAGGATTAAATAATATACATAAGATACTACACTCAGTATAGGCATTTCCTACTGCCTATTGGTCCTCATCCCTTTCTCTTAATGTAGTCTTGCAGTCAGCATGCTGTGTCCTTTTAATGATGTCGCTGGAGTCCTGCCCATTGGAACAACTCTGGTATGCCTGTGTTGTGGTGGAGCTCTACTCAGTTCACAGTATTTGGGTCTTCTGGGTCTTACCGTGTAAAATGTTTGCTCTCTTCGTGAACCTCCATCTCTGAGCTTTTAAATTCATTTAATTCTTTTCTTATGGCAGCCTGTGGAGTAGAAACAAAAATGTTTCAGCATCTTCTGTCTGCCATAGTATAGCTGTGTCATTTGCCATCTGTTCTCTATTGTGCTTAACTTCATGAGCCACGGCAACCCACAGAGGGCAAGCCAGAGCGAGGAAAGAAGCCAGGTCCGCACGCTGAACCTGATACACACGTCGCCTTCCCCGACACCATTCATCTAATAAACCGAATATCCCCCCTTAAACCAAAACACTCACAGAGACTAAAAGAGATATTGCAGCTTTTATAGTTTCCATAGCACGTAAAAATGCTTTTCCTGTTATAAAAGTGAAATACAGGTAATTACTAAAATATACCACCCAAACTCTCTCCAACCAAACCTAACCACTGTTAAAATATGTTTTAATCTCCTTCCAGATTTGTGGACTCTGTGATATAGCAAAGGATTTTCTTTTCTTTTGGTTGTGGTGGTCGTGGTGGCTGTGGAGTCGTTACTATAAAGTTTTGGTTCGTACATCTTGGCATTTTCGTATCTTGATTAGAAATTTAACATTGTATCAAAAGTAAAAACTTTACGGTTTCCCCTTCTACTTAGTGTCTTACATTCTTCAAATAGAGAAACAAACAAACAGCCACCTACCTTGTCAGCAGGGGTCAGTTTGGTCCAAGGTTTGTCGGCTCGCCGGTCATAATCTTGAGCATCTGTTACTTCCACATATTCATTAAACCTCAGGATCTTCCTGGCAAGTAGTTCAGCCACGGTTGGCCTTTGACTGAGCTGAAAGAAATGGAGCCTCTTAATTCACTATGCCATGAATTAGGCATCAAGGATGCATTCAAATTGCCTCTAACCCAGCGCTTCAGCCTCAGCGGCACATTAGAATTACCTGGGGGCCTTTAGACACTACCGATTCCTGGGTCCATTCCCAGAGATTCTAGGTATTGGGAGGTTTTGTTTTGTTTTTAAAGCTCCTGAATGGGGGCGCCTGGGTGGCTCAGTCGTTAAGCATCTGCCTTCGGCTCAGGTCATGATCCCAGGGTCCTGGAATCAAGCCCCACATCGGGCTCCCTGCTCAGCGGGAAGCCTGCTTCTCCTTCTCCCACTCCCCTTGCTTGTGTTCCCTCTCTCGCTGTGTCTCTCTCTGTCAAATAAATAAAATCTTTAAAAAAAAAAAAAATAAAGCTCCTGAATGCACAGCTAAGACTGAGAACCACAGCTATAAACCAGTATAACCAGTATAACCGGTGCTTCTCAAACTTTAATATGCATACAGATTGTCTGGGGACCTGGTTAAAATGCAGATTCTGATTAAGCAGGTCTGAAGTGGGGCCTGAGATTCTGCATCTCTTGCAAGCTCCCAGGTGACGCCAGTGCTGCTGGTCTGTGGACCACACTGTGGGTAGCCAAAGGATTAGGACTGTAAACTCATATATAATACATTAGAAAGTGAGTACATTTATTTTTTATTTTTTAAAGATTTTATTTATTTATTTGAGAGAGAGAGAATGAGAGAGAGCAAGCACATGAGAGGGGGGAGGGTCAGAGGGAGAAGCAGACTCCCCGCCGAGCAGGGAGCCCGATGCGGGACTCGATCCAGGGACTCCAGGATCATGACCTGAGCCGAAGGCAGTCGCCCAACCAACTGAGCCACCCAGGCGCCCCTAGTACATTTATTTTTTATTTTTTTAAATATTTTATTTGAGAGAGAGAGAGAGCAAGAGAGAGAGCACAAATGGGGGGAGTGGGAGAAATAGGCTCCCCGCTGAACAGAGAGCCCTGACATGGGGCTCAATCCCAGAACCCTGAGATCATGACCGGAGCCAAAAGCAGATGCTTAACTGACTGAGCCACCCACGCACCCCGAAAGAACATTTAATATGAAAGCAATACCTAGTGGGTAAATGTAAAGGGTAAATTTCCTTTTAATAAGAATAATGCCTAGATTCGGTAATGAATTATGATTTAAGGTTGCACAATCAGGTAACCTACTCAATCTGAAGGCATCAAGTCCAGCTGTGGCATCTAGCTACTCTCTATCAAGAATGATTCTTCTGGGGCGTCTGGGTGGCTCAGTCGGTTAAGCGTCTGCCTTCGGCTCAGGTCATGATCCCAGGGTCCTGGGATCGAACCCCTCATTGGGCTCCCTGCTCAGCGGGAAGCCTGCTTCTCCCTCTCCCATTCCCCCTGCTCGTGTTCCCTCTCTCGCTGGGTCTCTCTCTGTCAAATAAATTAATAAAATCTTTAAAAAATAAAAAGAATGATTCTTCTGTTCCTGGAGAAGGGAAAAAGTGGAAAATAAAGAAGAAAATGTCTAGATCCTTGGCTTTTCTGGGGATTCTTATAAGTTTTAAGAAATATCTACAGAATTCAGGCCGAATCAGAATCGATCAGAGGCAATTATAAACTGTTATGGTGGGAAGGAAAGGAAAAAGGGATTAATCCCTGAGCTTAAAAGCTAACATAGTTCTGGTACAGAAAAGATTCTACCCCATTTGATCTGGGACCAAGAACAAAATCCCGCTGGTGTTCTTCATACTTTCCAGGTATCACTAAGGGTCAGTTCAGTTCCTTCTGATTAGAAAACCACCAGTTTGCCAGGCAAAACTGAATGATATACACTCCCCCTATTACCGTCTCTATATTTCAACAGGTTTTAGAGTCTATATCAAAATCCTAGGTTTACCAAATAAAAGGTCAGAATTTATGCAAACATTAATGGGGCACCTTCCTGTGCCAGGCGTTCTTTAAATAGTAAAAATGAAAAAAAAAA
>NC_138372.1:19872843-19891348 GCF_054177405.1 Leptonychotes weddellii | reverse complement strand
CTGAGCCACCCAGGTGTCCCTATTTGTTTGAGTTTTGGGGATTTTTTTGTTTGTTTTTTGGTTTTGGGGTTTTTTTGGTGGGCAACAAAGCAAAGTTTATTAAGCAATAGTAAAGTGATAGTACAAAGCCCCCGAAGAGGGAGGGGGACCTGAGAGGGTTGCCCGGTTTGAGTTTTTGACCAAAGTTGTCTCCATGCCCAGATTGCTTCCCTAATCTTCTGTTTGTCATAAAGATCATGTTTTGGTGTTTCAACGTTCATTTAATAATGTCAGGACTTTTCTCCAATGTGTGATTTTTATGAAGCAGCTTATCGAAAGAGTTAAGACTACAGTACGTTGGCTGTATTTCATTTCTCTTCATTAGAGTTCCTTTGCATGAGACAAATCTGAAAACCACATTTTAAAACTGTATCCTGTCCTTTGGCCAATGGGAGAAAAGAACCAAACCAATGGAATATTACACTTTTTAGGTTTTGAACCATATTAATATATTGCTTATTCACAAAATTTAATAAAATTGTATAGACTGAAGATTTTTTTTTAAAGATTTATTTATTTTGGGGGTACCTGGGTGGCACAGTCAGTTAAACATCTGCCTTCAGCTCAGGTCATGATCCCAGGGTCCTGAGATCAAGCCCCACATCGGGCTCCCTGCTCAGTGGGGAGCCTGCTTCTCTGTCTCCCACTCCCATTGCTTGTGCTCACACTCTCTCACTCTCTCTCTGTCAAATAAGTAAATAAAATCTTGAAAAAGAAAAAGATTGATTTATTTTAGAGAGCGAGAACACAAGTAGGGGGAGGAGCAGAGGGAGAGGAAGAGAGAGAATCCCAAGCAGAGCCTGATGTGGGGTTTGATCTGACAACCCCAAGATCACGACCTGAGCCAAGATCATGACCCAGGCGCCCCTAGATTGAAGATTTTTAAATCTCAACTACCTAAAAATTTTTAAGGGTGGTGGAGCAGAGGGAGAATCTTAAGTAGGCTCCAGGCCCAGTGCATACCCTGTCGTGAGGCTCGATCTCACAACCTTGAGATCATGACCTGAGCTGAAATCAAGAGTCAGACGCTTACTAACTGAGCTACCCAGGCACCTCTCAACTATATAAACATTTAACAAAGAAACAAACATGAAGAAAAATTACTAAAATATTAATTAGCATTGGTTGTTAGGATGGGAATACAGGGGGCTTTTTTTTTTTCTGTTTTTCTGAATTTTCTACATGGTTAGCTATGAGCATGGATAACCAGTTTTTTATGAGACTTTGAATTTTACATTTGGACATAAAATCTTCTAGGTATTTTAGGTGGTTAACTATAATTGTAACACCTCTGTTGTAGCATCTTCAAACCTTGCTTTTTTTTTTTTATAATAATATCCATTTCTTACCCCATGCCCTCTTCTGCCTCACCTTTCTTGCTCACTCACTCACAAACCCCGTACATTACTTGTTTGTTGTTTTTCACCTTCATTCAGTTTCTTTCGCCCTATGCTTCCTATTGGCTCTTGATCCAAGTTGTTTTTAGCCTACAAGCCCAAAGGCCCAATTGATAAATGAGTTGTAGCCATTTGGCAAGATACTACTCTGCCAACCAGAGAACTGACTGAAAGCTTTACTCTAGGAAAAAACTCTGAGATAGACCTTGGAGCCTGGCTTCTGTATCTCCAGTTTAGGCCAAAAGCAACATTTGAACTTTGAAGTTTTTTTCATACTCAGACACAGCTTTTGGCTTAAATATATAGGGTTCTAACTTGAATATATTATAAAATATTTAATATGTTTTCTAAGATGGGCATGGACATTCATAGGTGTTAAAGCTGGATACTGCTTATACTCCACTCTGTTAACATTGTAGAAAACCTTTGCATTAAATATAAGAAATTTTAATAGACACATGGATCAGTGGAACAGAATAGAGAGCCCAGAAGTAAACCCACGATTATATGGTCAATTAATCTATGGCAAAGGAGGCAAGGATATACAATGAGGGAAAAATGGTTTCTTCAACAAATCGTGCTGGGAAAGCTGGACAGCTCCATTGACAAGAATGAAACTGGACCACTTCCTTATGCCACACACAAAAATAAACTCAAAATGGATTAAAGACCTAAATGTAAGACCTGTCATAAAATTCCTAGAAGGAGGGGCGCCTGGGTGGCTCAGTTGGTTAAGCGACTGCCTTCTCTGATCCCAGAGTCCCAGGATCGAGTCCCGCATCGGGCTCCCTGCTCGGCGGGGAGTCTGCTTCTCCCTCTGACCCTACCCTCTCTTGGGCTCTCTCTCTCACTCTCTCTTTCTCTCAAATAAATAAATAAAATCTTTAAAAAATAATAATAAATAAAATTCCTAGAAGGAAACATAGGCAGTAAGCTCTTTAGCATCAGCCATAGAAACATTTTTCTAAGTATGCCTCCTTTGGCAAGGGAAACAAAAGTAAAATTAAACTATTGGGACTACACCAAAATAAAAAACTTTTGCACAGCAAAGAAAACAATAAAACAAAAAGATAACTTACCAAGTGGGAGAAGATATTTGCAAATGATATATTCAGTAAAGGGTTTGTATCCAAAATATATAAAGAACTTATACAACTCAACACCAAAAAAACAAATAACCCAGTTAAAAAATTGGGCAGAAGGGGGCACCTGAGTGGCTCAGTTGGTTAAGTGCCTGCCTTCAGCTCAAGTCATATTCTCAGGGTCCTGGGATTGAACCCTATGTCAGACTCCCTGCTGAGCTTATCCCTCTCCCTCTCCCCCTCCTCATTCTCTCTCTCTCAAATAAATAAATAAAATCTTTTTAAAAAGGGGGAGAGCAAAAGACATGAATAGACATTTTTCCAAAGAAGACAAACAGATGGCCAGCAGATACATGAAAAGATGTTAAGCAGCACTCATCATCAGGAAAATGCACACCTCACACCTGTCAGAATGGTTAGAATAAAAAACACAAGAAATAACAGGGTGTTGGTGAGGATGTGGAGGAAAAAGAACCCTCATACACTGTTGGTGGGAATGCAAGCTGATACAACCACTGTGGAAAACAATATGAACATTCCTCAAAAAATTAATTACAGCATTATTTACAATAGCCAGGATATGGAAGCAACCCAAGTGTCCATCCATAGATGAATGGATAAAGACAGTGTGTGTGTGTGTTTATACACATACATATTATGGAATGTTACTCAGCCATAAAAAAAAAAAATTAAGTCTTGCCATTTGCAACAACAGGGATGAATCTAGAGGATATAATCCTAAATGAAATAAGTTAGAAAAAGACATACCAGGGCGCCTGGGTGGTTCAGATGGTTAAGCGTCTGCCTTCGGCTCAGGTCATGATCCCAGGGTCCTGGGATCGAGGTCCGCATCGGGCTCTCTGCTCCTTGGGAGACTGCTTCTCCCTCTGCCTCTCTCTCTGTCTCTCATGAATAAATAAATAAAAATCTTTAAAAAAAAAAAAAAAGACATACCATATGATTTCAGTCATATGTGGAATTTAAGAAAGAAAACAAGTGAACAAAGAAAAAAGACGCAGAAAAAAACGGACTCTGAAATATAGAGAACTGGCAGTTGCCACATGGAAAGTGGGGGTGGGGGGTCAAATAGGTGAAGGGGTTAAGAGCACACTTACCATGATGAGCACTGAGAAATGTATAGAATTGCTGAATCATTATATTGTACACATGAAACTAACACTGTATTTTATTATACTTGAATTTAAAACAAATCTTAAAAAATTTTTAAAAAGAGGGGCGCCTCAGTGGCTTAGTCAGTTAAGCGACTGCCTTCGGCTCAGGTCATGATCACGGAGTCCCAGGATTGAGTCCCACATCAGGCTCCCCAATCAGTGGGGAGTCTGCTTCTCCCCCTGACCCTCCTCCATCTTGCGCTCTCTCCCTCACTCTCTGTCTCTCAAATAAATAAATACAATCTTTTAAAAACAAATAAATAAAAATTTTGAAAAAGAAAGTTTACTTGAAAGTAGACAATCCTGAATAAATAGCTTGAGAAATAACTGATCACTTTTTCTTTTTAAGATTTTATTTGGGGGCACCTGGGTGGCTCAGTCATTAAACGTCTGCCTTTGGCTCAGGTCACAATTCCAGGTCCTGGGATCGAGTCCCACATCAGGCTCCATGCTCAGTGGGAAGCCTGTTCTCCCTCTCCCACTCCCCTGCTTGTGTTCCCTCTCTCACTGTGCCTCTCTCTGTCAAATAAATAAATGAAATCTTAAAAAAATAATCTTTATTAGTTTATGTTAGAGAGAGTGTGTGCAAGCAGGCAAGCAGGGGGAGGGGCAAAGGGGGAGGGAGAGGGACAAACAGACTCCGCGCTGAGTGTGAGCCCCATGAGGGGCTCAGTCTCACAACCCTGAGATCATGACCTGAGCCAAAATCAGAGTCCGATGCTTAACCAACTGAGCCACCCAGGAGCCCTGATAACTGATCACTTCTGCAATATTTTCCTAGTGCATGCTGAGTAGAAACCAGTTAATAATGTGTCTTAACCTTTCACTGTATGGTTTTCAAAAGTAGTAGTCTTTTTTTTTTTTTTTAAAGATTTTATTTATTTTTCAACAGAGAGAGAGAGAGACAGCGAGAGAGGGAACACAAGCAGGGGGAGTGGGAGAGGGAGAAGCAGGCTTCCCGCCGAGCAGGGAGCCCGATGTGGGACTCAATCCCAGGACCCTGGGATCATGACCTGAGCCAAAGGCAGACGCTTAACGACTGAGCCACCCAGGCGCCCCTCAAAAGTAGTAGTCTTATTTGGCTTTGAAGTGATTCCTTGGTTTATATTCTAAAAGGTCCTGTTTTTGTTAAGGATGGGCTATATAAACATAAGCGATAACTTACTACATTTGCATAGTTGTCATCTTGCTACCTTCCCTATTTTAAAATAGTTATCAGAATACTATAGCTTGAGAAATGTATTTTCATTTAGTGCTCATTTGCCATAGACTCTTTAGTACTTTCAGGCCAAGCTCCACCTCTCATTGACACTGCATGGAGAATGATCCTGTCTAATCTAGTAGGAGGTTGGGGTGAGGGAGACATGTCTCTGAGAACTTGAGGGACTAACTCAAGAGTCACTAAAATGATACTACCCAGAGGATCTCACTGTGGAAAGCCAAAGCGGAAACTGTGTAGAGAGCAACCATTTCCAGTCCCCATGACACTAGGAGGTGAGACGGAGTTTAAGTCTCTAACCCCAGTTTTCTCAGTTCTCTTCTCCAAAGGAGTCCAGGGAAGCTCAGCAGGGAACGTTTATCTAACTGTTCCGTGCAGGAAGCTTACCTGCAGTCTCCACAGTGATGAGTGGTCCTCCCAAAGCCTCCAGCCTAGGGATCATTTCTGCAGTTTAGTTTGTAGGCATGTGTCTTTCTGTCACATGGAGCTCTGATCAGTCCACCAGTTCTTCCCCTTGCTCCGCATTCCTAATGCCTGGCACCCTCTGCTGTGTCTCACCTTTATTCCATCAGGAGCTTATTAGTAGCTTTCCTGTACCAGGCCCTGCCTGACCCACCCTCCTCTCAGCTCTCACATTTAACCTTTGAAAAGACAGATCAGATCAGATCTCTCTCCTCCTTTAATTCTTTGGCTTCCCGTTGCCTACAGGATTTGGCCCAGGCTCTTTTACGTGGCATTCGGTGTCCTTCATAGCTGGGCTCTGGCTGGCCTTTCCAGTCCTGTCCATGACTATTTCTTATATGCATCTGTTTCCCTGCCAGACAAACTAGATGCCAGTTCCCAGACATGCCAACTGATTTCATCCCTTCATCCATGCTGCTCTTCCCTGTCTTTCCTCATCTTGTCAGCAGTACGATTGGCTCCTACTCCTTTAAGACCCAGTTTAGCTACCACTCTCTGTGAAGCTTTCCCAACCTCATTCCCAGCCCAAGAGAACTGTTTCTTCTTCATTCCTACCCCAACACTCCATTTGTTACAGCTCTGAATAGTTAGCATTTGTTACTTAGGTATATTATATTAAGTCGGTCTTATTTATGTAGCAAGACACCTGGCATATAATGGGCAATCAGATGTTTATTGGCAAAAGAAATTACTTATTTCTATTACTACTATAAAGATCCAAATAACCTAGATCTAAATCAGCAGCTCAAACAGAATGGGGGAGAAAGGGATAAGAAAGGTTACAAATTACCAGCTTTCCTCTCTGACCACACCAGTCCATCAGTTTGCTCTCTCCTCTTTGACCTTGCAGGTGGTGAGGAACCAGGGAAGTTGAGCCATGCCATGTTAAAAAATGGCCATACCACTCCCATAGGGAGTACCAGATCTTCTAGTCCCAAGCAAGCAGAAGAAGAGTCAGGAAGAATAGCAAGTCTTAGGAATCCTGTTCCAGAAGAGGACCCAAAGAAGCGACTAGGTAAGAACCCCTGGGTTTATGAGTGTAAGAGCCATGGATCAGTCATTTTCATTTAACTCAGAGTTTATCTAGAGCCAGGGGGAATTCTGTTCTCCTCTAGCAATTCCTTAACTAGTTGCAGCTTGAAGTGGAATTTTCCCCTTCTCATTCTTACATTCACAAAAGACCTAAATTGTGATTCTCAAAGACAGAAGAAGATGTTAAGCATCAGACACCTGTAGGAGTTTTTCAAGCTACACGTTCCTCCTCCTCCACCCATGGGATTCTGTGTCTCCTCCGGTTGCCTGGCTCTGGTGTGAAGAATCACTACTATACAAGCCTCTCTTAGTTTGAGATTGGGAATGAGAAAGTGTCATATACCTTAAGTATGTTGAGGTTGGGAAACTGCCTGTAAGTTAACTGAAGTGAAAGTTAAATAAGGGATGAAGTTGACCATAAGCCTGTAGATGTGTTAGCTTTTTCAGTCTATCTTGTGACTCTTTCTTCCCTTTTAAATCACATCTGTTAATACGCAGGCTCAACTGGAAGCCAGCCTAATTCTGAAGCAGAGTCCGTTCCTGAGAACGCACCCAGACAGCCTTTGCTTCCCCCTAAAAGACCCTTGTCCTCTTCTCACGAAGCAAATGAAGGGCAAGCAAAGGCTGCCGCTTCCTCTGGCAGCACGGCATGGCCCATCTCCTCGGCCCCCGCTGCTGCCCCCACCGCAGCACCCGCTGCCGCCCCTGCTGCCGTGAACCCAGCAAAGACTGTTGATTCCTCCGTCCCCCCGTCCCCAGCACCCAGGACTCTGCCCGCCGCTCCGGCCAGTGCGAACACTACCGCTGCCCCAAGCCTCACTCCCTCGGTCCTTGCCAAGCAGCCGCCTGTCCCTCCCCCTAAACCAGCTCACAGAAATAGCAACCCTGTCATTGGTAAGTACTTCTTTAGGTTTCCATTGCTTTGGGTTTGGTTGGGTTTGATTTTGGATGGTTGTTTTTTTGGATAATGGGTATATTGATTTGGTCTGTGAGAGTTCTCCATGTCCTGTCTCTCTGAATGCCCTCAATATAGAGAAAAGTCTTGAAAATGAGGCAGATAGTTGTGAATGAAAATGGACTAGGATCAGATAGCAATAAAATTAAGTTCCAGTTTGGAGGGGGGCATTAATATCTATTTTTCTAAAACAGTGTTTCTGAAATACTGTTTATAGTTGGGGGACTGGACATGTGAAGACCATAGCAGTTCTGACCTGCATGGAGAAAGGGGGTTATTTTAACCTACTTTAAACCGCCAATGCCTACCTTCAGCATGAACCCAACAGATAAAAAGGTGATTGGATAGATGCCAGTGTAACTTGTGATTCAGTGTCTGGCACAATACCTTCCTGCAAACTGCAAAAGATATTATTCAAAGTGTCCTGATAAAGTCATGTTTTCTCTTGGGAGACTTAAGAATAAAATAAGTGGTAGAAGAAAGAAAACCGGGAAGATAACCAGTACATTTTTATCAGTTTAGTGAATTTTTTTATATTTACCTGAAGTCCTAATTAGGTCAGCTTTTCTTTACATACATGTATACCTTCTTAGAGGAATTTTCGAGAAAGGGAGGAGAGGAAGGAAGGTAGTTTTTCAGGAAAAATGGTACTGGGCTTAGTACAGCTTGAAGTTCTTGTTCATGATTGAAGGGAGGAATAAAGTATGCTCATTAAACAGCTAATACCCCCACCTTGTGTTGGGTGACAAGAACCCTGAAAAACAGGCTTAGAATATATTGTGAGTATGGCAGGTTGGAGTAGTTTGATTAAAAAAAGGATGGAGGTTATTACGGTTATTACCACCCCAAATGGACAGTGCTGTGACTTATCTCTGAGGAACTCAAGCAGCTTTCATATACTTGCTTTCAGAACCTCCTTGTGAAGTAGGAAAGCGATTTTATCTATTATATAGTTACAGCAATTATAACACGACAAAGTTGTGACTCACTCAAGGTTGCAGTTAATTAGTGATAGAAACCAAACCTGGGCTTTTTAACTCTTGAGCCCAGACCTCTGTCCTGTATACCTGTATTCTCAAACTGCTCTCTAGACAGGTTCTTGTCACGATCACCTGGAGGGCTTGTTGAAACACAGATTGCTGGGCCCTGCCCTGAGAGTTTCTGAATCAGTAAGTCTAGGGTGGGCCTGAGAATTTGCATTTCTAAAAAGTTCCCAGATGATACTGATGCTGCATATATGGGGACCACACATTGAGAACCATTGCTCTAAACCAGTAATAGTCTACCCTTTTCAGGATAAGATAATATAAAAAATATTAATATGTGTACTGTTCTCTGCCCTAAGGTGAATAGCCCAGAGCAATAGGCCTTGTAACTGAAGGATCAACATCAGTCTTTTTTTTTTTTTTTTAAAGATTTTATTTATTTATTTGACAGAGAGAGACACAGCGAGAGAGGGAACACAAGCAGGGGGAGTGGGAGAGGGAGAAGCAGGCTCCCCGCAGAGCAGGGAGCCCGATGCATCATGACCTGAGCCGAAGGCAGATGCTTAATGACTGAGCCACCCAGGCACCCCTCAACATCAGTCTTGAGTGGTCCTCAGCAGAAGGAGAAAAATAGGATGGTTCACAGAGTTTTTATTAAGGTTAACTAGATTTGATTTAAAGGACTATTCTTTATTCTGAAATTATGACCTTCCTAATTCTTTGATGATAAAAATCCATTTCTTTCATGAAAGAATTATCTTCACAAATGGTTTACTTGATATCAAGTCTTATTTGTCAATATTAAAAATTGACAACGTGAGGTTGGTTGAGAATTTCATTTTAATTGTATTGGTCCATGAGATCCATATATTTAGAAACCACCGCTGTAGACATTGCTGTGTCTACTAATGGGCGTAACAGTATTAAGACTAAGGACTAATTAGGAGTATTAGGACAAAGGAGGGACTACCATAAATAGCTGAACAGGTGAAGAGAATTTGTAACCCCTCCAATGAACGTTCCAGCATCTTGGCGACAGAACTACAACCAAGTGCCATTGTGAGAGTAGATGTAACAGAGTTCATTTCTTTAACATCTTGAGGTATATGTTTTCCTTAAATTACCAAAGATAATTTACCTTATCAATTCAAACAATAAAATACTCAAATTTGGTCTTGTCGGGTGTAGGTTTTGTTGTAAATGGACTATCTAAAGGCTATTTTTAGAGAAGCAGCAAAAGTCCAGTCTACCCAAAAAATCTCACTGAGGTTAAAATTAATATTTTTTAATCTTTTTTTGTATGTGTATGCGATGTTTTTCTAGAAAGTCTTTTAAAAATTTACCTAAGATGTATAATACTGTATGTTAATTATACTGGAATTATGTTTTTTTTAAAGTGTATTTGGACATTTATAATATATAAAAAACTAAATGATTTTTAAAGTAATATAGAGTTAATTCATTTACAGTTACTAAATTATGATTATCTTACATATTTAAATTGTTTTCATAATTTGGCCTATGAATAAGTAACTATGCCTAATAAAATGTAGATGTAGTTAAAACTGAAAAAAATTAATTATGATTAATGACATTAAAACATTATCAAATTAGCTAGCTTTTACTTTGAATACTACCAGTGGAATGGGACTTAGGGTAAATAAATTTTTATTTCAGGGGACCTTGAGGTGTTGCTCTCTAGATAAAACATATGGGAGCCATGCGGCGCCTGGGTGGCTCAGTTGTTAAGCGTCTGCCTTCGGCTCAGGTCATGATCCCAGGGTCCTGGGATTGAGCCCCGCATCGGGTTCCCTGCTCAGCAGGAGGCCTGCTTCTTCCTCTCCTGCTCCCCCTGCTTGTGTTCCCTCTCTCTCGCTGTCTCTGTCAAATAAATAAGTAAAATCTTTAAAATATATATATATATATGGGAGCCATTTGAAGACAAGTGGTGTAACCAAAATTAGGGCTTTGAGTAGAGAGATAGAGGTTGGTGATCAAGAGACCTACTATTTAATTATTTTGCAAGATTAGCCCCTGCATGATGTGGTGATCTACTTCTTAAAGGCCATTTGGAGCCCTCCAGAGCAACTTTGCTGAATCAAAACCTGAGTCATTTTGGGCTTGGGGGGATCACATAGGGATATATACTGGCGTGATATAGGGTGGGGGCCTCTCATCTAATAAGTATGTGTTGGGGATCCACCATGTGCCAAGCACTGTGCCCACCTCTATGGATATACTGATGGAGACAGGTTGCTCTGTCACCAAGGACCCCGTAGTGTAGTGGGGAGTGGTGATGGGGGTTTGGGTATTAAGGATAAGAAGTATGGACACTCATAAAAATCACAAAGACAGTGGGATCTAGAGGATGGAGTCTAACAATGAGACCTGGGACTAGCCCAGCCCTTGCCTGTATGTAGTATGATCTTGGGCAGGTTATCTGACTTCTGTGGCCTCAGTTTTTCCTTCTGTAAATTGGTAAAGATAACCTCCTCTATAAGGAGAATCCAAAATCAAGGATAGCAAAGCACTTTGATTTCCTCAAAGGCCTTTGCATTTGCTATAAAAATTCAGGATGTCATTATTGATAATTTTATAATGCAGAGCTGGGATAGCTAGATGTCATTATTTATCAAGTTATGGTAACAATGCCTGATAGTATTTGGGTTTTTTTACTGCTACCTGCATGGTTAAAATTTTTAATGGAATTCTGTTAGACAAAAGAACTTATTATCCACATTTTTTATCTCATCATATTAACTTTATCCACCTCAAGTCATAAAAAGTCATGTATTAGGGCACCTGGGTGGCTCAGTTGGTTAAGCGACTGCCTTCGGCTCAGGTCATGATCCTGGAGTCCCGGGATCGAGTCCCGCATCGGGCTCCCTGCTCGGCGGGAAGTCTGCTTCTCCCTCTCCCGCTCCCCCCTCTTGTGCTCTCTCTCTCTCTCACTCTCTCTCTCAAATAAATTTTAAAAATCTTTAAAAAAAAAAAAGTCATGTATTAGAGCAAAGAAGTAAGAAATTTCTCATCAGGGTATTAAGGTAGTGGTCTTCCTATATGTCTGTACATTTATTAGGCCTTCTAGATACTTAAATATAAATTTTGTTTTAACAGGAGATACCTAGGTTGTGGCAAAGCCATGAAATGGTATAATTTGCCTGAAAGCTGAGAGTAAGCTCAGTTCTAATCTAGGCCCTGGGCGAGCATTTGTGAAGCCATCTTAAACTGAGTTGTTGTTCTCTCTTTTCCAGCCGAACTGTCCCAAACAATAAACAGCGGTACATTATCAAAACCATCCCCCCCCTTACCACCTAAGAGAGGCATTCCATCAACCTTGGTACCCGCCTCGGAGTCTGCAGCTGCCACCACCACAAAAGCACCGAGTGATCAGAGAGAAAGGAACACATGCTCTGTGGGCTCTGAACCACTGTTGATGATCCCACCTCCCTCTCCATCCCCGCCACTGCCTACTCATATACCTCCCGAACCCCCACGGTCCCCTCCATTCCTTGCTAAGACTTTTCAAGTTGTGCCAGAAAATGAGTTCCCACCTTCCTTAAACCTGTGCCAGGAGGTATCCCAGCAGGAAGATCAGAAAAAGGAAGTACCCAAGAGGATGTTGGACCACAGCTTTGGGGAGCCGCATGTGCCCTGTAGGCTGCCTCCACTCCCACTGCATATCCGAATCCAGCAGGCCCTGACCAGCCCACTTCCCGTGACTCCTCCCTTGGAGGGCTCTCACAGAGCTCATTCCTTGCTTTTTGAGTACAGTGACAACTTTTCTGAGGACAGCAGCACCCTGGGTCGGACCAGGTCACTTCCCGTCACTATTGAAATGCTGAAAGTGTGAGTGCCTTTAAAGCTTGCCTTTTGTTTCCTCTTCTGTATTCTAGGTAGCCTTTCTTGGAAAAAATTATTGATAAAAAGAAAATGTGATTAAATTTAAAGTAAGAATACACAACAAATAAAGACATGTTCTAGAAGTTGGACTTTATTTACCCTCCTGATTTTTATAACACAGTTTCCATAGCAGTCACAAGCCTTTGTACTTGATAATTAAAACTACTCTATTTTTTGTATATGATACAAGGGAGTCAGTGTAACATGGTGCTTAAGAGCATTAACCTTGGAGTAAGATAACTCTGGGTTCAAATCCCAGCTCTACCTCTTACTTCCTAGCTTGCAGTAGTGTATGTTACTTAACCTTCCTGCACTTGAGTTGTCGGATCCATAAACAGGGATGATACCTACCTCATAGGCTCGTGAGGATGAAATTAGACAAATCTGAAAGCATGGTGCCTGGCACGTAAACACGGTAGAGAGGGACAGAGAGCAGTCTAGAGAAAAAGAAGGGAGCTCTGAAAGTCAGTGTTCCAGCCTCATAAACTGGAACTGGCCAGCTTGTTCTCACCCTCATCTGTCCCGAACACCTTGCCTTTTTAAAATTCTAACAAATTGTGACTGAAGGTTAACACTTTTTGGCAAGTTGGAGATTTGCCAGAGATTTGCAAGTTGGAGAATTGTTAGAGAGTTGTTGCCACATACTGCTTAGTTGCTTGGCCATGATCTTTGTACTTGCCGGTATTAATTTTTTTTACATCCTGGAAAGAGACAGTTTAGGAGTTCCAGATGGACTTAAGTCACAGTTTTATACCTCCAGAGTGGAAAGGGGGGAAGAATGTCATCTCTCTTTGCTTCTTGGATTAGATTATCATTTTGTCCTACCCCGTTGTTAAACCAAGGGAAATAAGTGGGCTAAATATCTTTATTACATATCTTCCATAAGCCAGGCACAGTGTTAGATGCTGTGTGGTCTTCTCATTTAATCAGCCCAAAACAAACTTGCATCTCACATGTAGATCATCAGGGGCCTGTGTGCGAAACACTAGTACATTCTAGAATTTATCTATTTTATTCTCACAACAAGCCTAGCAGGTAGGTATCATTCACATTTACAGAAAAGTTAAATAACTTATAAGCTAGTGAGTAAGTTGTAGAGCTAGGATTTGAGTCCAGAGCCTTTTAGATTAATAGCTGCTAAAAAGTTTCTTAGCAAGATGCTTAAAGTTAAGGGAAGGGATAAATTATTTCACTCGTGGAATTTTCCATAGTTATTCAGTACTTTGCCTTGCAAATGAGTTACCCGTTATGTTTCTGAAAGGAAAATATAATTATGTTAATTTGTTAGTCCAGACGATGAAGAAGAAGAGGAACAAAGCCACCCATCTGCATTCATTGAAGATGCGGCATCTACCTCAGTTGTTCCTGAACTACCACAGTGTCTGCAGGAGGAAGAGGAAGAGAAGGAGAGTGACTCTGATTCAGAAGGTCCCATTCAATACCGAGATGAAGAGGATGAAGATGAGAGCCATCATAGTAAGAAAGGGAAAAGCAAAGGAGAAAATTATTTTATCGATAAAGCGACTTCCTGGTGTTAACAAGTGTAAGATAAATGGGAACAGTCACCCTCTCCCATCGAGTCATCTGGCTAACTGATATTGGAAGCCATTGTGATAGAGCCTTGTCCCTGTTATTCCCATTGTTCTGACGAGCTGGTGAGAGCAAGCCAAGTAGATTGAGTCATGCAGGGTTTTGTTTTCTTTTTAAGATTTATTTATTTTAGAGAGAGCATGCAGGGAGAGGGAGAGAATCTCAAGCAGACTTTTTCTGAGTGCAGAGCCTGATGCGGGGCTCAATCCCACAACCCTGAGATCATGACCTGAACCGAAATCAAGAGTTGGACACTTAACCAACTGAGCCACCCAGGCACCCAGAGTCATGCAGATTTTTATCTCTTTGTGATCAAAGAATTATTCACCTTGATGGTATTAAAGAATTTGGAGTAGAAGAAAGTTGATATTGGGGCTGTGTTAAAAAGATATAGGGATGCTCTCCTTTAGTCTCATGAACTTACTGTGTCCATGGGGCAAAGAAAAAAAACCATGTTTATGTACATAGATCTGCAGATAATGGAATCCTGATTCCTCCAAGTGGGAAGGCAGCTTTAAGAATAGGAATCTTGGGGCGCCTGGGTGGCTCAGTTGGTTAAGCGTCTGCCTTCGGCTCAGGTCATGATCCCAGGGTCTTGGGATCAAGCCCCATGTAGGGCTCCGTGCTCAGCGGGGAGTCTGCTTCTCCCTCTGCTGCTCCCCCTGCTTGTGCTCTCCTCTCCCTCTCTGTCTCTCAAATAAATAAATAAAATCTTAAAAAAAAAAAAAAAGAATAGGAATCTTGGGGCTCCTGTCTGGTTCAGTTGGTAAAGCATGTGACTCTTGATCTCAGGGTCATGAGTTCAAGCCCCACATTGGGCATAGAGCCTATTTAAAAAAAAAAAAAAGTAGGAATCTTACGAAATGTATTAGTGCAAATGCCTTTATGTTGTCATTCAGAGGGCTGTCCCATGTTTAGATTCCCTCTCCTCTAGCAACTCTTACTTAGAAGAAATGTAGAGGAATATAGAAGGGAGACGATATCTTTGGGCCAGCTGAGTCCATCTGACTTAATTAGATTTTTAGACATCTTCTGCTTTACCCCCACCTCTCCGTTAGCTGGGAGATGCGATACTGTTTGTTCAGACTCCTGCCTAGTTCCGGGTGAGGTTGAGCCTTAGCGTCTACTTTTTTTTCTTTCCCTTACACAAAGGTGCTCTGGCCAACAAAGTGAAGAGGAAGGACACACTGGCAATGAAGTTGAACCACAGACTCAGTGAACCAGAGTTGAACATGAATTCTTGGCCTCGGAAAAGCAAAGAGGAATGGAATGAAATACGGCACCAGATTGGGAACACACTGATCCGGTAAGCCTTGGCTTAGAAAAGACTGATTTGATTTGATTTTGCCATTAGGTGTGTTAGAGACTTACTTTGTGGTGGAGCATTCACTTTTATCTTTTTTCTTTTTTAATTTTTAGAAACCACATAATTTTTAAAAATACACATTCTACACAGTTGGGTATCCTCTAGGAATTTGGAAATTAAGGAACCAAATGACTCTTGGAGCTTTAAACCATGCAATAGACATATTTCACAGCTTTACCCCACAAGATAGACATAAATATGGCTTTTATTTGATTTGATTTTTTTAAAGATTTTATTTATTTATTTATTTGAGAGAGAGACAGAGCATGAGCGGGGGATAGGGGCAGAGATAGAGGAACAATCGGACTCCCCGCTGAGCCGAGAGCCTGACTCAGAGCTCCATCCCAGGAACCCAAGATCATGACCTGAGCTAAAGGCAGATGCTTAACCAACTGAGCCACCCAGGTGCCCCTAAATAGTGCTTTTAAAAAGTTTCTAAAGAGGCTGGCTGAGTCAGTGGAGCATGTGACTCTTGATCTGGGAGTGGTGAGTTCAAGCCCCACATTGGGCATAGAGTTTACTTTAAAAAAAATTTTTTTTAAGTTTCTAGAGAATTCACCCGCTTCCCAGGACAGCAAGACTCCTCTGTCATTTATCCAGTTGCTCAACTACGAGGTGCCAACCCAATTAAAGATCACACTCATATTTTCCATTGTATCTATTTCACATGTCCCAAGTAACTGCCTTCTTTCAAAGTGTTAGTATATTTTTCTTTCCTTTTTTTTTTTTTAAAGATTTTATTTATTTATTTGACAGAGAGAAACACAGCGAGAGAGGGAACACAAGCAGGGACAGTAGGAGAGGGAGAAGCAGGCTTCCCGCGACTGAGCCACCCAGGCGCCCTAAAGTGTTAGTATATTTTTCAAGTCAGCTGAAAACAAAAGCATAGAGAAGCTGAATACAGGCCAGCTTCCTACACATGTCATCTACATAGAGTCCAGGTATGTAGATGGGTGTTTGAACCACTCAGATGTTTCTTTTGGTAGAGTGAGGAAAAGGAAGTGGAACTCTTGGCATATTCTTAACAAAATAATTAACTTAGGATGTCCATTAATTAAGACATATTCTCCTTTGCTGCCTCAGACACCTGTCTTTACTGTTGGCCAGGATAGCAATCTTTTTTTTTTTTTTAAGATTTTATTTATTTATTTTTGACAGAGAGAGACACAGCAAGAGAGGGTACACAAGCAGGGAGGGTGGGAGAGGAAGAAGCAGGCTCCCCGCTAAGCAGGGAGCCCAATGCGGGGCTCGATCCTAGGACCCTGGGACCATGACCAAGCCGAAGGCAGACGCTTAACAAATGAGCCACCCAGGCGCCCCCAGGATAGCAATCTTAATGAAGAACTGTGGCCCTCTGAGTATCAGCCAGAGAGCATCAAGGATAGAAATTAGTTAAGAATGGGAATCTTTGGTAGTAGATTTATTTTTCTTTCACTGCAGAGCTAGTTGCTCATCTTTGAGTGTTGTTTCATGAGTCATAGTCTTCTTAGAAGAATTTGTTGGACACCAGCAATGAACAGTCTGAAATTGGAACCTAAAAATACAACAGATTAACATTTACAATAGCAATTAACAGTAGCTTCAGACATCTTTAAATATTTACAGATAAATCTGACAAAAGATTGTGTAAGACTTGTACACTGCAAAGTATAAAATAATGCTTAAGAAAGTAGAGTTAAGGGCGCCTGGGTGGCTCAGTTGGTTAAGCGACTGCCTTCGGCTCAGGTCATGATCCTGGAGTCCCAGGATCGAGTCCCGCATCGGGCTCCCTGCTCGGCAGGGAGTCTGCTTCTCCCTCTGATGCTCCTCCCTCTCATGCTCTCTGTCTCTCATTCTCTCTCTCTCAAATAAATAAATAAAATCTTTAAAAAAAAAAAAAAGTAGAGTTAAATAAATAAAAATACCATAGTCATGGGTCAGAAGTGTCAAGTATTATTAAGATATCAATACATGCAATTCCAATCAAACTACCCCCCCCAGAAGGCTTTTTTTAATTGGCAAGCTGATTTTAAAATTCTTATGGAAATACAAAGTACACTAGAATAACCAAAGCAACTAAGGAAAAGACACAGAGTTGGAGGACTAACAATCTGATTGAAGACGTATTAGAAAGCTAAAGTAACCCTAATCAGTATGGTGTTGACATAAAGATAAACAGAACAGAAAAGAGAGTCCAGAAATATACCCACCCGTATATGTACAGCCCATTTCTGACAAAGGTACAAAGATAATTTCATGGTCTTTTCAACAAACAGTGCTGGCACAAAAATTACTTCAATTCCTATCCTTGCATCCCATGCAAAAAATTAATTCAAAATGAATCCTAGGTTTAAATATGAGATCCAAAACTACAAGACTTCTAGAAGAATATGAGTTGGACAAAGATTTCTCAGATATCTCAAAAGCATGATTCTTAAGAGGAAAACATTGATAAATTGCACTTCAGAAAAAATTAAACATTTTTGGGGTGCCTGGGTGGCTCAGTCAGTTAAGCATCTGCCTTCGGCTTAGGTCCTGATCCTGAGGGTCCTAGGATCGAGTCCCGCATTGGGCTCCCTGCTCAGTGGGGAGCCTGTTCCTCCCTCTCCCTCTGCCCCTCCCTGCTCTTATGCTCTCTCTCTCTCTCTCACTTGCTCACTCTCTGTCTCTCAAATAAATAAAATCTTTAAAAAAATTTTTTAACCATTTTTGTTCTTTGAAAGACACTGAAGAGAATGTAAAAACAAGCCACAAACTGGGAGAAAGTATTTGCGAACCATGTATCCGATCAAGGTCTTATATCTAGAATATATGAAGAACTCTCCAAACTTAATAAGAAAACAACAACCCACTTTTTATATAGTGGGGAGCAGAAGATTTCAAAGAAGATATATAGATGGCAAATAAGCATATGGAAAGATGCTCAACATCATTAGTCATTAGGGAAATGCAAATTAAAACCACAGTGAGATGCCACTACAGACTCACTGGGCTGGCTGAAAAGGTACACTTTAAAAGACAAGAGTTGCGGGCACCTGGGTGGCTCAGTTGGTTAAGCGTCTGCCTTCGGCTCAGGTCATGATCCTGGAGTCCCTGGATCGAGTCCCGCAGTGGGCTCCCTGCTCAGCAGGGAGTCAGCTTCTCCCTCTGACCCTCCCCCCTCTCATGCTCTATCTCATTCTCTCTCTCAAATAAATAAATAAAATCTTAAAAAAAAAAAGAAATAAATAAAAAACAAGAGTTGCTAAGGATGAGGAGCAGCTGGATTCTCATACACTGGTGGAAGGAATGTAAAATAGTAGAACTACTTTGGAAAATACTTT
>NC_138372.1:19864315-19872343 GCF_054177405.1 Leptonychotes weddellii | reverse complement strand
CCCCCCCCCCATCTCTGCCAGTCTTGATGGCTTACTTGGTGGTGTGACCCAAACCCTCATTCCTGAGGGATCTGAACCACTAGCAACCATGCTTTACTCAGGCCAGAGTATCCAATTTGTCTGCTTACTGTTCTCTCAGAATTGGGAAAGGGAATACCAGTAGGCACCCAAGTGGATCATCTGGGTTCCAGGTACATTGTCACTGTCCCCTTGTGGAACAGCAACCCTACTACTTTCTGATAATAAGGATCAGTTACCCCTGCCAAGATGGTAATTCCTCCTTTGCTTGCTGATCCCTAGATACAAGAACTCGAAAATGCCCAGGTGGCAGCCATAGCTTATAGTCTCTAGGGATTCTTTCCCTTCCCCCCCTCAGGATTCTTTTGTCTCCTATGGAAGTGTTCTCTTTTGGTGACCAAAATCTTGAACTTTGCAGAACCCAGAGTTGCAGGAATAAGACACACAAATTCCCCAGGTGGGTCTTTGGGATTTGATGATAAACAGGGTATATTGTGTTTGTACCCCCCATTTTCCTATATCCATGTATTTTTCTTGTTGAAGACATAGCATATGAAGGGCTTTGATTTGGGTATATATTGCATCCTGGAGGTCGGTATTCTGTTCTTATAAAATATTACATTGAGTTGATGTTCAGCTCTGCCTTCATCAGGCCATTTCAATGCTCTTTTAGGTTAGGAGCTTCTAGATGATGCTATGCCAGTAGATCCCATGGTCCTGGGACTGATCTTGCACTTACTGTGATGAAATGATATTGTGTGGGATGATGCTTACTGGTAGATTAAACCTTTCCTAAACTCTCGTGTAGTGATGTCCCAGAGGGCAGGAAAGGCAAACCTACACCCAGAATATGTCCCTATTCCTTTCAGAATAAATTGTTCACCTTTTCAAGGTGGAAGGGGCCATTATAGTCAGTCAGCTTGCCATCAAGTGGTTTCCTTAAAGGTGGTGCCATATTGGAGCTTAGTGTTTACCTCTGTTGCTGGCCATTTGAACTTTTGGCTGCATCAGTAACTGGAGCATCCTTGATAAGTGGGAGTTCATGCTGTTGTGCATGCATGGTATATATCTCTGCCACCATGACCACCTTCTTTCATGTGCCCATTTTGTCAGCACTGGGGAGGCCATGACAAAAGATGGCTGACAGAAACTGGTTGAGTCATTGTCTACATGATTGTTTAGTGCCTCTTTCAATGGTAGATGTTCTCTGATGAATGTTCACGTGTGATACAAAGATCACATGTTGTACCCACTCCTATAGCCCTCCTGCATGCCTCTACCCTAAGACCTCCTTGCCCCAGTATTCCAGTCTTTCTACTTTTAAGCCCCCTGACCAGCATGTTACATTTACCTATGAGTTGTCAAACCACTTCTTTGTCTATACAAAGTAGACAGTCAAGTGTACTGCCTAAAGCTCTGCCCATTGGGAAGGTTTTCCTTTACCACTGTCTTCAGTGCTACCCGCTGAGTGAGGCTGTAGCTAGTGCCTGTCCATTTTTGACTTGTACCACATACAGCCATCTGTGAAAAATGTGAGGGTTTTTTCTTTGTCAACCGGTGATAGGGCCCCCCATATGGCCAAAAAGGTATATGCTGAGGGAGGGGCACTTGTACAACAGTGGTGGGTGATATGATGGTTTGGGCTCTCCGCTCAAGCTTGTGACCTCTGATCCTATTTATGCTTGATCTTGGTTGTATCACTTTCATCTTACTTGGATTGTTACTGGGTCCACCCAACATTATAACTTGGTGTGTTTCACAGAACCTAGGTCATGATGGGTGATTCTAGATAAACGGCCATTTTGTGTCCCATGGTCAGGTGCTCCGTATCTACTAGGACATAGTATCATGCCAGGAGTGTTATGCAGAAGGCATTTGATTTTCCACTACAAAAGGCATGGCCTTGCTCCAGAACCCCAGGGGTCTGTGTAGTGATTCTCCCACTGGGTCTTGCCATAATACCATAGGATCTGCCAGGTTCTTTGTGTCACCAGCCAGGCCTGCAGAGTCCTTTCCTGTTTTGAGCTACTCTCGAAATGCACCTTTTTATGTCACCTGGTTTAGAAGCCATAGCAGTATTCTCAGATTCTCAGGTGGTGTGGTTCCCTCTTAATTGTGGGAAATGCAAGAAGCAATTATTTACTTGGTTGCCTTTACTTGAATGGCATGTTTTATCAAGCCCTCACTACTGGGCCCATAAAAATTTTACTGATGTAATAAGTTCCTGAATGTTTTGTTTTTTTTTTAAGATTTTATTTATTTGACAGAGAGAGACACAGCGAGAGAGGGAACACAAGCAGGGAGAGTGGGAGAGGGAGAAGCAGGCTTCCCAAGGAGCAGCGAGCCCGATGCAGGGCTTGATCCCAGGACCCTGCGATCAAGACCTGAGCCGAAGGCAGACGCTTAGCGACTGAGCCACCCAGGCGCCCCAAGTTCCTGAATCTTTGAGACATTTCTCTCTCACTCTCTGGAGTACATGTCTCCTGACAAGGCCTTCAGTGTGCTATCCACCTCTTGCTCATATGGCCCAATTAGCAAGATGTTATTAATATAGTAGGTTACTGAGGGGCGCCTGGGTGGCTCAGTCAGTTAAGCTTCCAACTCTTGGTTTTGGCTCAGGTCATGATCTCAGGGTCGTGGGATCGAGTCCTGTGTCGGGCTCCACACTCAGCAGGGAGTCTCTCCCTCTCCTTTTGCCCCTCCCCCTCTCATAAATAATAAATCTTTAAATATATATATATATATAGTTGGTCATTGTGATGTTGTGCAGAAAGTCCAGATGATCCATGTCTCTTAGGACTATATTATGCAAGAAGGTTGCAAAATTAACATAGTCCTGTATATAAGTGTATGCTGTAATCTGTCCATGTGAATGTGAATTGTTTCTGATCCTATTTACTTATAGAAATAAAATTTAAAAAAGAGCTTATTCCTCCAGTCATTGGCTGCATACTGTGCTCCAGGACCTATTAATCTGCTCTAGCAAACATACATCCGTCATGGCAGCTCCAGTTGCAGCTAATACTAGATTCAGTTCGTGGTAATCTGCTGCCTACCTCCAGGATTTGTCTGATTTCTTCCCGGACCACACTAGTAAATTCTGCATCCTCCAGGAGTATTGCACTAATTTCTCCCAACCCCCCTCCCTTGACCCTGGGGTACAACCTTGTTTTGTTTTGTTATTTATTATCTTGGCAGGTGGGCTGGAGCAGCTTTAGTTTCTTCTACCTAGCCTTCCCCAGTGTGATAACTCTTATACCACAGCCTAACAACTCAAAATAGGGATTTCATAATTCCAGGTATATCTGTTTCAGTGATATACTCAGGAACTGAGGAAATGACCAGAAGGAGGGCCCACATGTGCAGTACTCTTCAAATGCCTGATACATTCAATCAACTAGAGCATTCCCTTCCACACGCAGACCACCACTATTCACCAGTGGTGAAAGTTTAAGAATTGGGCCAGCACCTTGTACCAGGATTATCTGTGTTACATCTCTCACCAGTGACGGGGGATCCTCACTGCCATCTAGTCTGAGCAATTCAACTCCAAAACCCCTTTATACTCCCAATTTTCTCAGATCACTCCTGGCACCAACTGTTGGTAGGTTGTGTTCTCTGAAAAGCAGACTCAATTAGAGTTTAGCAATTCAGACTGTTTATTAGGGAATGCCCTTGGGATCCAAACCGCAAGAGAAATAGGAAGCAAGATTGGGCAGACTGATCCTAGTCTGATTAAGGGGCAGGGAAACATTTTTTTGTTTTATTTTCATAAAATAAGCATTTTATTTTTTTGTTTTAAGCATTTTATTTTCATAAAATAAACATTCTAAACTGACAACTTACTGTATCTAAAATAACTTCTACGTTCTTTAGGCAAACCCATCTCAGCTGTGAGTTTTGTTGGGGGGGGGTTGTTGTTGTTTGTTTTTACATAAAAATTTTCCTGTTTCCTTACACTCTAGTAAATTCAAGATCGGATTGGAAAGGGAACTTACTTGAGTAAACTGAGAATAATATGTTTTAAAATGAAAATTAGCCTTAAATGTTTTATGATATTTTTATACTATATATCTATATCTGAACTGTCTTAAAATAAATCCCAGTTGGTAATGTTCTCACTTAATAAGTTATATATTTCTATAATGTTCAGTTTTAAATTATAATCAGTGTTACTGAATTGGGTTTAAAAAAACATAAAAGGTAATGGAATTTATGTTTTAAGTATATAATTTACCTTTTTCTCTTTTTAGAAACTATACTCCACCTCCCAAAACTGGTTAATAGTGGCATGGAAGATCCATTTGGTGAGTATCACCTGCATTTTTCTTAGTAGATGATATTTGTGGGGTGTTTCCCAAAAAAGTCATATTGCAGACTAGGAAGACTAGTTAGGAAGTACTTAAAATTTAAAATAGGCATTTAAAATATGCAAAAGCAAAGGGGACCAGAGGCCATTTTCCGTGTTTAACCTCAGCATGCTGGAATAAGATTTTGATTCAAGCATTTTGTGATTCTTTGCCAAATGTAAAGAAGTCTGAATCTCGTTTTATGCCAGTGTAAGTTGAAGTACGGTAAAAATGTTACCAGCGTTACATTCTGCTCATGCCCAGTTACTCTAGGTGACAGGTCAGACACTTGGGCTACTGGTACAAGTAATTAGATAGCTCAGGTTAACAGCTGTTGTCTTGCTTTGGGAAGATGGCTGAAAACTTGGCAAGGTCCAAATTTCTCCTCTGCTTTTATTTATTTATTTATTTATTTATTTTAAATTTTTTTTAAGATTTTATTTATTTATTTGACAAAGAGAGACACAGCCAAGGAGGGAACACAAGCATGGGGAGTGGGAGAGGGAGAAGCAGGCTCCCTGCTGAGCAAGCAGCCCGATGCGGGGCTCGATCCCAGGATCCCGGGATCATGACCTGAGCCGAAGGCAGACGCTTAACGACTGAGCCACCCAGGCGCCCCTCTCCTCTGCTTTTAATGACCCTAAATTGCTTCTTTTGGACCTCGGTGGGTTCCCCCCCTCCCCCCAGGGTACTTTATAAGTTCATCAGCATAATCCGCAGTGTGAACACTAGAGGGCAGTCAGTACTTTGGTCTTAAGTTTTATTACCAAGTTAATTACTTATGAACAGTTTAGTAAATCGAGTTGATTTTGGTTGCCTGGTGACAAATCCTAAAGAACATGTACATATGACAAACTAGAGTAACATTTGACTACTCCAAAGGTGTTTACTGGAAACTTACTTTTTCTCTCTGACCTCCTTACCTCACCTAACTTAAGCATAACCTAAGTTTAATCGAATCTAATTAATTAAATTTATCATTAAATTAATTAAATTTACTAGAGAATACCAAAGGGAGAGTTGCTATGGAAGTTATGGTTTGTCAGTAGTCAATTGAAATATAAATGGAAATGTGCTTTTGATCACTTAGTATGAGAAAAAGGTTGTGTTCTGTGCTAGTGAGATTTTTTCCTCTTACACTTTAAATCTTGGAATCTGTAATTTGATTAACATTTATATTCATAATGTGGATTCTAGAGAAAAATGGATTTTTCTTAGTTACAAAACATACGTATAATAATATTTGCTAGTTTATGGTCCATTCGATACCACTGGACAAAGAATAGAATTCTGAATGTAAAATAAGTTTGTTTCTAAAAAGATGGAGTTCCTTTAAGATAGGGTGAGAATTTTGTTATAATTAGATTAGCTGACAGTTACGTAGTTTGAAAAAGAATTATTTGTTGTATTCTGAAAATAAAAGTGACCCATCAAGTTCCGGAGGGACAGACCTAAGGCCTCTGGGACCTTTCCTATGTAGACAAATATTTGCACATTTCATTATATAATATTTTAATATCACCTTTGTTAATACTACCACTGGTCTCACTGGAAAAGTCCTAAATATTGAGAAGCTGTCAGACTCACTCTGGTGAATATGTCTTCCAAAATTGTAATTTTCTTTTTGAAAGCCTGACATATCACTGGCAGCAAGTACTGTCAGTTTTCTTCGTAGTGATAGATTCACTTTTGTTCAATTTTGAGAAAATATCTGTCAAATATTTAAGCTTGAATAATATAGTTTGTTATTCAAGTAAAAATGGTATTTCATGAAAAAAACCTGGCTAGTTGAGCTTGCAACTCAACCACACAAGTACTTTTACTAAAGGTAACTGTTACATTTCAGTATATGTTATGTGCATACTTACCATTCCTTACACAGAATAATAAAAGGACATGTACTGAAGCGTTGAGATTTATTAAAACTAGCAATTTTTACGGCTTTATCAAGGACATTCTTAAATCAAAACTGGCATTGTTTTTAACTGCAGTAACGTAATGGTGAAGACCGTGAGTCCTATTACAGTTTGGTGCTGCCGCCTTGATTTGTGTTAAGGTACCAGCAGTTTCGCTCACCATTGCTTTTGCACCATTGGTACAGTGTCAACACTGAAAACGGCGAATAATCCTTTAGTATTACTAAGTAAGTATGTAGCTGTACCTCTTAGACTCCTGGAAGGATCTCAGGGATCTCCAGGCATCAGAGGACCATACTTGCTTCCGTTTCCTCAGGTTTAAAGAGTCTATTCTATGGAAGAAAAGCAACTTTGGGCAAAGTCAAGACTTGTCCTGGAAATTGTATTGGGCAGGGCTCCAGTGTGGACCCACTCTTGGACTTGTAGCAGAAGTATGGTCAGAGGGAGTGAGCAGTTCTGAGTTCTGTGATTTCTCCAAGTTGACCATGACCCACCTATAGCTTTTAGGAGTTGGTTAAAGAACACTTCTGTGAGATGAAATGAGTGTTCTGAGCTCATTAGGCAGCTGAGTATTTTTTTTGTTTTAAGATTTTTATTTATTTATTTGACAGAGAGAGAGACAGCAAGAGAGGGAACACAAGCAGGGGGAGTGGGAGAGGGAGAAGCCGGCTTCCCGCTGAGCAGGGAGCCCGATGCGGGGCTCGATCCCAGGACCCTGGGATCATGACCTGAGCCGAAGGCAGATGCTTAATGACTGAGCTACCCAGGCACTCCAGCAGCTGTGTATTTTGAGAAGAAATTTATCAGCACTTAGTCAAGATAAGCTGAGGACCAGGCTCACCTAGGCACTATATTCTTATATTCAAAAAGAGGATAGGGATGCCTGGGTGGCTCAGTCAGTTAAGCGTCTGCCCTCAGCTCAGGTCATGATCCCGGGGTCCTGGGATCGAGTCCCATATCAGGCTCCTTGCTCAGTAGGGAGTCTGCTTCTCCCTCTGCCTGCTCTGCCTGTCACTCCCCCTGCTTGTGCTCTCTCTCTGACAAATAAATAAAAATCTTTAAAAAAAATTTTTTTTTAAAAAGAGGATAAATGGCAGCAGAGATCATAGTGATGGCAGCCTTCAGTATGTCTCTTGGGTCACTGTTCCAATCTGGACAGATGTCTCTCTGGGTGTGGTGCACAGATGTCCTCCTGGATAGCACTACTCACCTGGGGGCTCAGCTCAATCCTGTGTCTTCTTTTTTGATGGCCAGGTGCTTCTCAGTGCTGGGCCTCCCAGAAGTTTCCTGGTTCTCATCTCTTTTTCCTTTAGCTCTGCCTCCTGGAGGATTTCTTTATCTTTATCCTCAATTAAAATCTTCTTTCCTACTCTTATGTTCTGAATTTCTGGGAGGTCTCTTTTATTCGGGGAATGTTTCTTTCATAGTATCCTTTTATTGTTTCAGGAAACTTTCTTTGCCTTGCAGTCCCTTTTCCCCTAAAGTTGCTTTTCTATGTTTGTTTTGATCTGTTTTATGTTAGAGTTTTCCTCTGATGTCTCATAATAATTAGCTGTCTGCTCGTGATTAAGAGTGGGAAGCTCTAAATTAGAAGCTTTAAACGCATAGGCTGATTACCTCTGGACCTTTCTGTAGGGTGAGCTTCTTGCCCATCTTGTTGAGGAAAAAGCCCCATGTCAGTAGGAGCAGATTTTCCGTCACTGACTAGATGTCTAGATGGTAAGGGGTGAAGAGGATTTGGGGGG
>NC_138372.1:19855265-19864215 GCF_054177405.1 Leptonychotes weddellii | reverse complement strand
TTCTGCCAGTGTTGGTGTGGGGTGGACATTCAAAATCATGGAGTGGGGAAGGTTGATAAAGGAATCAAACAACTTTTACCCTGATTCTCTTTATTTTATTTCCTTCCCTTTCATCCCCAGTTTCAAAGGTACCTGGTAGAATTCAATGAAAGTATTATTAATCTATATTAATAATTTGGAGCGGGGATAGTGGGGTGGGGGAGTAATGACTGCACTGTATGTTAAGTGCTAGAGGAAGGAAGGGTCCAGAGAAGATGTGTGTATAGTTTATGCTACTGTGATATTTCATACCCCACTGCTTTTAAAAATGGCTCATTACTGCTTCTGCTTTCTTTCTTCCTCCCTTATCATCTGTTTATGGGTTAACAGCCACTCTCCCCATAGCATGCCGGAAGAAAAGGAACTGAAACCCTGTCATATGAAGCTCCTAAAGGTTTTTTGGGGTAGGAGAGGATCTATAGCTAAATTGCCTTCCCAAAATCTTCTGACAACTTTATTAAGTTTCTATACACCCTACCTTCCATAGAAGTGAACACAATTTGTTGAAAAATATTTTTTTTTGGTATGTGCTTGATGAAATAATTATTTAATGAGATAGGTTATTAGTATGAATCCTGAATTTGAAGCTGGTTGCAAAGGCTTTATTCATGCATGATATTTTAGGAACAGATTTACAAGGTAATATCTCCTTTGGATTAAAATTTGTATCATATAGGGAATATGAAAAGCAGTGTGTTGAAGTAGAAAAGAGAAGCTATATCTAAACAAATAAAAATTATTTTCTTCCTATTCTGTATCTGAATTTATAAATCGTTATTGTGTTATAATGGGGTTTTCCCTAGATATTCAAGGATATTTGTTAAGGAGCCATGCTCAAAGCTAATGCACTTAACTTCAAAGTTCATGGGAAAACAGGATGCCCGGCTGGCTGAGTCAGTGGAGCATGTGACTCTTGATCTTGGGGTTGTGAGGTCAAGCCCCACATTGGGTGTAGAGATTTCTTTAAAAAAGTAAAATAAAATAAAATCTTAAAATAAAAAAAAAGCTCGTGGGTAAGCATTTCGTGATGCTATCATGTTTTTACCACTTGAAGCTCAAAATGTGTTAATAACACAGTCCTTCACTCCCTCTGCTTTAAGAATGAAGACCAAAATATGAACTTAATTAGTTTTGAGATCCTTAGGGAGTAGGAGATGAATTCCTCTGGAATTAAACTATGCCAAAAATGTTATTAGTTCTATTTTTTTCCTGTGGTTTTGAATAGAAATTTTAAAAAACATTATTATAAACATATATTATCTTCCTTTCCTGTTAGGACTATAAACTTATGGAGGGCAAGATCTTCCTACTGTTATATCCCACTGCCCAAGAGTAAGCACACAATACATATTTGTATGTATTTCTTACCGTGGTTTTAAATTTTCTGCATAAAGTAGAATTACCAGCGGTGTGGGGGTGGCTCAGTCAGTTAAATGGCTGTCTCTTGGTTTTGGCTGGGGTCATGATCTCATGGTCTTGAGATTGAGCCCCGAGTCAGGTTCTGTGCTCAGTGCGGAGTCTGCTTCAGATTCTCTCCCTCTCCCTCCAGTTCACGCTCTCTCTCTCAAATAAATAAATAAAATCTTTATTTAAAAAAAGTGGGGGGGGGGAGTAGAGAAGGGCGCCTGGGTGGCTCGGTTGGTTAAGCGACTGCCTTTGGTTCAGGTCATGATCCCAGGGTCCTGGGATCAAGCCCTGCATCGGGCTCCCTGCTCGACAGGGGGCCTCTTTCTCCCTCTCCCTCTCCCGCTCCCACTGCTTGTGCTCTCCTGCTCTCTCTCTGCCAAAGAAATAAATTAATTAAATAAATTTAAAAAAAAAAGTAGACACCTGGGTGGCTTAGTGGGTTAAGCGTCTGCCTTCAGCTCAGGTCATGATCCCAGAGTCCTGGGATCAAGTCCTGCATCGGGCTCCCTGCTCCGCGGGAAGCCTGCTTCTCCCTCTCCCACTCCCCCTGCTTGTGTTCCCTCTTTCGCAGTCTCTCTCTCTCTCTGTCAAATAAATAAAATCTTCTAAAAAAAAAAAAGTAGAATCACCAATCTTAAGGGAAATAGAGTGCGCAGAAGCCCAGCTTCTATCAACTTTAATAGCACAGATACCGTGTAATTTTTTTTTTTCCTGTCAGTAGAAAAAGATGAACCATAGTGGTAATGCAAGCCTGAAAAAGCCAGTAGTGATGCTGACATTCTGGACTATCTCCCATATCCTCTCACCACTTTTCATCCCTTCTGACTACTCCTTGCACCTGGAACATCATAGCAAGTATGATAAGTTGGCTAAATGTGTAGACTGGTTTCCATCTGAATTTACTTCTGCATACTGAGCTCTTATCAGTGTGTCATGGACACTGCATAGGCAGTGATTATTAAAATTAAAAGGAATTAATAGGAGAGATGGATGGCTTCACTTATCATTTTGTATCTGCCTGTATGGTTTGCATCTTCTAACTATATACGTGTGTTACCTTTATTTTTTAAAATGTAAACAGGGATTTTATCTGGGCTGTAGTGTTAAGGACATTTTTGTTTCTTCCTTATATTTTTCAGTGTTAAAAATAAAATGTATAAAACTAATTTCTTAAAGGAGGTAAAAGACAATAAAAAGTTTTTGTTAAAGGGAATTAAATACTATAATGGTCATTTTACATGCACAGCTTAATGGCTATACCTCAAATAACCATGTTACACCTCTGTATAATAATGTGGCCTTTTAAAATATAAGACATTTTGTTCTCATGAACTAGATTCAGCCTACCCTGTCAAACTCCAACACAGCTGACTTGTTCCTTATCCAGTCATTTGTTCACTAAACACTGAGCAAAATCAGCAAGGCAGCATGTCATAACAGTTCAGCCCTCAGGCTCCGGAGTCAGACAAACTTGATTTCAGACCCCAGTTCTGCCATTGCTTGGCTGTATCCTTTTAGGCAATACAGTTACTTGTTGAACTTCACTTTATCTGTAAAGTAAGGATATGGATTTTGCCTTTTCCACAAGGTTGCTCTAAGAATTAAATGAGTTAATGCTTGTAATGTTTATAACATGGTGCCAAACACATAATAAATATATAATAGCTGTAATGTCTTAGGCACTAAGGGTAAAAACATGAATAAGACATGATCCCTGTTCTTTTTTTTAAATTTTATTTATTTATTTGAGGGGAGTGGAGCAAGAGAGCACGAGCAGGGGCAGGGGCAGAGGGACAAGCAATCTCCCTGCTGAGTGCAGAGCCTGACATGGGGCCGGTTCCAGGACTCTGAGATCGTGACCTGACCCACAGTCAGATGCTTAATCCACTGAGCCTCTCTCTCAACTGGGCGCTCAAACCCAAGACCCCAAGATCCAGAGTCACATGCTCTACCGATTGAGCCAGCCAGGTGCCCCTGATCCCTGTTCTTATGTAGCTTTCAATCTGGGTTAACCAGTTACGAAGTACTCCATAGGATTCCTTTTTTTTTTTTTTTTTTTTTTAATTTTTTACCTATGTGTGGTTGAGATCATTTATATACAATAAAAGTTACCCTTTTTAGGTATATATTCCTGTTTTTTGACAAACATGTAAGATTGTATAACCCATACTACAATCAGGATAATAGGGTATTTCCTTCACCCCAAAACTACCCTGCTTATCTTTTTAAATAATATCAGTCTCTTCCCTCCACCCTCAGCCCCTGGCAACCACTTGGACCTGAATTCTGTCCCTTTTTCTGTAATGTTATGTAAACAAAATTGTACAACACATAGCCTTTTCTGGGTTTTTTTTCACTTAGCATAATGCTGTTGAGATTCATACATGCTGTTGTATGTATTAGTAGTTCATTCCTTTCATGCTTTTTCCAGAATGTCATATAACTGGAATCATACATAGCCTTTTGAGATTGACTTCTTTGACTCAGTGATACGTATTTAAGGTTCCTCCCTGTCTTTTCATAGCCTGATAGCTCCTTTCTTTTTATCACTGAATACTATTCCATTGTTCGGATGTACCACAGTTCATTCATTCACCTACTGAAGAGCATCTTGGTTGTTTCCAAGTTATGGCAGTTATGAATAAAGCAGCTGTAAATGTGTGTGCAGGTTTCTGTGTGCACATAATTTTCAATTTATTTATTTTTTTATTTGAGAAAGAGCAGAGTGAGTGAGAGAGAACACAAGTGGGGGAGAGGGGCAGTGGGAGAGGGAAAAGCAGGCTCCCCACTGAGCAGGGAGCTCAACGTGGGGCTCGATCCCAGGACCCTAGGATCATGACCTGACCCAAAGGCAGACACTTAACTGACTGAGCCACCCACGCACCTTTAAAAGTTTTCAATTATTTGGGTAAATACAAAGGAGTGCAATTGTTGGAACATACTGTAAGAGTATGTTTAGTTTTATAAGAAACTGCCAGATTGTATTCCAAAGAGGCTGTTCCATTTTGCATTCCCACCAGCAATGAATGAGCCTTCCTATTGCTCCACATCCTCACCATCATTTGATATTATCAGTGTTTTGGATTTTCGTCATTCTAATAGGAGTGTAGTTGTATCTCATTATGGCTTTAATGTGCAATTCCTCCATGACTAATGATGCTGACTAACTTGTCGTGTGTTTAGGTGCCATCCATATCTTTGATGAAATATCTGTTCAGATCTTTTCCTCTTTTTAAAAATGGGCGTATTAATGAGTTGTGAAAGTTCTTTACATAGTCCATATGCAAGTTCTTTATGAGATACATGTTATGCATGTGTTTTTTCCTCGCCTGTGGCTAGTCTGATTAGCAAAAGTTTTTAATTTGATAAAATCCAATTTTTTATTTTATGGTTAGTGCTCTTTGTCTTTTTTTTTTTTTCTTTTTTAAGATTTTATTTATTTGTCAGAGAGAGAGAGCAGCAGGCAGAGGGGGAAGCAGGCTCCCCGCTTGAGCAAGGAGCCTGATGCGGGACTCGATCCCAGGACCTTAGGATCATGACTTGAGCCAAAGGCAGACGCTTAACCAACTGAGCCACCCAGATGCCCCAGTGCTCTTTGTCTTCTAAGAAATCTGTGCTTAACCCAGTGTCACAGAGATATTTCTCTCTTTTTTCTTCAAGATGTCTTAACAGGTTTTTCATTTAGGTCAATGATCCTCTTTGAGTTAATTCTTGGATATGGTACAATGTTGAAAATACTCTCTGTCCTCTGCTAAATTACTTTGGCACTTTTGTTGAATTCCTGATGAAATGGGCAATTTTCGGGACGCCTGGGTGGCCCAGTTGTTTAAGTGTCTGCCTTTGGCTCAGGTCATGATCCTAAGGTCCTGGGATAGAGTCCCGCATCAGGCTCCCTGCTGCAGGGAGCCTGCTTCTCCCTCTGCCTGCCGCTTCCCCTGCTTATGCTCACTCTCTCTCTGATTAAAAAAAAAGAAAGAGGGCGCCTGGGTGGCTCAGTTGGTTAAGCGACTGCTTTCTGCTCAGGTCATGATCCTGGAGTCCTGGGATCGAGTCCCGCATCGGGCTCCCTCTGACCCTCTCCCCTCTCATGTGCTCTCTCTCTCTCATTCTCTCTGTCTCAAATAAATAAATAAAATCTTTAAAAAAAAAAAAAAAAGAAAGAAAGAAAAGAAATGGGCAGTTTTCTAGGAAAATATAATTTACCAAAGTGACTCAAGAAATAAAGATCCCATATGGACTAATAGTCATGGAAGAAATGTTAAAATGTATCTAAGCTCAGTGGGTTTAATGATAATTTCATTGATAGTGTGAAGAAGCAAATAATTAGAATGCTATATCAAAAAACAAACAAAACAAACAAAAAACGCTGTATCAACCACAGGAGAGAAAAAAAAAAGATAGAAAATATATCCATCTATTTTATAAAGTTCACAAGATCTTGATAACTATAAGCTGACAAAGATAGTACAAAAATAAAAGTGACAGGGGCAGCTGGGGGCTCAGTCAGTTAAGCGTCTGCCTTCAGCTCAGGTCATGATCAGAGGGACCTGGGATCAAGCCCCGTCTCAGGTTCCCTACTCATCAGGGAATCTGCTTCTCCCTCTGCCCCTCCACCCACTTGTGTGCTCTCTCTCTCAAATAAATAAGATCTATAAAAAATAAAAGTGACACTTGTTCTATCTCAATGAATGCAATTCTGGAAAAGCTATATAAAGTACTTGCAGATTAAATCCAACAAATCATTGTATTTTTTTCTGATTACAAAAACAACACATATTTCTTCCAGGAAAATTAGAAAATATAAAGTGGTGTAAAGAAGAAACTCTTGGGGCGCCTGGGTGGCTCAGTCGTTAAGCGTCTGCCTTCGGCTCGGGTTGTGATCCCAGGGTCCTGGGATTGAGCCCCGCATCGGGCTCCCTGCTCTGCGGGAAGCCTGCTTCTCCCTTTCCCACTCCCCCTGCTTGTGTTCCCTCTCTCGCTGTGTCTCTCTCTGTCAAATAAATAAATAAAATCTTTAAAAAAAAAAACAAAACTCTTATGCTTAGTCATAACCACTGATTACCATTGATACCATTCTGATATATCTGCTTCCATGATCTTTTCGAGAGCAATTACCTGTATAGTGATACATTTTTTTAAGATTTATTTATTTGAGAGAGAGAGAGAGAAAGCACAAGCGGGAGGGGCCGAAGAAGGGAGAATATTAAGCAGACACGGCACTGAGTGTGGAGTCCAACGCAGGGCTCGGCACCAGGCTTGATCTCATGACCCTGAGATCACGACCTGAGCCAAAATCAAGAGTTAGATGCTTAACCGTTGACTGCGCCACCCAGCCGCCCCACCTGTATAGTTATACATTTCTAACATACGAATTCAGAACTGCTTTTTTTCCCCATTTGATATGTCAAATATTTCAGTATATTAAAGGAATATGACCAAGAGGATTTCTTTTAGGAACCAAGGATATGAAGGAATCTATAAATAATAACACATTAGTATATTAGTAAGTCAAAAAACAGGAGGAAAATGATACGCTCTTTTCTGGAGATGACAAAAATTTTTGATAAAATTCAAGTATTCCAGCAAAAAACTTTTTTTATACTAGGAATGGGATCATTTTTTTTTTTTAACAAAAAGCACCTACATTGCTACTAAATTGATTTAAGTTGGTAGCATTAAGACACATTTAATAAAAATTAGATACAATTTCTTTTGACCACCACAGCCCAGTGACAACCCATAGCATAACTGTTGTATATATCGTTTTCATTCTTTTTTTTCTTTTACAATATGTTTACATACTCCTTAAACATGATAAAGAATGGCTGTCTGAATACCACACTTATCAGTGAAATACTGAAGAAATGTCCACTAGAGTAAGAACAAGACAACCTGCTCAACAAGCCCACTGTTACCTTATTTAACATTATTTTAGGAGTTCTTAGTGTAGTAAGACAAACACTAATCCAGAGGTATAGTCCCAATAATGAATAAGTTAATTATATATTTCTCAGCCAGTATTATTCTCTTCAGAAAAATACTCCTAAGAGAATCAACTGAAAAAGAGTCCAATAAAACAGCTGACTAAATACAAAATAATTGTTCAAAAATGAATCATTTTAAATGTATGTATAATAAATTATATAAAAAAACTATAGGGATTAAAAGTCATTTACAGTAACAACCCAAATTATGAGATACCTAAGAATGATTTGATATAGAGGAATGAACAGATGCATTGTGTCAAGAAATGGGAAAAATTGGGGTGCCTGGGTGACTCAGTTGGTTAAGCCTCTGACTTGATTTTGGCTCAGGGTGGTAAGATCGGTGTCCGACTCTGCACTTAAAGGGGCATCTGCTTGAGATTCTCTCCCTATTCCACTCGCCCACATCCCCATACACTCTCTTTCTCTGTCTCAAATAAATAAATAAATCTTAAAAAAAGAAAAAGAAATGGGAAAAATTATTAGTGCCATGTATTAGTAAATTTACCATATAGATCTAATGCAGTTCCAGTAATTGAAGTGAATTTATATTTGCTTGTGATATTTGGCAAAGTGTATGAAATATAACTTAGAAAAAAATTCAAGTTAAGTAGTTAACAAACTGTCCTTTTTTGCTGATTTATGATGCTATATCAGTCAAGCAAGTGTTTGTAAGATCTCAAGTGTATTTTTGGACTGTATGTTCTGTTCTGTTGAACCACCTGTCAGGTTTTTTGTGTGTGTTTTTTTGTTTTTAGATTTTATTTATTTATTTGACAGAGAGAGACACAGCGACAGAGGGATCACAAGCAGGGGGAGAGGGAGAAGCAGGCTTCCTGCCTTAGCAGGGAGCCCGATAGATGCGGGGCTCGATCCCAAGATCCTGGGATCGTGACCTGAGCCAAAGGCAGACGCTCAATGACTGAGCCACTCAGGAGCCCCCCACCTGTCAGTTTTTACACCAATTCTACATTATTTATTTATTTAAAGATTTATTTTTTTCAGAGAGAGAGAGAGTGCATGAGCGGGGGAAGGAGCAGAGGAGCCTGAAGCAGGGAGCCTGAAGCAGGGCTCGATCCCACAATCTTGAGATCATGACCTGAGCCGAAACCAAGAGCTGGACGCACAACTGACTGAGCCATCCAGGCGCCCTTGTTTATTATTATAATGGTTATTATATATATATTAATATTTTAAGATCTAAAATAATATCCCTTTATTATTCTACTTTTTCAAGCTTTTCTTTGTTATTTATCTAAAGAAATAACCTTGATAAAGAGCAGTGTGCACAGCACAGTGATTATGGCATATTCCCATTTAAAAGTGTATTATTTTTGGGCGCCTGGGTGGCTCAGTTGGTTAGGCGACTGCCTTCGGCTCAGGTCATGGTCCTGGAGTCCCGGGATCGAGTCCCGCATCGGGCTCCCTGCTCGGCAGGGAGTCTGCTTCTCCCTCTGACCCTCCTCCCTCTCATTCTCTCTCTCTCAAATAAATAAATAAAAATCTTTAAAAAAAAAAAA
>NC_138372.1:19771899-19854765 GCF_054177405.1 Leptonychotes weddellii | reverse complement strand
GAAGGCAGTCGCTTAACCAACTGAGCCACCCAGGCGCCCCATTTTCTTTTTTTTAAAAGATTTTATTTATTTATTTGCGAGAGAGAGAAAGAGAGACAGAGAGCACAAGAGGGAGGAGGGTCAGAGGGAGAAGGAGACTCCCCGCTGAGCAGGGAGCCCGATGCTGGACTCGATCCCGGGACTCCAGGATCATGACCTGAGCCGAAGGCAGTCGCTTAACCGACTGAGCCACCCAGGCGCCCAAGAGATCCATTTTTTTATGGCTAGCAAATGATCTCAGTCCATTACTGAATAATTTATCCTCTCTCCACGTATCTGTAATGCCACCTTGTCCTATATCCCTTTTCCTATTCATAGGTCTCTCTCCCAGCACTCTATACTATTCTATGGGTCTATTTTTTGATCCCATGTCCAAAACCACATTGTCTAATGATCAGTTTTACAATAAGTCTTTTTTTTTTTTTTAAAGATTTTATTTATTTATTTGACACAGAGAGAGAGAGCCCAAGCAGGGGGAACAGCAGGCAGAGGGAGAGGGAGAAGCAGGCTCCCCGCTGAGCAGGGAGCCCGATGCGGGGCTCGATCCCAGGACCCTGGGATCATGACCTGAGCCGAAGGCAGATGCTTAACGGACTGAACCACCCAGGCACCCCCAGGTTTACAGTAAGTCTTGTAATCAGGTAGGACAAGTTTCCCCATCTTATCTTCAGAAGTGTGTTGGCTGCTCCATATACATTTCAGAATCAACTTGTCAAATTCCATGAAAAAAACTTATTGGAATTTTGATTAGAATTACATTCAATCTAAAATCAAACTGGGAAAAACTGTCCTCTTCATAATACTAAGTTTTCCAATCCATGAATATTTTATATCTCTCCCATTTATTTAGTCTCCTTTATTACTTCTCTACTTGGACCATCTTTGTATTTTAAATAGAGTTTTTTATTTATTTTTTATTATTTTAATAATAAAGAAATATTGGGCGCCTGGGTGGCTCAGTTGGTTAAGCGACTGCCTTCGGCTCAGGTCATGATCCCAGAGTCCTGGGATCGAGTCCCACATCAGGCTCCTGGCTCAGTGGGGAGCCTGCTTCTCCCTCTGACCCTCTCCCCTCTCATGCTCTTTCTCTCTCTCTCTCTCTCAAATAAATAAAATCTTAAAATAATAATAAAGAAATATTTATTATTTTAATAATATAATATATAATATTTAATAAAATAAATATTTTAATTTATTTCTATTGTGATTAAGAGATATTTTGTATTCCTTTTTACCACCTTATTTCCTATTTTTTTTTTTTAAGATTTTATTTATTTATTTTGAGAGAGAGAATGAGATAGAGAGAGAGAGCATGAGAGGGGGGAGGGTCAGAGAGAGGGGCAGACTCCCTGCCAAACAGGGAGCCCGATGCGGGACTCGATCCCGGGACTCCAGGATCATGACCTGAGCCGAAGGCAGTCGCTCAACCAACTGAGCCACCCAGGCGCCCTATTTCCTATTTTTCATTTGTCCCACTTTGCAGTTCTTTTCTCTTTTTTGCCTCTGCTATATCAATTTTTTCTCATTCCTTTTCCTCATTTCTACTTATTTTTATCCTACTACTATTCTTTTGTTATTAGCTCTGAAAGGCTAACCTGAATATTTTACCTTAAGTCTAAATTAGTATCTTTACTCCTTAGTTATATAAGAACTCTTGGAATGCTTTCATTTCAAACCCCTTCCCTATTTATATTTGTTTGAGTACTTTCCATTTTTATATCCACAAAGAAGATTTTCCTTATTGTACATATGTTCTTTGCTCATCATTCCTCTTTGCATCTCACACCCTTGTTTCCAAGAAGCATTTTTCCTTATTCCTGAAGTATATCCTTCAGAGAAGTTCCTTTGGTGAGGTTCTATGGGAATGTGTTCTCTCAGTTCCTTTGTTTGAAATTTTTTCTTTTAAACTTATTTTTGACATATTTTTTTTTTAAGATTTTTTTTTTTTTTTAAATTTATTTGACAGAGAGAGACACAGCGAGAGAGGGAACACAAGCAGAGGGAGTGGGAGCAGGCTTCCTGCCAAGCAGGGAGCCCGATGCGGGGCTCGATCCCAGGATACTGGGATCATGACCTGAGCCGAAGGCAGATGCTTAACAGAGCCACCCAGGTGCACCTTTGACATACATTTTTACTGAGTACATAATTCTCGGTTGCCAGATCTTTTTCTTTTAGCATTTTGAAAATACTGTTCCACTGTCTTTTTACTTCTAGTATTGGCTCAACCGGTACACCCAACAATATCTCAAAAAGTATATATCCTGGGATGCCTGGGTGGCTCAGTCAGTTAGGCGTCTGCCTGCAGTTTGGGTCATGATCCCAGGATCCTGGGATCGAGTCCCGCATTGGGCTCCCTGCTCAGCAGGAATCTGCTTCTCCCTCTGCCTCTGCCTGCCACTCCCCCTGCTCGAGCTTTCTCTCTCTGACAAATGAATAAATAAAATCTTAAAAAAAAAAAAAAGAAATATCTTTAAAAAAAAAGTATATATCCTGCTAGGAAAAATTATATATTCTTGGTATACTCATTTATATCTGTATTTACAACCTGAGTCTATCCTGGACACTCAAAATGAAACAAAGAATGAAAGCTATTAGTGATGTGACAGGAAAAAATTTTTGTCTTTTAAAGTCTGTTCAAAAAAGTTACACTTAGGAAATGCTTATTTTTAAGCACTATCAACATCTAACATATTACTTAAAGGTAAAGCCTTAAAAATGAGACTAGGGGCACCTGGGTGGCTCACTCGGTTAAGTGTCCAACTCTTGATGTCAGCTCGGGTCTTGATCTCAGGGTTGTGAGTTCAAGCCCCGTGCTGGGCTCCACACTGGGTGTGGAGCCTACTTAAAAAAAAAAAAAATGGGACTAATATCCCCTTTCAAGAAAAAACCTCCTCCTCCTAGTTAAACTAAGAGGCACGAGTCAGCTCTTTAAAATAGAGGTGTGGCTCACTGATAATCAAAAGTACTCTCAAGGAATGTCTTAGTGAATTACAAAGGACATTATTTTCAGGAAAAATACCAATCTCAGAAAGAGTGATCTTACCTTTCAAGATGTGCAGATCAGAATTAATCCTATTATTTCTTCTCCTGAAATAATTGGAACTAAATCTGGGCTTCAGGCAATTAAGGTTTCTTGTTAATAGGTGAAGTCTGTTACATATATCTAAATGGTGTTAGAAATCTAGCAAAAATGATCTGTCGAAAGATGGACTTAAATAGACTTTAAAAAAATAGTTTCATGTATGTCCGGATCATAGTGATACCAAGTATAAATATCTCATGAAAGAATACTTAGGGTCATTATTTGCAGGAATTTAATGTGGCATAATTGATGTTTAGAAGGTTAACCCTTTTAATCTCTTCTAGTTAAAAGGAAGAAGTTGCTCAACAACTGCTCTTTGATATTTTCCTTTCTATTCTGCCCTCCAAAATCACTAGCAAATACGAAAATATTTTATTTATCAAATCCCCTAAAGCTTTTATTATTCATTCCTTAACACCAATGCCCTAAAGATAGTTAAATGCTTGCTTTTCAACTTCATTCCAATGGTGCCTTTCCTGCAGAGAGTTAAGAGGCTAGAGGGAAGCTTCTGATTGCTACAAAATAAACTTTCTTCTTTCTGTAAGGACAAAGAGGAGATAGTTTAAAAAATACAAAGAAATAAGCCAAACACAAAAAGACAAGTATTACATGATTCCACTTATATGAGACACCTAGAGTAGGCAAATTTATAGAGACACAAAGTAGAATAAAGGTTACCAGGGGCTGAGAGGGGAAGGCATTGGGAGTTACTATTTATTGGGTGGAATTTCAGTTTGGGATGATGGAAAAGTTTTGGAAATGGATAGTAGTGATGGCTGCACAATGTTGTGAATGTTCTTAATGCCACTGAATTGTACACTTAAAAAAGGTTAACATGGTAAATTTTACACAATTAAAAAAATATTAAATGTGCAATGATTACCGTAGTTGCAAACAAACAGACTTATTTATCTTATGCCACAGATTGCAAAGATATATTTAACAGAATGGGCCTTATTGGCCTGTGGCCACAGTGAAAGGACAAAGACTTCTCCCAAATACAAAAAAGATGGGTTCCAAGAGCCAGTTATCTCTTACCTAATTTTATATAAGCATTAGGGTGTGCAAGAATGTTAGAAAAATTCCCAATCTTATTGGTATCACCAGTAGATAAGAGGCATTGTGTCATCTCTTAATACATAAAGCAAAAACACACCCATATCCTGAAACCTAACGCTTTCCCTCAAATTTAAACTCAGAGGAAGGAGCAGGAGGCAAAGTTCCCTCAAATTTAAACTCAGAGGAAGGAACAGGAGGCAAAGTTCCCTCAAACTTAAACTCAGAGGAAGGAACAGGAGGCAAAGTATAAGTAAAAGGAAATGGAAAGTACTCTTCACACTCTGTGACTTGTCCTATAAAGTTATCTCAGTGTCTACTGAAACCGTTTTTTATTTATTTTTTTTAAGATGTTATTTATTTGAGAGAGAGAGCAAGTGAGCACACAATCAGGGGGAGTGGCAGAAGGAGAGAGAGGGAGATGCAGACTCCCCGCTGACCAGGGAGCCTGATGTGGGGCTCAATTACAGGACCCTGGGATCATGACCTGAGCTGAAGGCAGATGCTTAACTGACTGAGCCACCCAGGTGTCCCTGAAAGTGTTTTTGTTTTTTTTTTGTAAAGATTTTTATTTATTCATTATTGAGAGAGAGAGAGAATGATAGAGAGAGAGCATGAGAGGGAGGGGGGTCAGAGGGAGAAGCAGGCTCCCTGCTGAGCAGGGAGCCCAATGCAGGACTCGATCCTGGGACTCCAGGATCATGACCTGAGCTGAAGGCAGTTGCTTAACCAACTGAGCCACCCAGGCGCCCCTGAAAGTGTTTTTTAATAGCTATTTAGCCATGAGGGAAGGGAAGAAGAGTTAAGTCTCCCTTAGGAATTCTCCCTCTTTCTACTTGTCACTCACTGGAGGGAGAGGAGGGAGTGTGTCAGGGCTCCACTTTTTTATCTTATTTAATAAACAAGCAACCCACCCAAAGAACAACTATTTCTCTATGAACCTTATTCTGAGGTAAATAAGAATGGAATACATCATCAACACTAGTGTGAAAAAGATACTTTGTTATTTTTTAAATAACCTGATCCCTTATTGGAGTGAAGATTTTTAATTTCTAGTGACCTAGGTGGATATTAGTAACTCAAGATGAAAAAGAACACTTTAGTGTCTTCCAAAGCTCAAAATGTCCTCACAAAACAACTGCTACTAGAAATAACTGGATAGCATTATGAAAAAAATTAACTTAGAATAGCATTTTTATCCCACACATTAAAATTAATTTTTCCAAAAGTTAAAAAAAGACTAACAGAAACAGAAGTTGAAAAATTCATAAAGCATTTAATCCACCTAAGAAGAAATAATTTTCTAATGATGGAAGAAATACAAGGAAAAAAAAAAAGAAATACAAGAAATTACAAAGGAAACAGTGAATGACTACAGCATGAAGGTTTCTGTCAAAAATAAGAGGACTGGCTCAGCTGGAAGAGCACACAACTCTTGAGTTCGAGCCCCAAGTTGGGTGTAGAGATTACTTAAAAATAAAAAATCTTTGGGGCGCCTGGGTGGCTTACTCGTTAAGCGTCTGCCTTCGGCTCAAGTCATGATCCCAAGGTCCTGGGACTGAGCCCCGCATCAGGTTCCCTGCTCCGCGGGAAGCCTGCTTCTTTCTCCCTCTCCCACTCCCACTGCTGTGTTCCTTCTCTCACTGTCTCTCTCTCTAATAAATAAATCAATCTTTAAAAAAAAATAAATAAATAAAAAATCTTTAAAAAAATGAAATAAAAACAAATACCACAGACCAGGGGAAATCTTTCAATAAACTTTGAAAATAAATTAATATCTGTAATAAAAGGCTTACAAAAGCATCTAAGACCATAAAGACCTAAACAGATAAATGAGCAAAAGAACAAAACTTAGTCATAGGAATAAATGTTTGACTTTCCCTAATAATTTAAATGTTAAAATGGTTATGTGTCAACTCTATTCAAAAAATTTTAAGGTTAAGGGCGCCTGGGTGGCTCAGTTGGTTAAGCGACTGCCTTGGCTCAGGTCACGATCCTGGTGTCCCAGGATCGAATCCTGCATGGGGCTCCCTGCTCAGCAGGGAGTCTGCTTCTCCCTCGGACCCTGCCCCCTCTCCTGCTCTCTCTCTCACTCAGACAAATAAAATCTTTAAAAAAAAAAAATAAAAAAATTTTAAGGTTAAAACAATCATTATGTATCATTTAGAACTATTAAACTGGAAATATATTTATTTTAAAATATTAAAATCCATTATTAACAAGGTAGGTTGTGAATAAACAAGTACTGTAAACTGTTAATGGCACTGCAAATTAGGATACTGGTGTTAGCAAACAGTTTGGTAATACCAATCAAGAGCTAAATATTCATATTTGCTGATCCAGTAATTTCATTTTTTTTTAAGATGAAAAGTTGCTTTGTTTTTTTTAAAGCTTTTATTTATTTGACAGAGAGAGAGAGAGCAAGCACAAGCAGGGGGAGCTGTAGGCAGGGGAGAAGCAGGCTCCCAGCTGAGCAAGGAACCTGATGGTGGGGCTCAATTCCAGAACCCTGGGATCATGTCCTGAGCCGAAGGCAGCCGCTTAACCGGTGGCTCAGTCGGTTAAGTGGCTGCCTTCGGCTCAGGACATGATCCCAGTGTCCTGGGATCAAGTCCCGTATTGGGCTCCCTGCTCAGCGGGAAGCCTGCTTCTCCCTCTCACTCTGCCGCTCCCCATGGCTTGTGCTCTCTTGCTCTCTCTCTCTCTCAAGTAAATAAAGATTTTATTTATTTTTAGAGAGTGAGAGAGCGTGTACATGCCAGATCGACCAGGGGGGGAGGGGCAAACGGAGAGGGAGAGAGAATCTTAAGCTGACTCTGGCTGAATGGGGGAGTGTGGAGCCCTCTGCTGGTACTGGGCTCAATCTCACAACCCTAAAATCGTTACCTGAGCCTAAATTAGGAGTCGGACACTCACTCAACTGACTGAGCCACTCAGGGACCCCCCAGTAATTTTATTTTAAAAGAAAAAAGTTACACATACAAAGACCTATGTGGCAGCATTATTTGTAATAATTAAACAAATTAAAACCCACACCACAGGAATCTTTAATTCAGTTTATTTCCATAAACACGTACTGTTTAGTAGGGAGAATAAAGAGGTCAACTAAAGAGGGAAAAGTGCCCTGCAGAGACGTGGTCAAAGTGCTCTGGGATCACTCAAGGTAAGGGAGAATTAATCTTTTACACCAGTTTTTGATACTGTATTTCCTACCAAAGTGCAAAGGAGAGAGTGAGCAGCTGGGTAGAAAGAATCGAGTACACTGGTAATGAACTAGATGGCATGTGCAGGCTAAAGGTAGGGAAGTGGAGTTCTCTCTAGAAGACTGAATATGTTGAGTTCCACCTGAATCAGCCATCCACAGAGGAAACAAACAAACCAAGCAACTGCACTTAAGTTCTGTCAGACAATCATAAGATTGTTATCTATCCTTAAATGAAATGCAGTCAACACTTATCTAAAAAATACTCCTGGAAATGTGGCTAACAAGTTCACATTTGAAAGAATAAATGTAGAGAATTTTAACAATGGAGTATTTTGGTCACAGATTTGATTCAAGATTAGATTTGAATTGAAATGTTTACCTAACAAAAACACCCAGCAACATCATATACTACAAATAAATTTCTAAAACAATGCATTGACAGTTCATACCCTGAGAGATTTCCCTGCCACTCAGTACACCTGAATAGAAGGATGCACTTGAAACCAGTGCCCCCTGTCTCCTACAGCACTGATGACAATACCACTTTTTCCTTTGCCAGGTATAGTAATATATTTTCTCATATTTATTAAACACTCTACAGTTTACAAAGACCTCTCACACACATTATCTCATCTCACATCCCTAAAGAAATGGTCATTATCCCTATTTTATAGATGAGGAAACTAAAGTTTAAGGAGGTTAGCTGACTTGGATATTCACAGCGACAATGTGATAGAGCTAGAACTAGAACCCAGGTCTTCAGACTCCAAAGACAGGAAATGTATTATATTGAGTAAATGGGTCAGAGCTTTCAGATGGTCAAAACCAATACCTGGCGTTTTAAACATAATAGAGAAGTTAAACTGAAAACCAAGGCTGAATCTGAAAGCTATAGAGTTTCAATCACCTCTTCCCTAAAAAATCAAACAGACACTAAACACACTTCCTCTCCTAAAATCCCCTGGAATGTTTTTGGTGGCAAATCATAAAATCTTAGAATTTGAGAGACCAACTAATCCAGGGCACTCTATTAAGAAATGAGAAAATTGAAGCACAAGGCTTGTGACCTGCTCAGAGATGGTGGCACCAAAGCCTTTTATTATTTTTATTTTTATTTTTTTAAGATTTTATTTATTTGTTTGACAGAGAGAGACAGCGAGAGAGGGAACACAAGCAGGGGGAGTGGGAGAGGGAGAAGCAGGCTTCCCGCTGAGCAGGGAGCCCGATGCGGGGCTCGATCCCAGGACCCTGAGATCATGACCCGAGCTGAAGGCAGTCGCTTAACCAACTGAGCCACCCAGGCGCCCTGGCACCAAAGCCTTTTATGACAATATAGTGTGTTTTCTTCTAAGGCCCATATCGACAGTATTCAAGAGATGCTGCTTTGCTGAGAATGTAGGAGACAGAATGCGTGGACTAGTGGAAAATTCATGTCTGACCTCAGCTGGCCTTAACTGCTATCTGGTAGCCCTCTCCCTCATCTTTGGTTGGCTCCCTTACCTTTTCCACGACTGCTATTCGAAAACACTCTATCTAGCCTTTTATCATTCCGCAGATAACTTAACCCCTTCCTTCTTAAAGGAAGATAAATAAGAGGTCATTAGACATTAACAAACCTTATAAGGCAGAAATTGTGATCCTGAGCTTTGCAGTCAAAATGTATCTGGATTCCAGATCTCTTCCATTACTTATATGTGAAGTTAATGTCTCTGAGCCATAATTTCTTCAACTGTCAAATGGCAATGCCCACCCACTCCACAGAACTTTTACACATATAAAAGTATCTAGGGTGGGGACGCCTGGGTAGCTCAGTCGGTTAAGCGTCTGCCTTTGGCTCAGGTCATGATCCCAGGGTCCTGGGATCGAGCCCCACATCGGGCTCTCTGCTCAGCGGGAAGCCTGCTTCTCCCACTGCCTGCCGCTCCCCCGCTTGTGTTCCCTCTCTCGCTGTCTCTCTCTCTCTGTCAAATAAATAAATGAAATCTTAAAAAAAAAGTATCTAGGGTGCCTGGCTGGCTCAGTCTGTGAAGTATGCGATTCTTGATCTTGGGGTCATGAGTTTGAGCCCCAAACTGGGTATAGAGCTTACTTAAAAAAAAAAAGTACCTAGATCAGTGTACAGGGTAAGCGGCTGGTGACTACTCCAATTTCAGTTCCCATCTCCATCACTTCCAAACACATCTCCCTCCATCCTTTCTTCATGTTTCCCTTTCAAGGCTCACCTCTCCATGAGCTTTCGATTTTATCTCCTTCCAGGGCTTCTTTATCATCTCCCTTTTCTCTTGTGCGGATCTTCAATATCTGCCTCTCTGCTGGCTCCTTTTCCTTCACCTTCCAACATGTCAAATCTCTCCCATCTTTTAAAATCAAATCAAACAAAAAGGCCCTCAAAATCCAACTCTTCTAACACTTAACTCTAAGTTATCTCTCCTAAACGCTCTAACCTATCCTAAAGACAGCAAGCAATTATCTTTCAAAACAGATCAGATTATGTCAAGTACCTGCTCTAAAAACCTTTGATGATTTAACAATTCCCTAATCATAAAGCCTGAACTCCTTAGCAAAGCATTTTGAATCCTTCTCAGCCCCTGGCCTCAACCTTTCCTTTCACCAGCCACTGTATTCTTCAACTACTCAACCCCAGGGGTCTAGAGACCCCCTAAGTATTCTATAACCTTCTAAAATTATATGCATGTTTGCGTATGTGCAGTTGTCTGGGTGAAAATCCATTGCTCTTTTCAAATTTCCAAGAGGGGGCATCTGAACTGAAAAATGTTAAAAACCAACTGCAAAACTCTCTTAGCTGTAACACACTCCTCACTCTTTCCCAGACACACACCTTACACTTTTGCACATCCATTCCTATGCCAAACTGCTTCCTCTGGCTGATCAGGGGCGGTGGTGGCTGGGGGAGTCAGGCTGGAATAACCTTAATAGTAACAGTTCTACTGGGTGAATTTTTATTCATCCTTCAAGAACAAGCTCCAAGGGGCACCTCGGTGGCTCAACTGGTTAAGCAACTGCCTTCGGCTCAGGTCATGATCCTGGAGTCCCGGGATCGAGTTCCGCATCGGGCTCCCTGCTCAGTGGGGAGTCTGCTTCTCCCTCTGACCCTCCCCCCTCTCATGTGCTCTCTCTCTCTCTCTCTCATTCTCTTTCAAATAAATAAATAAATAATCTTAAAAAAAAAAAAAAGAACAAGCTCCAAAATCACTTCGTCTGTAATGCCTTCCTTCACAGTCTACCAAAACAGAATCACTCTGTCCCTCTCCTAAATTGTAACACAGCTCTACTGAACACTTACCACAGTAAGGGGTTGGAATGTTGTAAGCTTTTCAAGGCAGAGGCTCAATACCTTAACATCTTTGTACCTCCAGAACATAATCCAGATCCTAGCACACAATGGGCAAAACAAAAATCGGCTGAATAAAAGAACCATTTATGGCACTGCATTTGTGTTCTGGTATTCTCCACAACTGCCCCTGCCCACTTTTGTTACTCATTCAACAAACATTTATAAAATTCCAACCAAATACCTGGACCTATGCGGTAAGCAGTAAGGATACAGACTAGGACACAGTCCTTGCCATTAAAACCTTTAACTGTGACAATACAGAACAAACTTAAGGGGCTTATTTGATGAGTGCATAAAAGGTTATGGTGGCCCATGTGAAGACGTGATTATCAGTCACAGAATGTCTTACAAGGAGACATCACACTCTCTTAGGCCAGAGAATCTACTCATTCTCTTTGTCTCTTTCTTTATAAACGATCTTCTTCCAATGCTCCTTTTCCTTTTCTAAAGGGTATAATATGACCAAATACCCTACTCCTGGAAATAATTCCAAAATAATTCCACAGACTGAGCAGGAATGATTATCCCCGTGTTAAAGATGAGAAAACTAACCTTCAAAGAGGTCACTGCTCAAGGTTGCACATGAGAGAGGATTTTATTTAGTACTTATTTACTGTCTGACTCCCCCCAACCACCACCACCCCTAATCAGTCGGTAAGCCCCAAGAAGGAAGACTTTTGTTTTCACTGCCTTGTCCTCAGGGTCTGATTCCTGCATTTCAAGGAATCTGATTCCAGTGTCTAGAACACAACAGGCTTTCAATAATTATACGTTGACTGAATGAATGGATGAATTGATTCCAAAATAAAGGAGACCAACAGCAAAACTCACAGTTCCTTCCCATCGTGATGGCTTAATAAGAGATTTAAAACAGGCTTCTACTAGTTAGAAAGACTAGACCAATTGTATTGACTCAATTCCATTGGCATGTTATGCATTTTACCTAAGAAGAATTTAAGTAAAGGAGGTGAAGTAAGTTTCTATTTCTGATGTCACATTCATGGCATGTACTGACATATAGCCAAGATTTAACTGCAGGTTTGAAACTGATTAAAATTAGTTTTTATGAAAAGCATTTTCTTGAGTCTTGACACTGGCTAGAAAAGTATCTCACTTTCAGTTATTTCTTCAATGTTAGTTCCAGCAGCCAAAACTGCTGTATTGATGTTCTCCAACATATTTGTTTAAAAACCTTTAAGCAGAGATTAGTCAAAACTTTTTAGTCATGATTAGACAAAACCACAGCCCGTTACTCACCACTATTCCACTCTCAGGGCTCCATAAAATTGCCACTGGTCTGAAGCACAAGGCAATCACCATCAAACATACCATCAAACAAGGTGATGGGACCAACATTAAATATGATTTATGGTGTAGTATGACACTGTTTATGTTCTAGAAACTCCTGTTCCTTATAAATCACTTTGTTCTGATTAGAAAGTATTTCCATTATTTTTCTCCAATATTTAAATTTCAATAAATCATAAACTGTTGGTGCTGGTGTGATGAGTAACTCAACAGGTATGAAGTGATGAAAAGAGCACTGGCCTGGAGTATAGTTTACTATGTCCTATCTAGGTTAATTGTGTGACCTTGGGCAAGTCACTTAACATTTTAGAGGCTGTGAATTTAACATTTATCAGCTACAAAATGAGAAACACCACCTCACAGAACTGTAGTGAGAAATTACATAATATATATGATGAGCTGTTTTCAAAAAATAACACTAATAGCAATGTCATGTTTGAACAAAAAAGCAGCCAGTCATTAGCAACTACTGTTTTTAGAGTATTTTTAAAGCTTCTAGAGCAATTCTGTGGATGCTTCTTCAAAACACAGCCAGGAAAACAACCAATCCCTTACTCACTGCTGGATTAAAAACTGAAGAAAAACTGCATTAAAGACCTCCATCCCTGTACAATATTACCAACACAATTTGGGATTCCCAGAGTATATCACTTCCATTATGAGATACCAACATAATAAAGTACATACGATAGGCTTTATTTTATTCGACAACTTGACTAGGGAGGGAATTTAACCTATATAACGTTCATAACCTGCCCTGATTCATGTAAAGGGGTCCTGGTTGTCCTCATTTCAGGCACTTGAAATACTAATTATTTTTCAAAAGGAGTGTCCACACTGGCGTTCAGAAAGCTTTGCTTTATGCTGAATCTAGCAATGCAGTCGTCCAATGGAACATACATTAAGTTACCACTATCTAACAAAATTTTGTTAAATCCACACACTTCACCGGTTTCAATAAGGATCTACTACTATCTCTCCTCCTTCAAACTGGCTTCATTCCCATTACTTGGTGAACTAGTCTCTTTGTTGCTTTCTAGAAGTAACTAGGTTTCTGGTTTCCCTATAAGGCGGATCCTTCTGTTAATGGACATTTTCTTCCAACTTTTTGTTTCGAGCAGAAGAAATAAAAGGATTGGCAGGTCCGAGGGGCAAGGAACTGGGTGGCTGGACGAAGTCCTGCAGCTTTCCTCTGCATGCAATGAATGAAAAGACTGCTCCGTGCCCTATATAAATCACCTTCTCTCCTCCGAGATTCAAGAAGTGTGTGAACCTCAACCGCACTGGTTCTTTGGTTCCCTGATCACAGCTGCAACCTATACAGACACGGCAGCAAATTCGGTCCCTTCCCAGTTACCCGGGGAGGGAGCTCACTTCTTTTCCACAGGCCCATCCCCCTACCAAGAAAAACGCCTGGAGACTCGTGCCCCGAAGCCGCGCGGGGCTGACGTTTCGGTTAGACAATAACCTCAAGGGTTTTCAACAGAAACTCCGTCTGCCCCTGCCTGGCTCCGAGCCTCCGCTCGGCCCAGCCGGGATGCCGAGGTTCGATGGAGGACGCGGGGGGGGGTTGAAAAATGGACTTTGACCTGATCCGGTTACCGTAACCGGATCCCCAGAGACCCGTCCCCATCAGGGACGGCCCGGCGGGCTCCCCGGAGGAGGCGACTTCACGCACGGGCACAAAGGGGCAGCCCAGACAAAAGGGCCCCGCCAAGTCGAGGGGGGCGGAGAGGGCCAGCCAGCGCGGGACGCACTACAGGCGGAGAAATCACGGCGGGACCTTTGTGGGAGGGCGGAGAAGGAGGCGGCGGCCACGGCCCAACCCGCCCCGCCCTGGCCCGACCCCACCGCAGCTCCGGCCGTTACCCCAGCCCGGACCGCGACCTCCTCGCGGAGCCAAGAACGCAGCCGGAGCCTAAGAGGCGCTCGCAGCCAGACCCCCCGCACTTCCCGCTCACTTTCCCTTGTTCCTCGAGCTCACCCGGGTGGCCGCCGCCGCCGCCTCAGACTCCACAGTAGTTTCCCCCGGAAATCCTACCTGGCCCGCCGGCCGCCTGGCTGCAGCCAGAGCCTTCGGCCCCGGGAGGGGGAGCGGGCCGGACAGTGAGGGTAGGAAGTGCCGCCGCGGGGGCTCACGGGACTTGTAGTCTTCAGCAAGGGCCAGCTGCGTCGCGGGCCGGACAAGATGGCGGGAGCCCCTATAGTCCTCTGCTCTCCCGGCTGGCAGCTAGCTCTACACGGCCTCTTTGGGCATGCGCCACCCGCTGCCTGCGCCCTGCGGGTAGGACTTGGGTACCTTTCCCGATACCGAGAGGGCAAAGGTCTTTGGACTTGGGAGGATAGAACTGAGTACTCGGCGGCAGGCAGTGCCTAAGGAAGGAGCTGATGCAAGCGTGTTTTAGATAACTGTGTCCAGTCCCTGTCTGGTCAAATTTCATTTATAATTTCTGCAAAAGAAGAAAACTATTGAGGGCCAGTTTGAAGTACAAAAACTTAGAAGTAAGTTATCCTCAATTTGTGCATAAGGAAGAAACCCAGTAATCATTCTTGACACCTCCTTCAGTCATTCTACATTACATGTATCTCAAGTTCCATTTTCTCCACTACCGTTAGAGGAAGCCACCGTCAGTCGTCTCTTCAAGTCTCACTAGTTTCAGGCCTCGGGGCTGTCTTCCTCCAAACACCTTCCTTGCTGCACCAGAGGATCTTGCTAAATGCCAACCCCATTGTGTCACAGCCCAAATTAGACCTAAGTGTATAACCTAAAGCTGCAAAACTTCTAGAGGAAAACAGGAAAAAAAACTATGTGACCCGCAAACACATAATCCATAAAAGAAAAAAAAGATAAATTTTAAGTCATCAAAATTAAAAATTTTGCTCTTAAAGACACTGTTATAAAAATGAAAAGCCCCCCATCAGGCTCCTTGCTCAGCGGGGAGCCTGCTTCTCCCTCTGCCTGCCGCTCCCCGCTTGTGCTAGCTCTAACAAATAAAATCTTAAAAAAAAAAAAAAATGAAAAGGCAAGTCACACACTGGAATGAAATCACAACAAAACCAACACGCAACAAAGGACTAATATCTAGAATGATTTCAACCCATTAAGACAAAGAAGCCAGTCTAAAAAATGATTTGAACAGACACTTTACCAAAGAAGATAAACATATGGCAAATAAACACATGAAAGATGTTAGGGAAATGCAAATTAAAACCACAATGAGATAATCTACACACCACGACTTGTAATACCAAGTGATCAAGTGTTAACAGGAATGTAGAACAAGAAGAATTCTCATTCACTGTTGGTGGCATTGTAAAACGATACAACCACTTTGGAAAACAGTATTGCAGTTTCTTTAAAAATTAAATATACACCTACCATATGGTCCAACCATTACACTGTAGGTATTTACCCAAGAAAAACTCAAAGCATACATCTACATAAAGACTTGAACATGAATGTTCATAGCGGCTTTATTTGTAATAGCTAAATACTGGAAACAACTCAAATGTCCTTCAAAAGGTGAATGGATATTTATACAATGGAATATTCATCAATAATAAAAAGGAACTATTGATACACACAACAACATGAGGAATCTTAATAATTATGCTGAGTGAAAGAAGCCGGACATAAAGGAGTATATTCTGTATGACTCCATTTGTATAAAATCCTAGGAAAAGCAAATTGTAGTGACAGAAAGCAGATCAGCAGTTGCCTGGGGACCCAAGAAGGCAGAGGTATGGCAGGCAGAGATTATAAAGGGGATAAGAAAACTTTTTTGGGGGCGCCTGGGTGGCTCAGTCGTGAAGCCTCTGCCTTCGGCTCAGGTCATGTTCCCAGGGTCCTGGGATCGAGCCCCACATCGGGCTCCCTGCTCCGCAGGAAGCCTGCTTCTCTCTCTCCCACTCCCCCTGCTTGTGTTCCCTCTCTCGCTGCGTCTCTGTCAAATAAATAAATAAAATCTTAAAAAAAAAAAAAAGATTAAAAAAGAAAACTTTTTGGGGGTGAAGGGTATATTAATTATCTTGATCATGGTTATGGTTTCAAGACTGTATGATGAGTTTTAAATATATCAAAACTCATCAAACTGCACACTTTAAATATGTGCAATTTATTGCTCATCAATTATACTTCACTAAACCTGAAAAATAGTATAGTCAAAAAACTCTTTTAAAGAAAGAAAGAAAATCAGTGGCTTCCCAGTACCCTTAGGAAAAAAACAAATTATTGCCATTGAAGCTCTAATTGTGGAATTTCAATACCATCCATGGGGAAGGGGGTGGATACGGATGGCAATTAATGAAATTCCAGGTAACTAATGATGGTGGTAACAGTAGTTGTAATAGCAGTAATAATAAGACTCCTACTTTTTCTTGAGCATCTAGCTATTTTACATATGCCTTAATTAGGATTCCCCCCAGAAAGCAGAACCAGAGACAAGTATTAGTTGCAGGTAATTTATTTGGAAGGTGGTCCCAGGAATTTAATGTGAGAGCCTGGAGTAAAACAGGAAAGAAGGAGCCAACACAAGGGTGCATTACCAAGTGAGCACTGCTGTGGGCACCTTGGGGTAGAACCTACACAAACCAACTGAGGATTGTCTAGAATGCCTCTCAGCATGGTCACCCAAGGACTGCTCTGAGAAGCATTTATCCATTGGCTTCCATCCCCCATTAATTAGGATTACCCCAGGGGGACATCAACTCCTCTTGCATTCTGAACAGGGTTCTACCAGTGTCCTGTATCTTGGTTTCAGAAAAGTTCCAGGACAGAATGCAGAAAAATGCAAGAAGAATTGAAGGCCTCACTAAACTGTTTTCTGCAGCTTCAGCTAGAATCTAAAGAAGTCTGAGAGGATGTGGTAAGGCAACAGAGGTGCCAGACCATCCCTTGCAATGCTCAGATTTGTCCATGTTCTATATTAGATCCAATTTATCACCCTGTCTTCAAGGTAATGGCTGGCAAAAAGACTCGGTGGTACTCATAACTCTTTGCAAAATGTTATGTTGCCCATATGCCTTTTGTGTTCTATAATACACTATACTCAACCATATAGATGATTCTCATAGATGATATTAAATGAAAGAAGCCAGACCAAAGGAGTATATACTGTATGATTTCACGTATATAAAATAAAAAATAGGCAAAAATATTCTGTTGAAAGTCAGGATAGCAGCTACCCTTCAGGGAGGAAGAGCAGTGTCTGGAAGAAGGTGAGAGGAGGTTTCTGGATGCTGGTAAGATGGTTTTTTGATCTGGATCTGGGTGCTTGGTCCATGGGTTTCTTCAATTTGTAAAAATTCATTAATTGGGCTATATATACTTTTCTGCATGTATATTATACTCCCAACATAATTTTTTAAATGGGAAGTGGCCTGGGCCAAATCTCTTTGTCGTCTGAGAAACCAACTAACAGTAAACACTAGGGGCACCTGGGCGGTTCAGTCAGTTCAGTGTCTGGGTCTTGATCTCTGGGTGGTGAGTTCGGGCCCCATGCTGGGTTCCATGTTGGGTGAGGAGCCTACTTAAAAAAAAAAAAAAGGAAAAGAAAGTAAACACTATTACTAACCATTAATATTTCTGGATTTGGGGCTCATGGGCACTACTGGTGCATAATGTTAAGAGCATGGGCTCTGGCAATAAAAAAATGTTCTGCCACTCCCTATCTGTGTGCCATTGCCCAAGTTATTTAAACTGGTTAAGATTCAGTTCCCTCATTGTACAACGGTAAACACAATAGTACCTATTATACAGGTTGGTGTGATAATTAAATAAAGTAACATACATAAAGTGGCCAGCACTGTACCTGATATACATTAAGTACCCAGTAAACAATAACTGTTATAAGTAATATTAGTTTTTCTCTTTCTATTTTTATTAGGTCTCCAAGTTTTCAACAATGAACATGGACACAGGCTGCAGGTGCAAGGATGTTCATTGTAGTACTGTTTGAAATCTCAAACAAACAAAAAACTAGAGACAAGCTAAATATGCATCTACTGGAGAATGGGCAAATCAACTGTGATGTATTCTTAATACAGAATAGCACAAAGCAGTTACAGTGAATCAGTTAAAGCTACAGGGATTGATGTGGATAAAAGAAAATGTTGAGGGGGGCGCTTGGGTGGCTCAATTGGTTAAGCGTCTGCCTTCGGCTCAGGTCATAATCCTGGGGCCTTGGGGTTGAACCCCGCATCAGGCTCTCTGCTCAGCTGGGAACCTGCTTCTCCCTCTCCCTCTGCCTGCCTCTCCCCCTGCTTGTGCTCTCTCCCTCTCTCTCTGTCAAATAAATAAAATCTTAAAAAAAAAAAAAAGAAAATGTTGAGGGAAAATAACCAAGTTGTAGGTTATACACAGCCCAATACCATGTATATAAAATTTAAAAACATGCCATACAACACTATATACTATTTAAGGATTTATCTATACGTAATAAAAATATAAAATCATGTATGGAAATAAAATATTCAGGCAAGTGATTACTTCTTGAGGAGGGAGGAAAGAAATGGGTGAAAGAAGGGATATATTGGGGCTTAAAGCATCCCTGATATTTTATTTCTTGAAAAAGGTTTTTTTTTTTTTTTTTTTTTTAAAGATTTTATTTATTTATTTGACAGACAGAGACACAGTGAGAGAGGGAACACAAGCAGGGGGAGTGAGAGAGGGAGAAGCAGGCTTCCCACTGAGCAGGGAGCCCGATGCGGGGCTCGATCCCAGGACCCTGGGATCATGACCTGAGCCGAAGGCAGACGCTTAACGACTGAGCCACCCAGGCGCCCCTCTTGAAAAAGGTTTTAAGAAAAAAAGGCAAAACATTAAGATTTGACAAAGTCGGTGAGGGTACTTGGGTGTTTGTTATATAAACCTCTCTATTTTTCTATATGCTTGAAATAGTTCTCTATTTAAGAAAAACATGGAGCAGAGCAGTATGCAAAATATTCTACCCTTTTTTTTTTTGGTAAGGAAAAACAATAACTTATTATTTCAACAACTGCTGTTATGCCATCCTGAAATCAATGGCTTTGGTGGGGAAGGAGGGAGAGAAGTATTGGTTGTTTTTTTGTTTGTTTGCTTATTTGTTTTAAGTAAGCTCTACCCCCAGCATGGGGCCTGAGATCAAGAGTTGCATGCTCCACCAACTGAGCCAGCCAGGCACCCCTGTGTTTTGTTTTGTTTTTTTTTCTTCACATTAGTAAATTTCATTCTTTTTGGTGTTCAGTTCTGAGTCAAATGCATATACCTGGGTAACCACCACCATAATCTAGATAAGAACTGTCATCATCCCTGATCTGTTTCCTGTTCTTATAATTTAGCCTTTTTCTTTTTTTTTTTTTAAAGATTTTATTTATTTATTTGAGACAGAGAGAATGAGAGACAGAGAGCACAAGAGGGAGGAGGGTCAGAGGGAGAAGCAGACTCCCTGCTGAGCAGGGAGCCCGATGCGGGACTCGATCCCGGGACTCCAGGATCATGACCCGAGCCGAAGGCAGTCGCTTAACCAACTGAGCCACCCAGGCGCCCCTAATTTAGCCTTTTTCATAAAGTCATATAAGTGGAATAAAACAATATGTAGCTTTTTGAGTCTGGTTGCTTTCAATTAGATAATGCACATGGGGTTGATTTGTGTTGTTGCATGTATGAGTAATTTGTTCCCTTCTATTGCTGAATAGTATCCCATTGTATTGACATACCATAGTTTGTGTCTGCATTTACCAGTTTTAGGACATTGAAATTGTTTTCCAGTTTTTGTCAATTGTAAATAAAGCTACTACAAACATTCATGTACAGATTTTGTGTAAACATAAGTTTTTATTTCTATTGGGTAAATAGCTAGGATTGGGCTTGCTGAGTTGTAAGTGTAAATCCAACATTACTAAAAACCAAAAACCAAAAAATACCCAACAAACTCAAACTCTTTTCCAAAATGTCTGCACCATTTTGCATTTCCACCAGCAAGAATGAATTCCAGTTGCTCTGTGTGCTTATTGGTATTTGGTATTGTCAGTTTTTAAAGAATTGTTTTTAGCTATTCCAAATGTTTGTAGTGGTATCTCAGTGAAATCTGCATTTCTCTAATTAAACTAATGATGTTCAGCCTCTTTTTATGTGCTGATTTGCCATCTGTATATATTCCTTTTTTGGGGGGGTCAGGTGGGGAGTGGAGGGTTGTGGGGCCAGGGGTCAGACCAAAGAGAGGGACAAGCAGACTCTGTGCTGAGCATAGAGTCTGATAGGGGGCTCAATCCCATGACCTGAGCTGACATCAATAGTTGGACGCTTAACTGACTGAGCCACCCAGGTACCCCTATCTCTATATATTCTTTAGTGAAGTATCTATACTAGCCTTGTGCCAATTTTTTTACTGGGTTGTTGAATTGTGAGAGTTCTTTATATATTCTAGGCACAAAACCTTTATCAGATATGTGATTTGCCAGTGTTCTTCCAGTCGGTGGTTTGTCTTTTCATTCTCTTAACAGTATCTCTCACAGAGCAGAATTTTAAAATTTTGATTGTCTAATTCATCCATTTTTTTTTCTTCTTGTGAATTATATCATACCTAAGAAATCTTTGCCTAGCCCAAGATCACAGAAGTTTCCCCCTAAATTTTCTTCTGGAAAAGTTAGCTTCCAGGGGCACCTGGGTGGCTCAGTCAGTTAAGCGTGTGCCTTCGGCTTAGGTCATGGTCCCAGGGTCCTAGGATCAAGCCCCACATTGAGCCCCACATTGGGCTCCCTGCTCAGCAGGAAGCCTGCTTCTCCTTCTCCCCCTGCCTACTGCTTCCCCTGCTTGTGCTCTTTCTCTCTGTCAAATAAATAAATAAATCTTAAAAAAAAAAAGTTAATAGTTTATCATTTATTTTAAAGGATATGTGTAAATAAATACTTTTATATCCATAGTCTATACCTGGAAGAATACACAAGCTTTCCTCTGTGGTGGGAAAATAGTGCAATTGAATAGTATGTGATAAAGAAACTAATTTCACACTGTATACCCTTTCAGGCTATTGAATTTTTCCTTAAATGTAGACTCTACCGTAAAAACACCACCATCAAAAAAGATAATTTTTTTTTTTAAAGCTAAGATCTTGGGGCACCTGGCTGGCTCAGTTGGTTGAGCATCCAGCTCTTGATTTCAGCTCTGGTCCTGATCTCAGGGTCGTGGCATCTAGCCCTGTGCTGGGCTCCACACTCAGAGGGAGTTTGCTTGAGATTCTCTCTCCCTCTCCCTCAGCCCCTCCCCCATCCACACACTCTCTCAAATAAATAAATCAATCTTTTTTTTTTTTAAAGATTTTATTTATTTGAGACAGAGAGAATGAGAGACAGAGAGCATGAGAGGGAGGAGGGTCAGAGCGAGAAGCAGACTCCCCGCCGAGCAGGGAGCCCGATGTGGGACTCGATCCCAGGACTCCAGGATCATGACCTGAGCCGAAGGCAGTCGCTTAACCAACTGAGCCACCCAGGCGCCCCAATAAATCAATCTTAAAAAAAAACAAAACACCCCTAAGATCCGGGCGGCTGGGTGGCTCAGTCGGTTAAGCATTTACCTTCAGCTCAGGTCATGATCCCTGAGTCCTGGGATGGAGCACCGTTCGGGCTCCCCGCTCAGCGGGGAGCCTGCTTCTCCCTCTCCCTTTGCCCCTCCACTCATGCTCTCCCCCCATCAAATAAATAAACTTAAAAAAAAACAACCCTAAGATCTCAAAAAGTGTTGGGGAATCACTGAAACATGGTTCTACCTATCACAGTTTAAAATCACGGTGATGGTGGTTGGACTGGATGACATCACCACAGTTTCAACTTGTGAGAGCTCTCTCTTTCACAGATGTGAACGGCTCTTACAGACCTGGCCGTTTTGACTGGGCTGAGAACCAAGTCCAGTTAACTAGGGAAAATGAATTGGACCAATCAGAGAACAATATTCAAATGAGTAACTCTGCCTGTCTAAAGCTTCCTCGCTGTAGCTTTGAACCTCGCAGTTTAGAGACTGTTAATGTTGCTGCCACCTGCAGGCCACATCTCTCAACAGCTGGTTCCTGGAAATAACCTAGGAGGATTCCTCTCTCAATTGAGTTCTCTGTGGGGCTCTGGATTGGAGAAAGAGTGATATAAATTTCTCCCTCTCCCCTAAAGCCCACTACTCTGCCACAAACCCAAACTGGTGATAGTAGTTCCTAAGAGTGGGGACTGTGGTAAGACTGGCTTTACGTTGGGTCAATCAAATACCTCTCTATACCTCAGTTTTCTCATTATAAAATGGTGATGATAATAGCTCTTCTGTATAGATGTTGTGAAAATTGAATCAGATCATGTAAACCACTTAGCACAATGGCTGGCACAGAGTGAGCACAAAACAAATATCAATAGTTGTTGTTAGGCAGAACTTCAGAAGCTTCTCCCATTCTAAACTGACAAATAGTACCTTGACACACAATAGCACAGTGGAAAGACCTTTAGCATCTGGCTCTACCACTTCTGGCCTGTGACCTTGGGTAAGTGTTCTCACCTCTCTGAACCTTACTTAACCTCACAGGTGGTTTTGGGTATTACATGAAATCATCTATATGAAGCACCAATCACAGTGCCTGGCATAGAGCGGACCATTAAATGGAGTGACAATGCAGTGATGATTAACACAGGAATAGTTACCAAGTATAGGCAAAGGTTGAACAGCTCAGGTTGCAAATAGGCAGGCCACAGGCAGTCACTAACCGACAGATATTTTGATTTGGCCCTCAGTGTTTTATAATTTTTAAATTACTTTCTAGCATTAAAAACCGAAATTCCACATTTAAGGCCTGATTCTTAACTTTTCTTAAAATGTGAAGGTTTGACAATATATTATACCAGATCTACAAGGAAGAGGGCATATAACAGGGAAACCTAATTTCTTCCAAAGGAGCCAAATAATGTTCCCTGAAGAAGTGATATTAAAAGCTGGGACATTAAGATTAAATAGAGGTTAGCCTGATAAAGAGAGAGGGGACAATGCTCCAAGCAGAGGGATTGCCATGTCCAAAGGTGTTGAATCAGGGACATTAGTGCCTCCAGGAAAAGTCGGGAAAGCCCACTGGCTGGAGCACAGTAAGCAAGGGGAAGGTGGGAAGAAGTTAACATTCTAGTTGGCACCTTAAGGATTTGGACTTAATTGTGAGGACCAGTGTAGTTTAAGGCTGCAAGCTGGGAGGTAGCCAATTGAGGGCTAGATGGTCAGAATGGAGAAGGGTCAGGGGTCAACAATTAGCAGCTGAGAAAACAGAAGAGTACTAGGGCAGTATAGGATCTATATCTAGAAACACTGGGCATACACAGGACAGCCTATCAGGTGTGGTCTGACAAAGGGCAGACTTTATAAGAATCAAGTTCCAGGGGGAATATCTTATGTTCATTTTAAGAGTGGAAAATGGGAAGTATAAAGATTTGGCGAAGGACATATAACAAACAAGATACAGAGCTAGATTCACAATACCTATCTCTAATTTGTTGCTCCTCTCACTACACTAGTTTTCTCAAGGTGAACTCAGCACCAATACTATGTTGCTAATAATAATATATCCAATTTATTGAGAGCTTGCTGAATGTGAGGCTCTATGTATGTGTGCATTATTATCTCATTAGTCACTCAGTTAACAAATATAGTCCACCCAAAATATTATACACCAAGGGACTGTTAGGCACTGGGCACACAGGAATGAATGAGACAGACACCAACCCTATCCTATGGGAGTTCACAATCCAGAAAGGAAATCAGTTGAGGAAGTCATTATAAAGGGTAATTGGCAGGTACTTTAGGGAGAGTATAGGTGGCAGGGAAGGTTTTCTGGAAGAAGTGACAGTCAAGCTGAAAAAGCAGGAGTAAAACATAAGGAAAGAAAAAGAGAAGGCATTACCTGGAAAACACTATTCTCACCATAACCTGATGAGATAGGAGCTATGGTTATCCTCTTTTCACAGATGAGAAAACCGATGTTCTTAGAGATGAAGTAACTGATCCACTAGACAGTGCTAGAGCGAGGATGTAAGCCTGGACCTACCTAGACCAAAGCTCATTCTAGTACCTGTTAAGCTAGATATTTCTATTAGCTTGTCCTTTCCTTCTAATGGTCATGAGTGGAATGGCCTATTAACTGAGATGCCTGCAATGCAAGAAGTGGAAATCATGACTTACAAACCATTCAAGCATGTCGGTGTCAGGGTTGGCTGTCAATTTTGGAATGGCAGCTATTTAGTGACACAGCTCTGCACTAATGCCTGAATGGATGTTTAGCTCAACTGGATATGATTCAACAGCTAGTACTGAGCGCCTGCTATGTGCCAGGAAATGGGCCAAGCACTGTCAGAATTGCAGAGCTGATGAGACAAGTTCCTAAGTACTAGGCTAAAGATGGTGTTTATCGCTAACAAATTAAAAAATTAAATAACAAAGCTGTAATCCTGGCAGTTAGAAACTGTAGGTAATTTGTAATAGCTACCTGATTTTGAGCATCAACCATGTGCCAAGCACTGTAGGAGATACCTAAATGAAAATAAAAATGATCATGATCATAACCATAACTAAAAACTAGAAGCACACACTGTGTTGAGCAGTTTACATGTATTATCCGATTCTTTTAACCCACGTTCATTCTACAATGTTAGTATCATAGTATTAGTGACACTCATTATCATTATGACAGTTAATATTGCCCATTTTACAGATGAGGAAGCAGATGCAGAGATTTTTGTCTGAGATCTCAGAGCAAAGAGGTAGAAGAGCTAGTATTCGAACCCAGGTCTGCCTGACTCTAAAATTTGGGCTCTGGGGGGGTGGGTGGGGTGCCTGGGTGGCTCAGTCGGTTAAGCATCTGACTCTTGATCTCAGCTCAGGTCTTGATGTCAGGGTCTTGATCTCAGGGTCTTGAGTTCAAGCCCACACTGGGCATGGAGCTTATTTACAAAAAATTTAAAAATAAAATAAAACAAAATAAAAATAAATAAAGTAAAATTTGGGCTCTAGACCATTGCACCACACTATCTCTGCAAGGAGAATCAGCTTATAAAAATCCAGGGGAATTTGGCATGATCTGCATGGCCAAGTATACATCCAGGTAGAGGAAATAAATATCAGTGCTTTTAAAACCCTCCAGGGAAGTAGAGAAACAGAAAAAAACAACAAACAAAAAGCAATGTGTCTAGTAATTAGACACTAGTTAATTCCTGAAACAGAGAACCTACCCAAAATATTCATAAACTATTCTTTTCTGTCATTTAATTCTACTTAAAGTTGCCTGTAGAATTATATTTAAATTTAATTAGAAACTAAAGCTCAGAACTTCTGGTATCAAGATATACTTCCTTTAATTCTTATGTTATATCAATGTGAGGAAAAAAAAAAAACTATTTCACAAAAGTCAGTGTCAAGCAAATAAGTGACCTCATTAAGTATGGGATACAAGCTGTGCTTAGCAAACTGGGAGAAAAAAGTCCCCAGCAGGAGGCAGCCATCAGCCCTGAGCGTGTGAACACTCTGTCTGTGGTCAGGGAGGTATGCAGCCTTATTCCAGATGTTCAGATATGACCAGAGGCAAAATCTGTGTAACTAAAGAAGTGTCCAGAATTGGTTCTGTGACACACGGACTGGGAAGATCACTGCTGTGTTCAAACATATGGATATTTGCATTTCCATCTGCTTATTCACCCTCTGTCTCAACATAAAAATGCAAGAAAAGAAACTAATATTTATCAAGTGCCACTTTGTATATGGTATATTTTTGTCTCAACAATTCATTTAGTACTGTAGAAATGAGTTCAGAGAGGTAGAACTTCTATTATAGCAACTATAAAAAATTATTTATATAATTACCCTGTTACTAAAACAATAACTATAGCTTCCATTTATTGAGTGCTTATTATGTGCCAGGCACTGTGAAGGGCACTTCTCATCCATAATTTCATTTAATCTTGATGACAATCCTATGGTACAGGGACTATTACCCATTTTACAGAAAAAGAAATAGATGTTCAGGAGGTTAAACAACTTCCCAAGGCCATACAGTGATCAAGCAGCATCTGTTCACGTGTCTGTCTCCCCACCAATCACTGTAAATGTCTTGAGAGCAAGCACTATGTCTATTCATCTCTGTATTCCTAGTCTCTAACACTGCCTGGCGCAGAGTAGGCAGAATCCAGTAAACATTTTTCAATAAATGAAAAAGAAACAGTTTCCCAAGATAAGTGGTAGAGCCATCACTGGGATTTAGGTCTTCTGTCTTCAAGTCTAGTGTGTTTTCCATAATTAAATACTGCCTGCCTAAATCAGGATCCTGATTAATCACAGACATGCTTCTTTTACTTTAGAAATTCCTATTAGACACTTTTCATGTGAGTATGATAGAGCAATTCCACTTCTCAGTCTTTATCTTACAGAAATACTAGCACATGTGTTTAAGGGTATATTACTAGGGTATTCACTGTTGGTATTTCAGAAAAAAACTGAAAAATAAATGTCCATCAATGGAAGATGGTGCATGAGTAAATGGTACATCTATCCTATAGAATATCATACAACTTTTTTTTTAAGATTTTATTTATTTATTCATGAGAGACACAGAGAGAGAGAGAGGCAGAGGGAGAAGCAGGCTCCCAAGGAGCAGGGAGCCCGATGTGGGACTCGATCCCAGGAGCCTGGGATCATAACCTGAGCCAAAGGCAGACGCTTAACCATCTGAGCCACCCAGGCGCCCTAGAATATCATACAACTTTAAAGAGAGTAAGGTAAGTCAGAGAAAGACAAATACCATATGATTTCACCTATATGTGGAATTTAAGAAACAAAACAAATGAGCAAAGGGGAAAAAAAGAGGAAGACAAATCAAGAAACAGAATCTTGGGCCACCTGGCTGGCTCTGTCAGCAGAGCATGTGATTCTTGATCTTGGGGTGGTGAGTCTGAGCTCCACGTTGGATGTGGAGATTACTAAAAAAAGAAAGAAAGAAAGAAAGAAACTTAAAAAAAAAAAAAAGAAAAGAAACAGACTCTTAACTATTGAAAACAAACTGATGGTTACCAGAGGGGAGGGGGGAACGGGTGAAATAAGTGATGGGGGTTAAGGAGGGCACTTGTTGTGGTGAGAACCAGGTGATGTACAGAAGTGTTGAATCAGTACATTGTACACCTGAAACTTATATAACACTGTGTGTTAACTAACTGGAAATAAAAAAATAAAATAAAATAAAGAGAGTAAGGTAGACTTCTACTGATGTAGAACGAACGTAAGTTATTAAGTAGAATAAGCAGTTTTCAGAATGTTAAGTATGGCTTAGTGTGCATAATAATAATAATACTGTCTGCAACGTTTGTTACACACCTTGTTTCAGGCACCCTTTGAAGTGCATTACACACATTCCCATATTTCACTGAAACTAAGATATCGTTTATTGAATGCTTACAATTACTTGGACCTGTGTTAAACATTCTGATTTCGGAGATAAAGTCAATGGCTATAATTTCTCATGCATCTAATTTTCCTATCCATCCCCTCCCCTCCCAATCCCACTAAAACTTCAGTAAAGGATTGCATTAGAGCATAAAAAATGGGAGCGGGGACAGTAAATACAACAGAATTTTGCAGGTGGAAAAGCAGAAAAATGAGGGTTCTGGCAAACCCAACAATGCTGAATCCTGGGCCAGAAATCCTGGGTGCCTGGCAAGATCAGTCAGAAGACCATGTGATTTTTGATCTTGGGGTTGTGAGTTCGAGGCCCACATTGGGTGTAGAAATTACTTAAAATCTTTAAAAAAATAATAAATAAATAATAAAATGATAAAAATTTAAAAAAGAAATTTAGAGCACCAGCCAAGGAAGTGCAATAGCTAAATAAAAGTTCCATAAGGAAAGATTATTTTAAAAAGAGTTGAGGAAATCATAAATCATTCAAGAACATTTCCCATAAGTTTTCAGATTATCCAGCACAAGGAATGAGAATAGACCCACCATTAAGACTCTCACTGTGAGGGCGCCTGGGTGGCTCAGTTGGTTGAGCGACTGCTTTCGGCTCAGGTCATGATCCTGGAGTCCCTGGATTGAGTCCCGCATCGGGCTCCCTGCTCGGCAGGGAGCCTGCTTCTCCCTCTGACCCTCCCCCCTCTCATGTGCTCTCTCTCTCTCATTCTCTCTGTCTCAAATAAATAAAATCTTTAAATAAAAAAAAAAGACTCCCACTGTGAAATGTCAGAACTCTGTAAATAAAGACAAGATTCTATAAGCTTCTAAGGAAAAAGGAAACTGGTCCCATGTAGATCAGGGATCAGAACAGCTTTGGCTTTTCAACAGCAACACTGGAAGTAGAAGTGAAGGGAGGAATGCCTTCAAAATTCTGAAAGATGATTTTCATCCTAGGATTCTATACCTGGTTAAACCATTGACACCATCATTAAAACATGTGGATAAAAACATAATCAGATACATGAGAGGTTAAAATTTTTACCTCTTTTAAAAAATATATTTATTTATTTTAGTAATCTCTACACCTAACGTAGGGCTCAAACCCATGACCCCAAGATCAAGAGCCACCCAGGGATCCCTAAAATTTTTACCTCTAACGCATCCTTTCATGAGAAGCTACTGGCAGATATAGTTCACCCAAACTAGAGGGCCAGTGAAGATAAAAGTTATGGGATTTAGCACAAAGGAGAGCCAACACAGGAAAGAAGCAAAGGAAATTCCCAAGAAGCTGGAAGGAACATTCTAGGATGAAAACTCTGCTCCGGACATAGAGGGCTACCTATCTAGACTGGAGCATTCGTACTCAAGAGAGACATACCAAAGACAGTTGCATTCAAGAACTCTTAAAGTTGAAAGTATAGAGCCCAGGTAAGCCTGACTCTGATTCTTACCTTCATTCAGCTTGTCTTGACCAGATGGTGATGAAGATCCTATGCTCCCCAAACTGGGTAATAGGGCAAGTGAAAAAGGGATAGTAATACCATAGCTTTGGAGCTAAAGACGCTGTTGGCAGCCTCTGGCCACGCCAGTGCCCTCCTGCTCCCAGAATCATCCTGAGGGGCCAGTCCCTGAAAGGAGATGGGCTTCCTGACATCAATCATCAGAGTCCTCAGACAGGAAAACAGAGAGTTCAAAGGAACCGGGCCTGGTTTGTTACTGTAGAGATGGTGGTAGTCACCTTTCTAGGCCTTCCTCTCTTGAATTGCTCTTCACAGTTGAATCTGAAGGTTCTTGTAAAAGGTCCTCTGGGATAAGAATTAAGAATTAAATAGAATTGGGGTGCCTGGGTGGCTCAGTCGTTAAGCATCTGCCTTCAGCTCGGGTCATGATCCCAGGGTCCTGGGATCGAGCCCTGCATCGGGCTCCCCGCTCTGTGGGAAGCCTGCTTCTCCCTCTCCTGCTCCCCCTGCTTGTGTTCCCTCTCTGGCTGTCTCTCTGTCAAATAAATAAAAATAAAATCTTTAAAAAAAAAAAGAATTAAATAGAATTAAATATCCCCTGTGCCACATGGAGGGGATGATCAGAGGTGGGCAGGGAGACCTCCCTGTAGGGACCACCAACTGCAGATGACTGAGCTGTATATTGTAAACCAGATTATCTAGATTCTTCTGTTACTTGATATCACTGGCAGGAAAGAGAGGAGGGGAGGAGGGAAATATTATAGAATAAAAGGAAACCTAAAGACATAAAAACCGAAAGTAACATGTTGACCTCTTTTGGATCCTGACCCAAATGAACAACCATAAAAGGACATTTTTGAGACAATTAGGGAAATGTGAATAATAATTGAGTATCATGTGATATTAACTGCTGTTAATTTTGTTAGATATAATAATAGCATGTTTTTGTTTAAATCTTTATTAAGTTAGAGATGCATACAAAAGTATTTAAGTGTGGAATGGCATGCTATCTGGGATTTGTTTTAAAATTCTCCAGGAGGGGTGCCTGGGTGGTTCAGTTGGTTAAGCATCCGACTCTTGGATTCGGCTCAGGTCATGATCTTAGGGTGGTGAGATGGAGCCCTGCGTCCAGCTCTGCACTGGGTGTGGAGCCTCCTTAAGATTCTCTCTCTCTCTCTCCTTCTGCCCCTCCCCACCCACTCATGTGCGCTCACTCTCTCTCTCTCACAAAAAAAAAGTGTTGGGGGACAGAGATGAAATAAATTGGTGAAGTTTTGGTAATTGCTGAAGCTGGGTGATAGGTAAATGAGAGTTTACTATACACTTCTTTCTTTTTGGGGGTATGTTTGAAAATTTCCATAACATAATGTTCAAAAACAGGGGAACACAGTGCAGAAAATTTATGAATACAGATAATCAAAAAGGAAAAAAATATTATGCATAATCCTACCATCCATTAACATTTTGTAGCTCTTACCATTATATGCATGCACACATGTATATATGTATTTTAAAATTGGGATCATACCTGATATATTTAATACTCTCTTTTTCTATTTTATATATCATGAACTCATCCCCATGCATTACATTTTCTACAACAACATTCTACATATACAGTTTTATTCTACAGAGTTGCATAGTATTTTACTATGTAATTGTTTTCTATTATTACAGTAGGATATATTGGTTCTTTTGAGGTTTTATTTGAAATTATGAATAACACAGCAAAGGGTATCAGTCTTAATAGTTTTCCTGGAAAAAGTTCCTAAAAGAGGAATGGTTGGGTCAGATCTTAGTTTACTTGTACAAAGTAAAGGTGGAGGACTCACGGTCCTATCAACCACCTTGTGCTTTCATTCATCCTTGTTCTTCTCCTACTTCATTTTGAAATTGTACTCATCTTTATTTTTTATTTTTATTTTTTTAAGATTTTATTTATTTATTTGATAGAGGAGAGAGCGAGAGAGGGAACACAAGCAGGGGGAGCGGGAGAGGGAGAAGCAGGCTTCCCAAGGAGCAGGGAGCCCGATGCGGGGCTTGATCCCAGGACCCTGGGATCATGACCTGAGCCGAAGGCAGATGCTTAACCGACTGAGCCACCCAGGCATCCCTCAAATAAGTAAATAAAATCTTTAAAAAAATAAATATGAGGGGCTCGATCCCAGAACTCAATCCTAGGACTCCGGGATCACGACCCGAGTCGAAGGCAGATGCTCAACCTACTGAGCCACTCAGGCGCCCCGGAAAACCGTTTTAATTTGCAGTCCCTCTCTCTATAGGACTCAGACATAGACAGGTCCTCAAGGCTGCGCAGGGGGACATCAGACTGTCTTCCCCATGCAAGCTTTTCTGTTCCTCCCCATCAATATAAGCCCACCAAATAAACTCATGCAAATGGTAGGAGCCCTACAGAGCAGCCGCTGAGTCTTAGGAAGGTATGTCTGAAGGCAGCCTAGGTTAAAATCCAGTTCTGCCTCTCACAGCTGTAACCTTGGCCATGTTTCTCTGAGAGCCTGTTTTCTCACCAGTAAAATGAAGACAATAATATCTATCTCAAAATATTGTTAAGAGTTTAAAACACGATAGTTTATGTTTTTAGCACAGTGCCTACAACATAGTAAGTGCTTCATAAATGGTAGTGATGATTATTACCTGCAGACCACCTACCTTTTCAGGCACATCTAATAAAGACTGAATTTCGGAAGTGGGCCCAATCTATGGTCAGTCTGGGACCCACAACAGTATTTTGAGTGATTCCTTAAAAACAGGACACACCTTGTCCTGACAAATGAATATTGTTTACTTCAAAGCTGTCATCACCTTGGAGGCAGTGGGCTTATGCCAGGGATGTTTCCATTCTCCAAGCCATTACTGGGACACCCAATTCAGAAATGTCTGCAGGGTCTATGACACAGGCTCACTGGTAGCAACTCTTCATCTTTTTTTTTTTTTTGAGTGAGAGAGAGTGAGCAGCGAGGGTGCGGGGGTGCGGCACAGAGGGAGAGGGAGAGAAAAAATCCTAAGCAGGCTCCATGCTCAAATGTCCAGCACAGAGCCCAATGTGGGGCTTTCTCCCACGACCCTGAGATCATGACCTGAGATGAAATCAAAAGTCAGGGGCTTTACTGACTGAGCCACCCAGATGCCCTGTAAATCTTCATCTTCTACAAAGACAAATTCCAGTTTTGAAATAATCAAAGGTGGGATGCCTGGGTGGCTCAGTTGGTTAAGCATCTGCTTTCAGCTCAGGTCATGATCCCAGGGTCCTGGGATGGAGTCCCGAGTCAGGCTCCTTGCTCAGCGGGGAGCCTGTTTCTCCCTCTGCCTGCCGCTCCCCTTGCTTATGCTCTCTGTTAAATAAATAAGAATTTTTTAAAAGTTTTTGTTATTATTGTATATAGCTTTTCCCATGCTTTCCCTTATTCTCTCAGCCTGGATTATCAGAAGTGGCACTGTTGAAATAAATATAAAAAAAAAAAAAGGGGTGTCTGGGTGGCTCAGTCAGTTAGGTGTCCAACTCTTGATTTTGGCTCAAGTCATGATCTCAGAGTCATGAAATCAAGCCCTGCAAGGGGCTCAGAGCTGAGCATGGAGCCTGCTTAATTTTCTCTCACCCATGAGATCATGACCTGAATTGAAATCAAGAGTCGGATGCTTAATCAACTGAGCCACCCAAGTGCCCCAGAAGATTTGATGGTTCTTTTTTTTTTTTTTTTAAGATTTTATTTATTTGAGAGAGAAAGAGAGTGAGAAAGAGAGCCCAAGAGGGGGTAGGGTCAGAGGGAGAAGCAGACTCTCTCCTGAGCAGGGAGCCCGACGTGGGACTCGATCCCGGGACTCCAGGATCATGACCTGAGCCGAAGACAGTCGCTTAACCAACTGAGCCACCCAGGCACCCAGATTTGATGGTTCTTAATATTTACTTCCAAATTGCTTTCCAGTAGGTTTTTACTAATTTATAATGCCACTAGAAACACTTGAATAATACCCATTTCACTGCATCTTAAAAAAGCCCTAAGTATCCAAAAAAAACAGAAAAGCACTTTGTATCACAATTTTAATAAGTTAGGAGGTGGAAAAATATTTCCTCCAAACCAGTTTTGAGGTCAACTGGTTTGACTTCCCCCCTCCCCCACAAAAATCCAAAAAATTATATGAACAATAGCAAAAATTTGTTAATAAGTGTGTGATTTCTCAAAATAAGTACTTTGAAGGGAGTCACTTATTTGAATGTTTATCTTGATATATTTGTGTTTTTTTTTTTAAATTAATCTCATCACTTCACATTACACCTCCAAGGAAAACACAAAAACAATTTTAGTCAACTTGACAGAATGCCAGTGTGATGACTCATATCCTGTTCACCTCTAGAGTTCAGTGTTGGTTCTATATTGTCAGGCCCTACTTTGCTAAGAACTTGCCACTGCCTAAGGGCATCCTGGACATGTGGGTCAATCTCTCCTTTAAGAAAAGGGGAAATCATCTTTTTTTTTTTTTTTTTAAAGATTTTATTTATTTGACAGAGACTCAGCGAGAGAGGGGAACACTCAGCAGGGGGAGTGGGAGAGGGAGAAGCAGGCTTCCCGCCGAGCAGGGAGCCCGATGCGGGGCTCGATCCCAGGACCCTGGAATCATGACCTGAGCCGAAGGCAGACGCTTAACGACTGAGCCACCCAGGCGCCCCAAGGGGAAATCATCTTTTAAAGTGAAAGGAGATTAACCTTTCCTTCATGCTCTTATACCAGCCATACCAGCTAACAAGAAGGGCACAGACAGGGTGGAAAATTCCAGTCACCCTCACTCCCCTACTAAAGAAATGATCTTTTTCTTTTCTTTTCTTTTTTTAAGACTTTATTTATTTGAGAGAGAGAGAGGGAACAGGGGGAGGAACAGAGGGAGAAGGACAAGCAGACTCCCTGCCGAGCTCAGAGCCCGTCATGGAGCTTGATACTACAATCCTGAGATCATGTCATGAACCAAAACCAAGAGTTGGAGGCTCAACCGACTAAGCCACCCAGGCACCCCATGTTTTGTTTTGCTTTTAATTATTGTTTTTAAGTTACACAAGACATATACATTTGTTAAAAAAAAAAAAAAGGGCAAAAACAGCTATAAAATGTACAGCATTATTTCCAACACCAAGAAGTAGCTGTTAACATTTTGAAGTACTTCCATACCTTTTCCCCTGTGTATATGTTTTGTAAGTAATAGCTTATCATACACATTATTTTTAAACTTTTTTTTCACATAATAATAATTACAGGTTATATCTATAAATGGGACAGGTATAATTCCAAGTAATCTTACACATAACTCATTTAATCCTCATGATACCTATAAGGAAGGCAATATTAATATTCCCATTTACTGATAAAGAGACTGAGGCAGAGAAGTGAAGTAATTTGCCTAAAGTTAATAAATTAAGCATCTGGAATATTTTTCCATGTCATTAAACTCATTACTACAAATTTTTTTTTGCATGACTGCAAGATATCTCATTTGTGAATAAAGTATCATTTAATTATCCCACCTCCTTTTAGGAGACATCTAGATTATTTCCATTTTTTGGGCTATACACATCACTAAGATGACCAGCTTTAAACTACAACTTTGGGGCGCCTGGGTGGCTCAGTCGTTAAGCATCTGCCTTGGGCTCAGGTCATGGTCCCAGGGTCCTGAGGTTGAGCCCCGCATTGGGCTCCCTACTCAGCAGAAAGCCTGCTTCTCCCTCTCCCTCTCACCCTGCTTGTGTTCCCTCTCTCAATGTGTCTCTCTCTGCCAAATAAATAAAATCTTTAAAATAAATAAATAAATAAACAAACTACACCTTTGTGGGGCGCCTGGGTGGCTCAGTCGTTAGGCGTCTGCCTTGGGCTCGGGTCATGATCCCAGGGTCCTGGGATCGAGGACCTCATCAGCCTGCTTCTCCCTCTCCCACTCCCCCTGCTTGTGTTCCCTCTCTCACTGTGTTTCTCTCTGTCAAATAAATAAATAAAATATTAAAAAAAAAAAAATACACCTTTGTGCGCATCCTTAATTATTTCCTTAGGCTAAATGCCCTCAAGAACAGTTGCATCAGGGTGCCTGGGTGTGTCAGTCGTTAAGCACCTGCGTTTGGCTCTGGTCATGATCCCAGATCCCTGGGATGGAGCCCCAGGTTGGGCTCTCTGCTCAGCAGGAAGCTTGCTTCTCCCTCTCCCACTCCCCCTGCTTGTGTTCCCTCTGGCTGTCTCTCTCTGTCAAAATAAATAAATAAAATCTTAAAAAAAAAAAAGAACAGTTGCATCAATTTTTATTTCCTCCAAAAAGGTGCTCCTTTCTCTATGTTCTTCATGACCTTGAATGTTGTAAATTTTACCACTTTTGTCTATAGCAATGTTTTAAAATTCATTTTACCAGTTCTGAGAAGTAAGTTCAAGCACTAAAGCATGAGTGATTTCTCTAGAGTAAAAAAAGCCAGGGTCTAACACCTCCCCTTTTTCATAATCTCCTCCTGTTTTTTACAGATGCTAAACCTTATGGCTTACACACTAACTCATCTCAGAGGAATGAGGAGTGTTAACCTGGGACAAACCAGCTTACAGAGTCAAGATTCTTGTGGCATACAACTCAGCATTCACTAATTCACTCACTCATTTATTAAATAAATATCTGAAAGGTTATTATATAAGTAGTACTAAGCTAGGCAAGGGTCACGGGGTTCACAGAAATAAAATAGAACATTGCTAAATAAAACCCTTAGCACATTACCTGACACATATGAATTAATCAAGAAATCAATATTTATGCCAGGCACTGTGCTAAATGCTCAATGAGTGGATTATTTCATTTAATCCCTACAACAGCCTCTAGGAACTGGGTTCTTTTATCATTCCCATTTTGCAGATAAGAAAACTGAGGCCTAGAGAGGTCTACCCAGCTTGAGCAACATACTTGTGGTGGAGTTCACATTTGAACTCAAGACTCTAGAGTCTTAATCATTACGCTATACTACAAAACTATATATACATACTATAAAAAACTATATAAAAAAACTAAAAAAAAAACCCCAAAACAGTTCTTCCCTATAAGAAGCATACAGTCTTGTTAATAATACTGAAACTGAAAACAGCTAACAAGTATTAAGCACTTATATGCCAAGCACTCCATTAGGTCTTTATGCATATTGATCATTTAATTCATACGACAATTCTATGAAGTAGGTATTATTATATTCCTGTTTTACAGATAAGAAAATAGACATTCTGAGAGTTTAACTAACTTGGCCAAGACACGAACAACTATTAAATGGTAGTGTGAGAAGCCAAGATACATAAAGATTTACTACAGGGAGAACATAATGAAATGTGAAACAAAGGATGCTACTTAGTTGCCATCAAATGTCCGAAGTCAGAGGAAAGAGACTTTGTGACCTTCTTGTGGTCCAGGACAGAAAGGGAAAATACTGGCGGCAGGAAGGCCCTGTGTCGAAAGCCTTCACACAGGTTAGTTCACCGGATCTTCTGTGTGATGAAGGTATTCTCAGTTTGACAGATGAGGAAATAGATCCTCTGGGGGGCTGGTGCAACACATAGCTAGTGAATGGCATGGCTAGAATTGGAACCTAGTTGTCGCTCAAGCCTGAGCCCTTAACCACTATCTTAAATGCTTTCCATTGTTTGATCCTGTTTGTTTGTTTTAATCCTGTTTTTTGATTGTGTAGGAATCACATAAGCAGAGATGAGTGGGAAAGGCAAAGAGGATTAAGAAAGATAATACATACGCAAAAGTGTTGAGGTATATCCAAGGAAAAGGAAGCAGACCTGCTTGGTCATTCGTCTGGGGAAGGAGACCTTTGTCCATACAAATTTTATGACTAAACAAGCTGTATAAATATCTGTTTCTGCCAATTTAATTGGAGCTATTAAAGACAGGGACTGTATCTTAGCCATTGTTGTAACCCAGCATTCCTAGCATAGTGCTTAGCTTGTAGTTCCAGCAGAGAGGTTGGAAAAATAGGGAGTAGTCACACTGCATAGATCTCTGCATGGCAATTAAGGTAGTCCACAATTCAAATATCCTAAACAAAATAATAGGTACTCAAATCCAACAGGGTATTTAAAAGATAATATCATGATGCATTGGAGTGATCCCAGGAATACAAGGATGGCCCAGTAGCAGTCTGTCAATATAATTCACCACATGGATAGACCAAACGGTAAAAATCATGTGATTTTTTCATATACTTAATAGAGACATTTGGTGCAATAGCATTAAGATCAGGACTAAGTCATGGATGCTCATTATTACCACTAGTGTTAGCTAGGGTATTGGAGAGTCTGGCCACTTCTTTTAGACAAGAGAAAAGTGAAAGAGATATGTACTCTCTCTGCTTGCCACTCTTGCCGATGATATGATAGTCTATATGGAAAACACAACATAATCAGCAGGCAAACTATCAGAACTATAAAAGAGTTATTAATCAAGTTTGCAAGAAATCATCTTCAAAAATCAATAGTCTTCTTCTATACCAGGAATATTTGCCTTAAAAATGTAATAAATAGATAACATGATCTATAATAGCAACTAAACTAGTCTATGGCAAGGATCAGCAAGCTTTTTCTGTAAAGGTCAGATAGTAAAGAGTTTCTGCTTTATGGGCTGTGTGATCTCTGTAGTAGCCACTCAATTCTGTCATTGTAGTACAAAAGCAGTCATAGACAATATTTAAATGAATGTGGATATTCCTATAAAACTTTATTTACAAAACCAGACAGCAGGCTGACCTGCATAGGTGTAGTCTGCTGACTCCTGGTCTACAGAAATTGGCCTAAAAGCAATGCCTAAGAAGTTTATTAAAATTTTTTTCAGCGGTGCCTGGGTGGCACAGTTGGTTGGGCGTCTGACTCTTGGTTTTGGCTTGGGTTGTGGTCTCGGGGTCTTTGGGGCATGGGATCGAGTCCTGTGTCAGGCTCTGCACTCATCGTGGAGTCTGCTTGGGGCTCTCTCTCCCTCTCCCTCTGCCTTTCCCCACTGCTCTCTCTCTCTCAAATAAATAAATAAATCTTAAAAAAACCTTTTTTTTCCAACTCTATTCAGGGACATGAAAACCTGAATAAATGTCATAATTGGGATAACCTCAGCAGTGTAATTCATTTGTTTAATATTCAGAGTGACTACCAAAGGTCGGACATTGATTTGAGTGCTAGGGACATAGCAAAAAACAAAACAAAGCACTTTTCCTCACAGATCTTATAATCTAGTAGAGAAGCAGTAAATAAATAATCTTAAGTTGGACAGTAATAAATGCTATGAAAAAAATTAAATAAGATAAAGAGAGAGTGATGGCGAGTGAGTGTGCTACTCAGCATGGTCAGGGAAGGCTTCTCTGACATTTTAGCAGAGACCTAAAAGAGGTGGAGGAAGCCTGCCACAGTGAATTACGGGGAGTGTTTCAGGCAAAGATGTCAGTTCTCCCCTAAATTAATCTATATATATATTCAATGAAATTTCAATAAAAATTCTAGTAGTAATGGTGAGAAACTGAAACTTATCCTAAAATGAATATGTTAGAAATAAAAATAGGGGCGCCTGGGTGGCTCAGTTGGTTAAGCGACTGCCTTCGGCTCAGGTCATGATCCTGGAGTCCCGGGATCGAGTCCCGCATCAGGCTCCCTGCTCAGCAGGGGGTCTGCTTCTCCCTCTGCCCTCTTCCCTCTCGTGCTCTCTGTCTCTCATTCTCTCTCTCAAATAAATAAATAAAATCTTTAAAAAAAAAAGAAATAAAAATAAAAATGATACAATAAAAAATAATAAAATGAATACGACAGAATAAAGGTCTACGGAAGCTAAAGTCTATTTTGAGGGGGAAATAAAAGTCGGGCTACCTGCCCTACTGGTAGAACTGGCTCTATGACAAAGCCTCAGTAATAAAAACATTGTGTTGCTGGCACTGAAATGAAGAAGAAAACCAGTGGAATAGAATGGAGAGTTTAGATAGAAAGAAAGTATATACATGGGAATTTAATATGTGATAAAGGTGGCTCACAAAGCATTAGAAAGACTGTTTTTTGATGGTGACAGAAAACCAAATTCACCGTATGGAGAAAAAAAAAATCTGGATTTTTACTTGAAACTATGTTAAAGGTGGATTCCGATTAAAGACCTAAGTATCAGAAATTAAAACTATAAAGCTAAAAAGGAAAAACTGTTACCTTTGGGTAAATAAAGATTTCTTAAACGAGACTCAAATCATAATGTCAAAATTTAGGGCATCTGCTTAACTAACAACATCACATCATAGACAAAGTTAACAGGAAGGTGACAGACTGGGAGAAGGAACTGTGACTTTTAAAACAAACATGGAATGTCTAAAATATGTATGTAATTCCTACCAACAAGACAGGAAACCAAATAGAAAAACAGGCAAAGGATATATACACTTTAGTTTCACATACTAAGAAGTCTATACAATGTCATATATAAAAAGGCATATATTTGGGGCGCCTGGGTGGCTCAGTCGTTAAACGTCTGCCTTCGGCTCAGGTCATGTTCCCAGGGTCCTGGGATTGAGCCCCGCATCGGGCTCCCTGCTCAGCAGGAAGCCTGCTTCTCCCTCTCCCACTCCCCCTGCTTGTGTTCCCTCTCTGGCTATCTCTCTCTCTGTCAAATAAATAAATAAAATCTTTAAAAAAAAAAAAAGGCATATATATATTTTTAAAGATTTTATTTATTTATTTGAGAGAGAGAATGAGAGAGAGAGAGCACATGAGAGGGGGGAGGGTCAGAGGGAGAAGCAGACTTCCTGCTGTGCAGGGAGCTGGATGAGGGACTCGATCTTGGGATTCCAGGATCATGACCTGAGCCGAAGGCAGTCGCTTAACCAACTGAGCCACCCAGGCACCCTAAAAAGGCATATTTTTAAAAGGCTCAAATTTGACTTTAACCAGAGAAATGCAAATCAAAACAGCCAAGAGCTGCCACTTGACATCCTCCAAACTAGCCAAATTAGAAAGAGGACCTGGGTATGAATTCTTGTGCTGGTAATAGGAATGCGAAATAGCACAGCCAATCTGAAAAGACACCTGGCAATGTTTGGCAGACTCGAGCATGCTCACAGGTATGGTTCAGAGGAATATTCCACCTCAATCTACAAATTTGTTTATTGTAGCACTTTCTATGGTAATAGAGAGTTGAGGGCAAGCTAGGTTTCCATCCTCAAGGGACTGAATGGGTAAAAAACATGGATGGATGCAAAGTGGAGAGATGTGCCAGAATTCTGGAGTGAGAAGGAGTGGAAATTCAGGCTCCACCATTTACTAATTCTGACTTTGAACAATGGAAATAGAAAATTTGAGTAAATTCTTTGTCTTACTCTCATCTATAAAATGGAGGTTAATAATATCTACCTCATAGGGCTATTGTAAGAAGTATGTGAGTTAAAACATTTAAAGCACCTGCCATGGGGCACCTGGGGTGGCTCAGTCGTTAAGCGTCTGCCTTCGGCGCAGGTCATGGTCCCGGGGTCCTGGGATCGAACCCCGCATCGGGCTCCCTGCTCAGTGGGAAGCCTGCTTCTCCCTCTCCCGCTCCCCCTGCTTGTGTTCCCTCTCTCACTGTGCCTCTCTCTGTCAAATAAATAAATAAAATCTTAAAAAAAAAAAAAAGCACCTGCCAGAGTTAAGCACTACTCAAGTAGTAATACTCCTGTTGATATGAATGCACATGCAAGTTGGAAGTTATGAGATAGGTTTATAGGGGCACCTGGGTGGCTTAGTCATTAAGCGTCTGCCTTCGGCTCAGGTTATGATCCCCCCCGGGATTGAGCCCCCCCCGCATCGGGCTCCCTGCTCAGCAGGAAGCCTACTTCTCCCTCTCCCACTCCCCCTGCTTGCGTTCCCTCTCTTGCTGTCTCTCTCTGTCAAATAAATAAATAAAAATCTATGAGGTAGGTTATATATGGCAACAAGAACATATCACAAAAGCAATGTTATTTTTATTATTTTTATTTTTTTTAAAGATTTTATTTATTTATTCATGAGAGAGAGAGAGAGAGAGGCAGAGGCAGAGGGAGAAGCAGGCTCCCCGCGGAGCAGGGAGCCCAATGCGGGACTCGATCCCAGGACCCTGGGATCATGACCTGAGCTGAAGGCAGACGCTTAACCGACTGAGCCACCCAGGCGTCCCGCAATGTTATTTTTAAAATATATTTATTTTTTTAAAGATCTTATTTATTTGAGAGAGAGAGAGAGAGAGTACACAATTTTTAGCAAACCAAACTTTCTCCAATGTATTAAAAACTCTAGAAGTATTAAAATGAGCAACACATTTATCCCACTAAGAACTGTTACTTAAAAAAAGAAAAATATTGGGGCATCTGGGTGGCTCAGTTGGTTTAATGTCTGACTTTGGCTCATCTGGGTAGCTCAGTTGGTTAAATGTCTGACTCTGGCTCAGGTCATGATCTTGGGGCTCTGGGATCAAGACCCCGTGTTGGGCTCCTCGCTCAGCGGAGAGTCTGCTTCTCCCTCTCCTTCTACTTCTTCCTCTTCCTTTCTCCTTCTTCCTCTGCCTCTTCCCCCACTCGTGTTCACCCTCCCAAAGAAAGAAAAATATTAAATTCAAGTGATAAATGGGAAAAATTTTTATAAAAGCTCTTTATAAATTGATAAGATGAATAATCAATGAAGAAAAGGCAAGTCACATAAGAAAAATGATGTCCAAAAAACATAAAAAATTTCAACCTCACTGATGAGTATTTTAAAAAGAAAACTTGTGGAGTGCCTGGGTGGTTCAGTCATCTGCCTTCAGCTCAGGTCATGATCTCGGGGTCCTGGCATCGAGCCCCATGTCAGGCTCCCTGCTCAGTGGGAAGACTGCTTCTCCCTCTCCCAGTGCCTCTCCCTCAAGCTTTCGCACTCTCTTTCCCAAATAAATAAAATCTTAAAAAAAAAGAAAAAGAAAAAGAAAACTTGGGGCACCTGGCTGGCTCAGCCGGTAGAGTGTGTAGCTCTTGATCTTGGGGTCATAAGTTCAAGCCCCACATTGGGCATAGAATTTACATAAAAAATAAAAGAAAATTCAAACTAGTTACCATTTATCATCAAATGGGAAAAACAAGTTTTCATAGTCACACCCAGTTTTGGCAACATTTTTGGGAACATCATTTACAGCTGGTGGGAGTGAAAACTGGGACATTTCTGGAAGGCATTTGGCAATGCATGGCAGAAGTCTTAAAATAGTGCATACTCTGACTCAGCAGTTCCCTAGAATTTACCCTACAGAATAGTCATAGATGTCAACAATGATTTTACTAAAAGCACTAGCATTACAGAATTTTTTCTTTTTTTTTTTTTAAAGATTTTATCCATTTATCTTAGAGACTCTGAGAGCAAGCATGGGGGCAGGGGGAGGGGCAAAGGGAGAGAGAATCTCAAGCAGATTCTGCATCCAGCAGGGAACCCTACGCGGGGCTCAGTCCCATGACCCCAAGATCACAACCTGAGCTGAAACCAAGAGTCAGATGCTCAACAGACTGAGCCACCCAGGCGGCCCTAGAAGATGTTTATAAAAGCCAAAAATTGGGAACAAACTAAAAATCCCGAAGTAGGAGAATCAATGAAGTTATGGAAAATCCACACAATGGGATACACACAGCAATTATAATTATCAGTATTTACAAATGATCTCTGCTGATTAATATCTGTATAGTTCAGGGAAAGCTAATTAATCTCTGCCTCAATTTCCCTATTTAAATGAGGTTTTTTGTTTTTACAGAAGAACACTATAGCCTAATCTCCTGAAAAGGTGTTAATGAGAGATTAAACAAAAAAAGAAGGGTATAAACCAGTATATACAGAATATTTTATAAAATAAATATATCTCATATATATAAATTTATAAAAATAAAGACTAGAAGGATATATACCAGAATAGAAATACCCTATCTTTTGAATAATAGGATTACAGGTTGTTTTTATTTTTGTCTGTATTTAAAAATTTTTCAACAAACGTGCTACTTTGGTTAAAGGTAACAACTATCACCTCTATCAGAATTAAAACTAAAAACTGCCATTTTTTTCATTCCAACTGGTAGTGAGTCCACCCCAAATTAGTAGGGTGATAAAGAACTGGAATCACAGATGTTTCTCTTCATAGCCTTTATTACCACACAATACACACTCGCAGTCCCTACTTTATAAACCTTATACACAAATAGCAAAACAATTAAAAGATCTTCCTTTCTAAAAGCTAATTTATTCCAGTTTCCTCTCTTTATACAGAGGGACTGGATAGATTCTCTATGTTATCCTAAGCCTTTAATTTGGAAAGGCTGTCACAAAGGTGAACTTGCCCCATGAGGAAAACAGTGTAAAGAACCAGCTAAGTCCTCACTGTCCTCCTTTCTGGGGGAAGAATGTCTGGCTGGCAATGGTGAAATGGGGCATTTATAACATCTTCTTTTTTGTAACAGGTGAGGACAGGCCCCAGTGGCAGACAGACTGTCTTAGTCACATGAGCCTCTTGGGATCTATTTTCTCTAGGTGAACCAGAGGTTTCAGCTGCTCGGCAAAGTTCCTCATGTCATCAGAAACCATGTCCTGCCCAGCTGGTGCAACGACACTCAGTTCCACAAGATAGGAAAGTGACAAGGCCTCAGTGCTGTCTGTGTTTCCTGGGACCAGGATGCGGAAGATCTTATACACCATAATCTTCATGATACCCTTGCGGAACAAGTGACCCTTGGCGACAAACTCATGATCCATGCGGAATCCCATTTCCATCAAGAAGTCAGTGAGGTTCTCAGATGTTGCAATGTCTACACAATTTCGCACCAGGGCATGGCGGTTCTTGTCTCCCATTTCCGGCTGTCCCAGGTAGCGCAGATGCCAGGGTGCCCCTCCCCTATCCATAGAACGCCGGGCCCTTAGAACAAATGGACTAGCCTGCTGGCCCTTAAGGAGGAATACCATCTCATGGTCAAGGAAAGTCTCAGGTTCCATGTTGTCACACAAACCCCGAAGGCGGTGGATGAGGCTTTCCAAACTGTGATCTAAAACACTTCCTGAAGAAGGAAAGAGTACTGTTGAGTCCCATCTTTCACTTTGGGTACTGGGATTAGCAAAAGATTGAAAAAACTTAAATGAAAAACCAAAACAGTTTAGTGCAGTGTTCATAAAGCATAGGTCCTGTACATGAGATGTCAGAGGGGTTATGCTGCCAAGGTACTAGATAACATTTTGAGAAAGTTAATCCCTTTTCAGTTTTTTTTTGCATTGTCTTACAACTAAGAAAGTCTTACTAGAAAGTCTTTAGGCCTTCCCTAAATGCTAATCGCCAACGGGCTCTGGGCTCAGAGGCTTGAACAACCATAGTATCTATCCACAATAATAATAATACTCTTGTCATTTATTTGAAAAATTATCTTCTATTTCCAGCAACACAAGTTTTTCATCTATAGATTATAACATTTCCTTTTTATGTAACATATTTAAGTAAAAGAAAATGAAATGCTCCATAGAAATACACTGATCTTTGTTCTCCTCTAATTCATCCTCCTAGCAGCATCTGACCTGGTTATTAGATTATACCCACCTTGAAATCTATTCTTCCCTTCGCATCTGGGACACAACTCTTCTCTTAGTTCTTCACCTAACTCACTGACCATTCCTTTTAAGTCTACTTTGCTGGGTCTTTCTCATCTTCCCTAAATACTGGAGGACCCTAGGACTCAATCCTGGTCCTCTTTATCAACAATCTCTTCCTCCCAAGGTGACCTAATTTGGTGCTATGGCTTCAAATATCATTTATGCCCTGAGGACTCCCACATTTATCTCATGAACTACAGACTCATATATCCAACTGTCTCCTCAGCTTCTCCACTTGGATGCCTAACAGACATCTTCATCTTCCTATGTTCAGTATCCAACTGTTGGCTTTTCCTCCACAATCTTATTCCTCCTGCAGTCTTCTCCATCACAGTAAATGGAAACTCTCTGCTTCTAGTTGCCCAGGCTCCAAACCATAGAATCATCCTGACTCCTTTCTTTCCCCCATATCCTATATCCAATCCATACTTTTAAAATATATGCAGAATCCAACCACTTCCCACTTCCTCACTCATTTCCATCTAGTCCAAGTCTCCCTCATTTCTTGCCTGGTTTTTGCAATAGCCTGCTTCTAACCTTGCCTGCTTCTTCTCTTTTCCATACACCAACCAAGTGGTCTTTTAGAATATATAGGCAGATAATGACACTCCTCTCCTCAGAACCCTCCAATGGCTTCCTGTGTCATTCAGAATAAATCCCAAAGTCTTTACCATTGTCTACAAGGCCCTATACATTGTGGTCTCTGCTACCAGTCCAACATCATTTCCTTCTACTATCTCCCTAGATCACTCTCTCCAGCCACAGTGATCTTCCTGTTGTTTCCTGAAAATGCCAAGTATTTGATAAAGTATTTCTCTTCAGGGCCTCTTCCCTTAGTCCTACACTTAGAAAATTTTCCTCACCAGTATCTGCATGCCTCGCCCCATCACTTTCTTCAGGTCTTTGCTCAAGTATCACTTTATCAGAGAGGTCTTTTCTGATCACCCTAAATAAGACAGTACATCTCCCTCCAATCTCTTTCCACCTCCCTGCTTGAGTTTTCTTTAGCATTATCACCTCAATTCTTTAGTCATCTTTCAATGTTATCAATTGTATATTGATACTTTACTCATCTTTCTTCCTCCACTGCTGATACTCCAATGCTAGGAACATATTCAAATATGTACTGAATAAATCTGTTAAAATAAATAAGAGTATATATTGTTACTATGGTAAATATTGACAGTGAGACTCAAAGGACTGAATTTTTGGAAATGGGGAACGTTGTAGGAAAAGCAACAGATCAGATCCCAGTAATCATAGGACAGAAGATCATGGGAGCAGGGAACAAGTCCTACATTCAATACATTGTACCCTACATTCAGGACAGTATCAGACATGTGTTTGTTCATTTCTCATTTTTTTTTTTTAAAGATTTTATTTATTTGGCAGAGAGAGGCACAGCGAGAGAGGGAACACAAGCAGGGGAATGGGAGAGGGAGAAGCAGGCTCCCCGCCAAGCAGGGAGCCCGATGCAGGGCTCGATCCCAGGACCCCGGGATCATGACCTGAGCCGAAGGCAGATGCTTAACGACTGAGCCACCCAGTCACCTCCTCAAACATTTTTTTAAAAGATTTTATTTATTTATTGCACAGAGAGAGAGAGAGAGAGCACGAGCAGGGGGAGTGGCAGGCAGAGGGAGAGGGAGAAGCAGGTTCCCCGCCAAGCAGGGAGCCTGATATGGGGCTCGATCCCAGGACCCTGGGATCATGACCTGAGGTGAAGGCAGATGCTTAACGGACTGAGCCACCCAGGCGACCCCGTTTCTCAAACATTTGAGGAGCTTTGTGAGTGTTGGTTCATTTAACCTATACTTCTTGAATGCTATTCTAGGCACTATGCTAGGAAGTAGGGGTCCATGCTCTAATGGAGATTACACTTTAGTGGGGGAACCACAAAATAAGTAAGTAAATAAACAGAAATACAAGGAAATAAAAGGGAGATGGGATAGAGAGCAATTGGTGGGGGTGGAGAAGAGAAGACCTCTCTGAGGAGCTGGAGTCAGAGAAGGTCTCCTTAAGGGTATGCAACTGAGCTGAAAACTGAAGGATCAAAATGAGATGGTTATTTGAAGAGGTGGAGAAAAGTACTGGGCCAGAGGGATCATCAAGTGCTAACGCACAGAGGCAGGAAAGGGCCTGGGGAATTAAAGAAAATGGAAAGGTATCAGTGTGCTTGAAGTGCTGTGAGCGAGAAGGAAGATGAGAATGAAGTGAGGATTTGGCCTGGGCCACAGCAGTGTAGGACTGACATACAGTCCATGGTGAAGGTGGACAGCTATGTGTGCCACACTTTATTTTCAACAAAACAGGGAACGACAAGACTGGATTTACATTTTCAAAGGATCATTCCAGGAACACTGGTATGGACTCCTCATCAAGACAATTGCATGATACTTGATTGCATCCTGTTTACAAAGTACATTTTGGGGACAATAGGGGAGAAACTTTTGAATATGGACTAGATGTTAGGTGATATCAGAATATATTATTAATTTTCTTAAGATAATAATGATAGTATTAAGGTTATGAAGAAAAATATCCTTGTTTTTTAGAGTTGCATACTGAAGAGTTTAGAGGTAAAATGTTAACGAGGTCATAAAATTTTCTTTAAGAACAGCAAAAGAGGGGTGCCTGGCTGGCTCAGTCGGTGGAGCAGGTGACTCCTGATCTTGGGGCTGTAAGTTTTGAGCTCAACGTTGGGTGTAGGGATTACGTAAATATACAATCTTAAGGGGCACCTGAATGGCTTGGTCAGTTAAGCGTCTGACTCCTGATTTGGGCTCAAGTCATGATCTCAGGGCTCTGAGATCAAGCCCTGCGCTGGGCTCTGTGCTGGGAGTGGAGCCTGCTTAAGATTCTCTCTCTCCCTCTTCTTCTTCCTCCCTCCCTCCCCTCCCTCTCTTAAAAAAAATATCTTAAAAAAAAAAAGAACAGCGAAAGAAAAAAGATGAAGCAAATATGGCAAAATGATACAAACTGAGGGCGCCTGGGTGGCTCATTCGTTAAGCGTCTGCCTTTGTCTCAGGTCATGATCCCAGGTCCTGGGATCAAATAAATAAATAAAATCTTTAAAAAAAGATGACCTGAGCCGAAGGCAGACACTTAACTGAGCCACCCAGGCGCCCCTAAATAAATAAAATCTTTAAAAAAAATGATACAAACTGAAATCTAGACGATGGAAATGGACTGTTCACTATATTAGTCTCTATTTATGTTTGAATTTTTAAATAGTAAAATAATTTTTTAAAAAGATGACTACTAGGGATGCCTGGTAGGTCCCCTGCAGCAGGTACTCCTTCATATTAATGGTGCCTCCAGTGACAGGCATCATGGTGACTGCAGGTGCCTCCATTGTGTCTGATTAAGCTGAAGACAACAGAACTGGTTTCCAAGTCCCCAGTCAAGTAAAGCACAAGAAACACCTGAAGAAGTGTTACATTGTTACCAGGCTCAGTTGGTAGAGCATGCAACTCTTTTTTTTTTTTTAAGATTTATTTATTTATTTGAGAGAGAGCATGCATGGAGAGGGGCAGAGGGAGAGGGAGAGAAGCAGACTCTCCACTGAGCACAGAGGCTGACATGGGGCTTGATTCCATGACCCTGAGATCAGGACCCGAGCTGAAATCAACAGTCGGACGCTCAACCAACTGAGCCACCCAGGCACCCCGAGCATGCAACTCTTGATCTGAGGTCCTGAGTTCAAGCCCCACGTCGGAGGCACAAAGTTTACTTAATAATAATAATAAAAAAATAAAAAGATAACTACCTGTTGGTGTGGGAAGAGACAGAAGTGGAAACAATGTAATAAGTAAAAGGTTACTAAAGTAGTTTTTGGTTTTTTTTTTAAAGATTTTATTTATTTTTCAACAGAGAGAGAGAGACAGCGAGAGAGGGAACACAAGCAGGGCGAGTGGGAGAGGGAGAAGCAGGCTTCCCGCTGAGCAGGGAGCCTGAGGGGGGACTCGATCCCAGGACCCTGGGATCATGACCTGAGCTGAAGGCAGACGCTTAACGACTGAGCCACCCAGGCGCCCCACTAAAGTAGTTCAAGTGGGGGATGATAACCAGGGTGTGGCACTGCAGGTGGATAAAATACATATTTAAAATACATGTTGGAAGGGCGCCTGGGTGGCTCAGTCGGTTGAGTGTCTGCCTTCGGCTCAGGTCGTGATCCCAGAGTCCTGGGATCGAGCCCCCCCCTCAGGCTCCCTGCTGAGCAGGGAGTCTGCTTCTCCCTCTCCCTCTCCCTCTGCCTGCCGCTCTGCCTACCTGTGCTATCTCTCTGTCAAATAAATAACTAAAATCTTTAAACAAAAAATAAAAAAATAAAATACATGTTGGAGGGGCGCCTGGGTGGCTCAGTCGTTAAGCGTCTGCCTTTGGCTCAGGTCATGATCCCAGGGTCCTGGGATCGAGCCCCACGTCGGGCTCCCTGCTCCGCAAGAGGCCTGCTTCTCCCTCTCCCACTCCCCCTGCTTGTGTTCCCTCTCTCACTGTGTCTCTCTCTGTCAAATAAATAAATAAAAATCTTAAAAAAAAAACAAAACATGTTGGAAGTAAAATGAATAGGACTTAGAGATGGACTAAATGTGGGGGTAAAGTGAAAAGCAGATATTGACTCCTAAATGCTTGGTTCATGCAACTGGTGAATGATAGTGGCACTTACTGGGTTGGGAAAGACTGGAGAGGTAGCTTAAGAAGTGAAAATTAATAACCTAATGTTGTTCATATTAAGTTACTAAATGGATGATCTGAATTAAAGTCTAAACTCTTCCACAGGGGCGCCTGGGTAGCTCAGTGGGTTAGGCATCTGCCTTCAGCTCGGGTCATTATCCCAGAGTCCTGGGATCAAGCCCTCTGTGGGGCTCCTTGCTCAGCAGGGGGCCTGCTTCTCCCTCTCCCTCTGCCTGCAGCTCCCCCTGCTTGTGCTCTCTCTCTCCCTATCTCTCTCTGTCAAATAAATAAACAAAATCTTAAAAAAAAAACAACAACAAAAAACAACTCTTCCACAAAACATTATATGACCTCCTGAAAATCACTACCCTCTCTGGATCTTGAGTTTTCTCATCTGGGCAAGTTACTTTACTTGTTTCCTTTTTTAAAAATTTACATTCCTTTTATTTTCTTTTATTTAACCGACTGAGCCTCCCCCCCACTTTACCTGTTTCCTGATCTATAAGATAGAACTAACAACAGTATCATAGAATTCTTATATGATCCAGTAATCTCACTTCTGGGCATATATCGAAAATTCAAAGGAGGATCTTTAAGAGGTATTTGCACACCCATGTTTGCTGCAGCAATATTCATGATGACCAAGAGGTGAACCCAAATGACAGATAAATAAAGAAAATGTAGTATATACATAAATGGAATGTTATTCAGCTTTAAAAAGGGGGATCCTGTCATATGCTACAATAGGGATGAACCTTGAGGACATTATGCTAAGTAAAACAAGCCAGTCATAAAAATACAAACACTGTATGATTCCACTCATGAAATATCTAGAGAAGTCAAAAACAGAAACAAAGTAGAAAGGTGGTTGCCAAGAGCTGAGGGGAGGGGAAAGGAGCAATTAGTGTTTAATGGGTATAGAGTTTCACTTCTGTAAGATGAAAAAGTTCTAGAGATCAGTTATACAACAATGTGAATATAATTAACACTAGTGAACTGTACACTTAATTTCTTTTTTTTAAATATTTTATCTATTTGAGAGAGAGAGAATGAGAGACAGAGAGCACGAGAGGGAAGAGGGTCAGAGGGAGAAGCAGACCCCCCGCTGAGCAGGGAGCCTGATGCGGGACTCCATCCCGGGACTCCAGGATCACGACCTGAGCCGAAGGCAGTCGCCCAACCAACTGAGCCACCCAGGCGCCCAACTGTACACTTAATTTAATGTTATGTGTTTGTGACCATAATTAACGTTTAAATTTTTTAAAAAAATTGTTGTCTTTTGAGTGCCAGAAATCATGCAGGCTACCTTTGTATAACAGCCTCTCATCCCAACAGATGATGAACAGAAAGAGGAAAACAGGTCATCCAAGTTGCCTGGTTCACTTACCCTGCAGCAGGTACTCCATCATATTAATGGTGCCTCCAGTGACAGGCATCATGGTGACTGGAGGTGCCTCCATGGTGTCTGATTAAGCTGAAGACAAAAGAACTGGTTTCAGAGTCCCCAGTCAAGTAAAGCAGAAGAAACACCTGGAGAAGTGTTACATTGTGAATACATTAGAGGGGCAGAGAAACAACAGATCTGCTTGTGTCATTCATCCATTCAAACTTCTTGAGTAACTGCTATAGGCCAGTTTCAGGAACTGATGATACATATGTATAAAAAGGAGTCGTGGTCATGGAGTTACAGCATAATCTTCTAGTTTCAATGTCTGAAACCTCTACAAGTTTTCTGTGCAATCTTGAGGAAGTCATCAAAACTGAGACTCAATGTCCTCCTTATAAAATGGGGCCAACGATATTTAACCCCCAAGACTTTGTGGCTTGGACATGTAATAACATTCAGAACTGAAAGGTGACTTGAGACTTTGTCTACTCTTCCATTTATAGATAAAGATACTGAGACTCGGAGAGGGGCCCAAGGACACACAGCAAGTCAGTGGCAGAGCTTGAATCAATCTAAAATTTGGGCATTCCGCCTCTCTGAAAACGCCTTTCAAAGAGAGGGTGGCGAAAGCGTGAGGTTCTTTTAAAAGGATGGTTTAGGTCCCCTTTGGCCAACATCAAAGACACATACCCACTTACACTAGAAACACGCCTCCGAGCGCACTCTAGTCTCTTCTCGTAAAGTGGGTAATATATCCACCCCACCACCTCGGAGATTTTAGAAACAATGATCCCCCAAGCCCTAACGTTAAAGCCCTCTGGAGAGCGCAACACCGCCTTCTCGTCTTTCCACTTCCGGCAAGAAACGGACGTCACGTAAATCTTCGCTGGTGCCCCGCGACGTAAGGGTGCCGAGAAGGGATAAAATCCCCCTCTTTGCAGCCTCGCAAACAGAAGCGCATGCGCGGGACGGAAAACGCTGTATGGAAGATGGCGGCCTCCCTTGGAGGGTCCCCTGAGATTTACCGGGCGGCTTGACGTCATAGGCCGTCCTCTAGGAAAACATTTTTTTCAAGTTTGACGATCTGGAATGTTTTTGTCTAGGAAATCTCTTGAAACCGACAGGGGCAATAGAAAGCCTGGGTCAGGGAGTTGCGGAAAACAGGGAAGGGGAGACTTACAAAACGGACTTTTTGTTGGATACCTAAGAGTGAAAAGACACACTTTACTGCGAAGCATAATGTTCTGAACAATTAGGAACTCAGCAATACACTGAATATTTGTTCACCTTACTGTATATGTTTTACTTAATTTGAAAATATAGGGAGATAAGTAAATTCAACAAATGTTTATTGAACGCTGCTAATATTTGTCAAGCATATAAGGTGCGGACAAAGTGAAGACTAGAGTGAAGTGAATGAGGTACTCTCCTGGAGTGAAAAAATTAAAGGGACACCAGAAACTCAGTGGCTAAGATAAATACTATTTTAATGCAGTATTTTACAAATTTAATGCAAAAAATACTTAATGAACAATATATCAAAATTTTATTTATTTTTTAAAGATTTTATTTATTTGGACAGAGAGAGAGACACATCGAGAGAGGGAACACAAGTTCCGGGGGTGGGAGAGGGAGAAGCAGGCCTCCCGCGGAGCAGGGAGCCCGAGTCGGGTCTCGATCCCAGGACCCCGGGATCATGACCTGAGCTGAAGGCAGACGCTTAAGGAACTGAGCCACCCAGGTGCCCCTCAATATATCAAAATTTTAAATTTGACCCTCACGGCAGCTCTATGAGCTAAGTACAATTATTACTCTAATTTTACTAATGGGGAAACCCAGGCAATGAGTTGTTAAATAACGTGCAAAGGAGCGGAGAGGCTGTAATACCAATGTCAGCCGTTGACTTTAAAGCCCTCTGTCTTAATTACTGTACTGTACTGTCACTTCTAGCTCTAGTTCCCTTGCTGTGACTTACACTACCTCCCATTCATTTTTTTAGTATTGAACATTCCCTGAAAGTCTAGACTGTTCTAGACATTTTGTTAGCTGTTAGCTCCATCTCTACCCTCAAAAGTGTTTATAGGTAGGTTGTGGGAATCAGAGGGTTAAACTAAGGAGTCTGTACCACCTAATTTGATTCAATAGGAAAATGAGGTATCAATAGCTCAACCTCTTTGGAAGCAAGCAGGACACTTGGTCCATCTTAGGGGCATCAGTGAAGGATTCCTGGAAAGGGTAATTAATGCCTACTTGAAGGATCAATGGATGTTAGACAAAGAAGGGAGAAAAGGGAATTTCAGGTGAAGGGAACAGCATGTTCAAAAGGATACTGAGTTAAATAGAATTAGAGTATAGAATATGAGGTTAGTGGCCGAAACAAATGAGTCTGGGGAAGGAATAAGGCCCAGACCCTGGAGGACTTTGTGTGCTAGACTTAAAGAACATTTGTGAGCTAAAAGATCACTCTGGCTGCAGTGTGGAGAAAAGCTTGAGAACGGAGAACCTGGAGAAAGAAGACCAGTTTAGGAGCTTTGGCACAACTTGAGCTGAGAGATAATTATAGGACAAAAGACAGATTTTAAAAATACGGAAGAGAATGATTTGATGACTAACCAGAGCTAAAGATAGAAGGAGTCACAGGTGTCTAGATGTCTACCTTGGGTGGCCATGGTAGTGCTTTTTTCTGAGCTAGGAAACACAAAGCAGTGTGGGTGAGGCAGGAAAGATGAGTTCATATGCAGATACATTGAGCATGGGGTGTTTATGAAACACCCAAGTGCTAGTGCCCAGAGTTCAGAGGAGAGAGAGCTGATCTGGATGGAGGTAGACCTTTCAGAGTCAGAGCCTCATAGATGATAGCTAAAGACATGAGAATAAATGAGATCACCCTGAAAGTGTGTAGAACATGAACCTTGCACAGGACTCTGATAGTTATTAAGTCCGCATATACCCCAAGCCTTAGGATGTGCCTCCTGATCAGTCTGGTGTTTCACAATGTTGGGCAGAGTGACAAGCTTTCAGTGCTATACTGACTGGAGGAAATTGTAAAATTGCTGTCCCTCTTTTTTCCTACACAGACACTAACTTCAGAATGGAAAGTCCAGTGAATTATGGGTCCTTTGAGGCACCATAGTATTTATTCAAATTTTAGCTGGCATTTCAAAGTAGAGTTAAATTAAAAAAAAAAAAAAGATGGACTGGAAATGGGTGAACAAAATGGTAAAACTTGGACAAAGCGTAGAAGTTAGAGGGATGGATTTTTCTGATAAGGATGTGAGTCCTAGAGCCCAGAATGGGGCTCACTTCTGTCCTCTGCCACTATCCAGCTGTGCAACCTTGGGCAACTCACTTCCCCTCTCTGGGCCTCAGGTTCCGTTTTTGTGAAATAGAGCTAAAAATAGTACTTTTTAAGGTGGAATTGGCAAAAATAAAAAGATGTTTATGAAACACTTGGCATAGTGCCTGGCTTATTGTAAGCAATCAATAAATGGTAACTATTATTGATATTATATCTTGTATCTCATTTGTACAAGCACATTCTATCTTACTGAATATATTTTATGTTTGCCTCATCTCCCTGGTACAGATTGTAAACATCCTGACGGGAAGAATCATTATTTTCTGTACATATGTGTGTCTTAGCTTGGGCTGCTGTAACAAAATGCCATCAGCTGGGTGGTGTATAAACAACAGAAATTTTTCATAGTTCTGGAGTCTGGAAGTGTGACATTAGAGTACCAGCATGGTTGGGTTCTGGTGAGAGCCCACTTCTGGGTTGCACTTGATGACTTCTTGTAGCCTTACGTGGTGAAGAGCAAAGCAAGGGAAACTTCTCAGGACTTTTATAAGAACATCAATTCCATTCATGAGGGCATTTCCATCATGACGTCCTCTAATCCTAAGTATTCCTAGTACTATTCCCAAAGGCCCCTCTTCCTAGTACTACTATCACATTGGAGGGTAGGCTTTCAACATATGAATTTGGGCGGGGGGACACAAGCATTCTGTCCATAATAATGTACTTTATATGTAGTAGGCATTCAAAAATTTTGTTGAACACATCACAATAGCTACCGATTATCTAACTATTGCTATACACCAACAACTTGACACTATATGTGTGTAGATATGGCAAATACTGCTAAAATGTAGATATCACCATCTCCACTTACAGAGGAGAAAAAGAAGTTCAGAGAAGTCAGGTGATGGGCGCCTGGGTGGCTCAATTGTTAAGCGTCTGCCTTCAGCTCAGGTCATGATCCCAGGGTCCTGGGATTGAGTCCCACGTCGGGCTCCCTGCTCAGTGGGAAGACTGCTTCTCCCTCTCCCACTCCCCCTGCTTGTGTTCCCTCTCTTGCTGTCTCTCTCTGTTGAAAAATAAATAAAATCTTTAAAAAAAAAAAAGAGAGAGGTCAGGTGACTTGCCCAAAGTCAAATGCCAGCAAACAGTAGAACTCATTCAAATTCAGTTCTTTCTGACACCAAGCCTATCTTTTTATCATACTTCCTTCTGAATCCCTGGGCTCTTTCTCCACGGTGAATTTCCCTAATTATTACAGTTAGTGGCCTCAAACGAGGAGAAAAGTTCATACATTAATGCTTCCCAGCCAGTCATTAGACTGGGCTCAAAGGATGAGGACCAGTTCTTGAGCAGTCTTCATCAGGACAGCAGACCATCAACATGAATTGCAAGGTACATGGACCCATACATAATTCCTTTATCAGCTCTCTGAGTGGCTTGATGGGAATTAAGGTAGATCTACACCACCATTATATGCAATGCTAGGCCCTCAATCTTAGTGTTATAAACTAATATTACCCAGGAATGTCCTGACATTTATTGGCTGCTTCCTATATGCATAGCCCTGTGGGAGAGGTGTAACCATTGCATTTCAACCTAATTAACTCCAGCATCCTCACCAGTTCATGTCATTCCTCCACTCTGAGTTAAATCAAAAGTCCTCCTATGCCTACATGATCTGCCCCCATCACCTGTTACCTCTTCGACCATATTCCAACCATCCCCATCTGTGCCTGCCCCCCCACCCCCATCCACTCAGCTCTAGCCACGTTCTTCTCCTTGCTTTTGCTTGAACACGTCAAGGATACTCCCATCTTAAGTCTTTTGCAAATGCTGTGCAGTCCGCCTCTCCCATTTCCTGCTGTATTTTTCTTCATAGCACATTTGACTAGGTGACATACTGCCTACTTACCAATTTGTTTATCTCCCCCACCCCACCCCGTTAAAATCATAAGCTCCACAAAAGCAGGGCTTTGTTTTATTTGCTGCAGTATCCCCAGCTCTGGGAATAATGCCTGGCACAGCATAGGTACTTGATAAATACTGTTTTTGTTGACAGAATGAATAGTAGAGAACAGAGGTTAGCAGAGGGATTATTAAATGATTTTCTTGGTCTCCTATATTTAGTCAGCATTGGATTTGGGGGTGGGAAACCGAAGTCCTTAAATTCCAGGCTGGGGACACTGCACTCTTCCTCCAGTATGTGCTGTCCAGTGTGGCAGCCACTGGAAATCTACCTAGTTCAAATTGAGACACGCTATACGTGTAAGATACACATCAGGTTATGAAGCCTTACTATGAGAAAAATGTGTAATATCCCAATAGTTTTTTATTGATTACATGTTGAAATGACATTTTGGGTATTTAGGATTTAATATAATATGTTATTAAATTTAATTTCCACCTGTTTGGGGGCACCTGGGTGGCTCAGTCAGTGAAGCATCTGCCTTCAGCTCAGGTCATGATCCCAGGGTCCTGGGATTGAGCCCCGCATCCGGCTCCTTGCTCAGTGGGGAGTCCGCTTCTCCCTCTCCCTCTGCCGCTCCCCCTACTTGTGCTCTCTCCATCTTTTGTCAAATAAATAAATAAAATCTTTTAAAAAAATTTCCACCTGTTTTTTATTACTTCTAAAAATGTGACTACTATTTTACATTATATATTGGCTAATATTATATTTCAATTGGACAGCACTGCTATAGGATCTAGATTTGAAAGTGTGGCTTCAGAGCCAGACAGATCTAGACTCGAATCCTGGATATTGCTTATGTAGCCTTAGGCAAGTCATTTAACTTGTTAGGCCTTTGGCAGTGCCTGACACATACTGTGTGTTATACGTATGCAATGAATCAGAGCTATTATTAGGAGAATGGTTTAGGAATGGTTTAGGAACTGGGGAATGTTTAATTTGGAAAAAACTTGAGAAGGGTGGAATGTAACATCTGTCTTAAATATATGAAATTATAAGGCCAGCAAGGAGAGCGTGGAGAAGAAGAGGAAGGGAGTATCTGACATTTATTGAGCATCAGGTACCAGAGACTTTATACATATTTATCTCATTTAAATCTCACAGTACTTAGGGGCGCCTGGGTGGCTCAGATGGTTAAGCATCTGCCTTCAGCTCAGGTCATGATCCCAGGGTCCTGGAATCGAGTCCCACATCGGGCTCCCTGCTCAGTGGGGAGCCTGCTTCTCCCTCTGCCTCTCTCTCTCTGTCTCTTATGAATAAATAAATAAAATCTTTAAATAAATAAATAAATAAATAAATCTCACAGTACTTAGGGGCGCCTGGGTGGCTCATTGGTTAAGCGTCTGCCTTTGGCTCAGGTCATGATCCCAGGGTCCTGGGATCGAGCCCCTCATCGGGCTCCCTGCTCTGCAGGAGGCCTGCTTCTCCCTTTCCCACTCCCCCTGCTTGTGTTCCCTCTCTCGCTGTGTCTCTCTCTGTCAAATAAATAAAATCTTAAAATCCTAAAATAAACAAACAAACAAACAGATAAATCTCACAGTACTTAAACCCACTTGACTGATGAGGGAGAAGTTAAGTTACTTGCTAATAACTGGTAGAGTCGGGATTAAAACTCAGATCTGTCTGCTTCCAGAGAGCTTGCTTGTTTTTCTAAGCCACTCTGCTCCTAAGAAAAATTTGACTGGGGTTGCCTGAGTGGTTCAGTCAGTTAAGCATCTGCTCAGGTCATGGTCATGGTCCCAGGGTCCTGGGATGGAGCCCGGAGTCGGGCTCTCTGCTCAGCAGGGAGTCTGTTTCTTTGTCTCCCTCTGCCCCTCCCCCTGCCCATGCTCTCTCTCTCTCTCTCAAATAAATAAATAAATAAAATCTTCAAAAAAAAAAAAGAAAAACAAAAATTTGACTACTTTTTGTGTAGTTCCAGAGGACAGGACTAGAAATGCTGGGCAGAAGTTATAGGGAGACAGATTTCAGCTTTATATAAGGAGCACATATAAGGATCATAGTGCTGGTGTCCAGTAATGAAAAGGACTACTTCAATGAGAAAAAAACTCCCTTTCAGTAGAAATATTGAAGCAGCGATTATGGTAGGAAGGATTCTTGCCTGGAGCGGGAGCTTGAACTATTATATCACCTTGATTCTTAGACCCTATCCACTCTAAGTCACAGCTTTTACTTAATAACAGAGTTTCAGGCAATGGAGAAACACCTCCATCTACATGTATAGATGTATTATAAGATAAAGCCTGATAAACATGGACACAAAGTACTTCTTCAAGTTGAAAAATATGGTAGTTGAACCCTATGATTTCATAATTCATAGAGACACCTCGCCTTAGCATTCTTTGCCTTTGGATTTTTTTCATATCATGAAAACAAGAGCATCGTTATTAATAGTAACCACCAACAGCAAACACCCAATGACAAATAATAAATGATACAATTCTTGCTCTTCAGGAGTTTGATTTGCTGAGAGTCTGGTAAAACATCCCAGGTTATTTTGTGTGTAGTAATCTCCACCAGCTGCTGACTCAAGAGCTCACCTCCCTACCCCACCCCTGTATGACAGGCAGCATCAACCATTTCATCCTCTTAATCTCAAGGCGGGGACCTAAGAAAGTCTGTTGCAGAAGGGTAATTGGCCTATTTACCTGCTCCTTTCCCCTTAGCCCAGCCAACCTAAACCCGGTCTCCGGTTGACCAGGTGTTGAGGTGCCTCGAGGGGATAAGCTATAATAGTTAATGTATTACATGTTTCCATAAAAGATTAAAGATTAGCCATATTTTAGCTGAACTGTAACTGTCTGTTTGGGTTTCTCCTTCCCAGGTCTGTCTGGGGGAGTCAGTGTGGTTTCTGCCTGAGGATAATTAACCCACTGGGTTTCGAATTCCCTAGATGGAAGCCCTTTGACAGCTCCCCTTTCGTGCATGCTTACTGGGTATCATACCAGGCTCTGTTGGAAGCACTTTTTATGAGTCTGGATCACTCATTTACTCCTCATACTAGCCTTCAAAAGCAGGTTGTGTTCTTCCAGTCTCATAGCTGCAAGAATTGTTAGCCTGCCATGTGTTCTCTGTAGAAGTAAAAGGGTTTATTTCTGGTCCTCTAAGATTTCATCATCATTAACCCCTTCCTTGGGTCAGAGGGTCATGTACCACCATTTGCACTATCAATTCAAACATTTCCTGGAGGATACTCTGTGTACAGCCCAGAGGATATAAAGAAGCCCAAGGAGACTCCATGGAGAAGCAGAAGGGTGTGGGTTGACACACTCAGGCTTAGGGTTTAAGATGGGCCCTGGAGTCATACTATTTGGGTTAACATTCTATCACTGACAGGGTGCCTGGCTGGCTCAATTGGTAGAACATGCAACTTGTGATCCCAGAGTCATGGGTTTGAGCTCACGTTGGGGGTAGAGTTTACTTTTTTTTTTTTCTCAAAATGTTTTTTTTTTTTTAAGATTTTATTTATTTATTTGACAGAGATAGAGAGCACAAGTAGGCAGAGAGGCAGGCAGAGGGAGAGGGAGAAGCAGGCTCTCCGCTGAGCAGGAAGCCCGATGCAGGACTCGATCCCAGGACCCTGGGATCATGACCTGAGCCGAAGGCAGCCGCTTAACGACTGAGCCACCCAGGCACCTGGGGGTAGAGTTTACTTAAAAAAAATTTTTTTTAATTTTAAATTCTATCACTGTCTAGCCATAAAAGCTTAGGCAAGTTACTTTGCCTCTGTGAACTTCATGTTTTCATCTCTCCAGTGGAGAGAATACTAATACTTTCCTCTAAGGTTGTTATGAACCTGTGACTGATACACTTGGCAGATAGCAAGTATCAATAAAAATTTTAACTAGTCCCAATATCATTGTGGGATTCAGACTCTATCAAACATAGGTTAACAAACAAACACGGGTCACATCTGGACTCAGCTGTATACTGGTGTGTGGCCTTGGGCTGATACTTGATTTCTCTGAGTCTGTTTTTTAATCTCTAAAACAAGGAGACTATCTACATGACGAGATTGCTATGAAAAGTATAGATGATATATACCCATATAGATATATGGTACTGGTGCTTAGCATGTAATAGGTGTTTTCAGACACTGCTTTCAAGTAGCCTGGCTGAGGAGGCAGGGCATAAACATTAAAAAGAGAACCAGTGAGGGGCTCCTGGGTGGCTTAGTCAGTTAAGCATCTGACTCTTGATTTCGGCTCAGGTCATAATTTCAGGGTCATAGGATCAAGCCCTGTGTCAGACTCTGCACTGGGCATGGAACCTGCTTAAGATTCCCTCTCTCTTGGGGCACCTGGGTGGCTCAGTGTGTTAAACGTCTGCCTTCTGCTCAGGTCATGATCCCAGGTTCCTGGGATCGAGCCCTGCACCAGGTTTCCTGCTCAGCGGGGAGACTGTTTCTCCCTCTCCCTCTGCTGCTCCCCCTACTTGTTCTCTCTCTCTTTGTAAAATAAATAAATAAAATCTTAAAAAAAAAAAGATTCCCTCTCTCTCTCTCTATCTTTTTTTTTTTTTTAGAGCGGGAGGGGGGAGGGGCAGAGAGAGAGAGAGAACTTATGAAAAGAAAATTTTAAGGAGAATTGGTATGTCTCTGTATGGACACAGCAAGGCAAACTGTGGCATACCATTCAGTCAACACTTACTGGTGGGCCCCAGGCATTGTTCTGGGCTCTTGGAATATAGGAAATGCAGGATTCCTCCCCTGACAGACTCTACATTTTAGTGGAAAGAAATAATAAGGAATTGTGTTTGATTGGCTTTTCCGCTTACTCTTAGGGTTCTTTCTTCCCATTTCCTTGTGTGAAGGAGTGAGAATGTTGCAATGTAAAAAATCATCATGGCAGAGAAAAGCTGAGAATAAGCAAAGGAGGAAGTGGGCACAGGGTCCTTTGTAATGACTAAGTTAACCAGAGAGCTAATTCCCAACACTGTTGTTCTTCCTGCTTGTTGATTGCTCTCATTTGTTTGTTTATAGTGAATGGAATTATATCAATTGGCAATTATGCACCAAAACCCCATAGAAAGTCCCACCTTGGCATTCTCGGCAAATGCAAGAATGGTTGAGGACTCAGATCCCAGCTCCGACTATAGTGAGAAAAAGAGAACTAGGATAACTCTTAATGGTTCACATGAGTATAAAGATCCTCATTTCACCAAGTGCTTTTAATTCATTTCAGTCCATTCCCCCACCATCAGTAGTTAGAGATAGGAGGAAAGGCAGTGTAACAAAGGACAAAGAGGCAGACATACCTCATCTAGGCTGAGATGCCAGCTGCCAACTCCAGCTTCTATCAGCTGGGTGACCTCAAGCAGTGACATACTCTCCTACAAGCCACTATGAAGATAAAAGGAAATGTACATGACATATCTAGCACAGTGGTATGTGCTGTGACTGGGTTGCTGGTATTATGGCCATCCCGATTTTACAGATGTAGACATGGCTCAATGGAAATCATGAAAAAATTGAGAGCTGAGACTTTCTGAGAAATCTCCAAGTTGGAAGAATTTTTCATTGCTGTTGTCTGTTCTTCCCCCAGAAAAGGCAAGAGTGAGCTGTGCAGGGAATGGAGACCATGCTAAAGGGGTGACTTAGGGAAAGATATTCTCACACGAAATCATAGGCTCATAGACCTAAAAGTGAGCTTTCCGACTCATCAGTTCAGCTCCCTCTCCCTCACCGGACAGAACATATGGGGAAACCAAGCTCCAAGGAACAGAAGGGACTTGCCTAAATGACTCAGCACAGAATGGCAAGCCCGAAACAGTAGCTAGACTTTTCTCTTACTATTTCCTTCTGAACCCAAGCTCGTTAATCGTACAGACTTGCAGTCAATTCTTAACCCTGCACTAACTAGCTGTGTGATATAACATCTCTAATGTCCAGAATCTGCATTTGTAAAATGAAATAATAGCATCTACTTCACTGGTTTGCTGTGAATATTAAATTATAGAGTGCACAATAATTTAAATATGTATACATTTCCCATTTTACAGATGAGGAACTGAGACTTGCTGAAATTTCCCTTAGTTCTCTTTGGTCAAAGAGAGAGCCTAGAAGAATTGAAGAACTCTGGCTGAATACTGGGTGGGCATAGGGTGAGCCAAGATCTCCTTCTACCTGTCACTGGAAGCCACCTTTCTGTCCAGGAGCTCAGGAAGACACTAGACACCTGGAGTGACCTTCCCTGTTCCTGCCACCTCAATGCACAAACAGGTTGTGAAACAGCTGGGCAGTGACTCAGCTTGGGGGCCTGTTCTGCTGGTCAGCGCGGGCAGGCTGGGGCTGTTTGGTTGAGCCTTGAAAGGACATCATGTCTAACAAACACATTGCCTGTCAAAGCCCTGACGGGGGTGCCAAGCAGAGACTGTGAACTCTGTTCCCTGAGACGTCACAGATGACCAAACTGGGGTGCCTGAGTTGTATACAACATCTCCCTGTTGTTATTCTGGCCTAACAACCATCCGGGGCCAATGTCAGGAAGAGGGGAATGTGTTAGAAATAGGAGCTCCTATTTCTCAAGAGGCAGTTTGATGTGGTGGCCAGGCCCTGGGCTTTTGGTATCCACATTATGCAGACCTAAGTTCAGATCCTGGTTCTGCTGCTTATTGTCCTTGTGACAGTGGGCAGGTGGCTTGGTAGGCTTCAATTTCCTTGTTCTATAAAATCATGACCTGAGCCGAAGGCAGACGTTTAACCAACTGAGCCACCAGGTGCCCCAAGATCAAGAGTCACATGTTCTTCTGACTGTTTTTGCAAAGTTGTGTTTTAGAAATAAAAGATGTAAATTTCCTGGAACATAGGAAACTCTCCATAAATTGTTAATAGGATCCTGTGCCAAGGTCTTCCTCTTCCTCTACTCCAAACCGAAATTGTCCCTCCTGAACTAAGGATTTTTTATTGTAGAGGTACTTTCCCACTCAGCCACAAGTGGTAAAATAGGAATGAGGGCAAAGTCCCACAGATATATGCCCCAAGCCAGTTTTTCCATTGCTATTCAAATGATTACTGGATTCCTTTCCTAATATTAGAAGAGAAAGAGACATTTGAACCTGTCAGTGTCACCTTATATGGCAAGAGACTTTGTAGATGTGATTAAATTAAGGATACTGAGATGGAGAGATTATCCAGGTGTGCCCCAAATATAAGCACAGGAATCCTTATAAGAAAGAAAATGAATAACTGACTAAAAAAGGAATATTTGAATACAAAAAAGGCAGTGTAATGACAAATGCAGGGGTCAGAGTGACAGGACTGCCAAGCCAAGGAGCGGGAACAGCCACCAGAAGCTGGAAGAAACAAGAAATGAATTCTCCCCTGGAGCCTCCAAAAGGGACCAGCTCTGCCCATAGTACTCATTTCTGAGGCTGCCTGGCTGGTTCAGTCAGAGGAACATGTGACTCTTGATCTTGGGGCACCCGGTGGCTCAGTTGGTTAAACGTCTGCCTTCGGCTCAGGTCATGATCCCAGAGTCCTGGGATCAAGCCCTGCATCAAGTTCCCTGCTCAGAGGAGAGCCTGCTTCTCCCTCTGCCCCTTACCCCACTTGTGTTCTCTCTCTCTCTCAAATAAGTAAATAAATAAAATCTTAAAAAAAATAATTCTTGGGGGTGCCTGGGTGGCTCAGTCGTTAAGCGTCTGCCTTCGGCTCAGGTCTTGATCCCAGGGTCCTGGGATCGAGCCCTGCATCGGGCTCCCTGCACCGCGGGAAGCCTGCTTCTCCCTCTCCCACTCCCCCTGCTTGTGTTCCCTCTCTCGCTGTGTCTCTCTCTGTCAAATAAATAAATAAAATGTTAATAAATAAATAAATAAAATCTTTAAAAAATAATAATAATAATTCTTGTGGTATATATCCACACAATAGAATATCATTCAACAATAAAAAAGAAAAAAGTAAAAAAAATAATAAAATAAAATAAATAAAAAGGAAAGAAAGTATTGACAATGCTACAATGTGAATGGATATTGAGAACATCATGCTAAGTGTAAGAAGCCAGTCACAAAAGGACTACTTATTGTATGGTTCCATTTATATAAAATGATCAGAATAGGCAAATCTAGAGGGACGGAAAGTAGAGCAGTGGTTGCCCAGGGCTGGAGGATGTGAAGATCGGGGGGTGATGGCAAAGAGGTGCAGGGTTTCTTTAGGGGTAATGAAAACATTCTAAAATTGATCGGGTGTCAAATGATCACACAGCTCTGTGACTATACCAAATTATGTAATCTAATTTATGTGTGTAAACTGAATCTCAATAAAATTGTTAATAATAACACCAAGAAGCTAACATTTACTGACCACTTACTAGACACTGCTAGAGTTTAAGTGCGTTTTCATTTAATTCTGGAGTAATAATAATGTGAAAATAACTAACCTTTGCACTTGCTATATGTCACGCACTATTTTTTTAAGGATTTTATTTATTTGAGAGAGAAAGAGACAGCGCATGAGCGCGGGTGGGGTGGGGAGAGGGAGAGGGAGAAGCAGACCCCCTGCTGAGCAGGGATGAGACACAGGACTCGATCCCATGACCCTGAGATCATGACCTGAGCTAAAGGCAGACGCTTAACTGACTGAGCCACCCAGGTGCCCCTGTCAGGCGCTATTTTAAAGTCTTTTACATGCATTAACTCCTTTAATCCCCATATCAACCGAATAATGTAGATACTGTTATGGCTCCGTCTGAAGATAAGAAAACTGAGGTACTGGGCGCCTGGGTGGCTCAGTTGGTTAAGCAACTGTCTTCGGCTCAGGTCATGATCTTGGAGTCCCAGGATCGAGTCCCGCATCGGGCTCCCTGCTCGGTGAGGAGCCTGCTTCTCCCTCTAACCCTCCCCCCTCTCATGTACTCTCTCTCTCTCTCTCATTCTCGCTCTCTCAAATAAATAAATAAATCTTTAAAAAGAAAAGAAAAGAAAAGAAAACTGAGGTACTGAGAGCTTCAATAACTTGCCAAGGCCACATAGCTGGAAGGTGGTAGAATCAACATTTCATCCCAAGTCATTGGACTCCTGAGCCCAAGATCTTGACAGCTGTGTTTGCCCACGGTCACACCTGTGCCATGGACGGGCCCCTCGGCTGGCTGATCAGATCTGCAGAACTTTCCAGTTCCTAACTCCAACCCTTTGCACTGCTGGGCTGTACTTCCTGAATCTTCAGAGTAAATCCCCTTTCATAGCTAAAGCTTAGCAGATTTCTGTTATTTGCACCCCAAAGTGCCCTGATTCAGAGAGTGGCAGACTCCACTCACACCAGGGCAGAGCAGGGGCTTCCTGAGGACTTGGTGAGCACTGAGCGTGTTCTGACCTGACACCCAGGGGCCTCCAGACACCATGAAAGACCTAGAGAAAAGACCAAGTGATTCGGCATTTCCCAGGGCCAGCAGCTCAGCAGCCCTTGCTGTATGTATTCCAATTAGTAGAGGCTCTGTGAATGCTTATCTAATTAAAAATAAGTTATATTGTGGGGATTTTAAAAATGGATGATTACTACAGTTCATTTATAAGTAATAGTATATTGCAGCTAAAACCCTGGCCTCCGTACTTTGGAAAATGGTTTGGCAGTTTCTTAAAAACTAAATGCACAACAACCATACAACCCGGAAATTTCAAACCTGTACATTTATCCCGGAGAAATGAAGACTTATGTTAGGACAAAAACCTATATTTAGAGCAGTTTTATTGGTAGTAGCTATAAAGTGGAAACAACCCAAATGTCCTTAATGAACAGTTAAACCGTGGTGTATCTGCGCAATACCACTCAGCATGGAATACTACTCAGCAATGAAAAGGAATGACATACTGATACACACAAAAACCTGACTAAATTTCCAAAGAATTATGCTAAATGAAAAAAAGCCAATCTCAGAAGGTTACACTTACAATTCATTTATATAACTTTCTTGAAATGACAACATTATAGAAATGGAGATCAGATTATTAGTACCAGGGGTTAAGGAGGGGGTGGAGGCAGGAGGGAGCTAGATGTGGCTATAAATGGGCAACACTGGGGAGCCTGGCTGGCTCAGTCTGTGAAGCAATGTGACTCTTGATCTCGGGGTTGTGGGTTCAAGTCCCATGTTGGGTGTAGAGATTCCTTAAAAATAAAATCATGGCGGGGGCGGGGTGCCTGGGTAGCTCAGTTGTTTACGCAACTGCCTTCAGCTCAGGTCGTGATCCTGGAGTCCCGGGATTGAGTCCCACATCGGGCTCCCTGCTCAGCAAGGAGTCTGCTTCTCCCTCTGACTCGCCCCCCTCTCATGCTCTCTCTCTATCATTATCTCTCTCAATAAATAAATAAAAATCTTTAAAAAAATAAAATAAAATCATGGGGTGCCTGGGTGGCTCCATCGGTTAAGCATTTGACTCTTGATTTTAGCTCAGGTCATGATCTCAGGGTTGTGAGATCAAGCCCTGCGTCAGGCTCCTTGCTCAGTGTGGAATCTGCTTGAGATTCTCTCCCTCTCTCCTGCTGCCCCTCCCCCTGCACTCTCTCTCTTTTTCTAAAATAAATAAATAATAAATAAAATATTTAAAAAATAAAATCTTTAAAAAAAGGGCAACACGAGGAATGGTGATGGAAATATTCTGTATATTGACTGTATCAATATTGTGATATTGTACTATAGTTTTGAAAGATGTCATTGTTGGGAGAAACTGAGTAAAGGGTACATAGTATCTCTTCGTTTCGTATCTTACAGGTGCATGTGAATCTATAATTATCTGGAAATGTAACATTTAATTAAAAAAAATCCTGGGCCCTGTGTTCAGATAATGCCCCCACCATTTTTTATTAGCTCTGTGTCTTAGGATAGGTTACGTTTCCTCTCTGCCCTCAGTTTTTACTTGTCCTATAGATTTCTCATGAGAAACAAACAATATCACACATAGAAAATGCTAAGTATAGGGGCGCCTGGGTGGCTCAGTCGTTAAGCATCTGCCTTCGGCTCAGGTCGTGATCCCAGGGTCCTAGGATCGAGCCCTGAATCAGGGTACCTGCTTGGCTAGAAGCCTGCTTGTCCCTCTCCCATTCCCCCTGCTTGTGTTCCCTCTCTCGCTGTGTCTCTGTCAAATAAATAAATAAAATCTTAAAAAAAAAAGAAAAGAAAATGCTAAGTACAGTACCTGGTACATTGTAAGGACTTAATAAATATTAGCGTGATTACAGAAAAATTAGAAAATATAGGTAATCAAAATGAAGAAAATATTTTATTTTACAGAACCATTAATTCCACCACCGTTAATACTTGTATCAATTTCAATGTTTTTAGCTGCAAATGAAATAAAAAAAAACCACAATGAGGTACCCCTTCAGGTGTGTCTGTAATAAAATGTTTGTAATAAAAAAAAGAATGTCTGTGATAAAAAAAAAAAAGGAAAACATTGGTGAGGATATAGAGAAATTGGAAACTGTCATACATTGCCAGTAGGACTATAATATGGTTTCCCCTCTGTGGAAAATAATTTGGCAGTTCCTCAAAAAGCTAAACATAGAAATACCCAATGACCCTGAAATTCCAGTGCTGGATATATACCCCAAATAGTTGAAAGCAAGCACTTAAACAAGGACACGTACACACACATGTCCATAGCAGTGCTAGGTACGAGCTAACAGGTGGAAATAGCCCAAATGCCCATCAGTGGACGACTGGATAAACAAATTGTGGTATATACATATAATAAAATTTTATTCAGCCATAAAAATGCATGAAGTATTGATACATGCTACAACATAGATGAACCTCAAAACACATTACACTAACTGAAAGAAGCCAGACACAAAAGGCCATATATTGTATGATTCCGTTTATATGAACTACTCAGAGTAGATAAATCCATTGAGACAGAACACAGAATGGTGGTTCCAAGGGGCAAGCGGAAGGGGAGATGGGAGAAACCGCTTAATGGGGAAGGGGTTTTACCCTGAGGTGATGGAAATATTTTGGAATTAGAGGAATGTTTGTACAACATGGTGAATCTACTAAATGCCACTGAACTATGGCATTTAAAGTGGTTGATCTTATGTTATGTGAATTTCATCTCAATAAATTATTTAAAAAACAAAAAGCTCTCAGAATTATTTAGGAAAAATCTACTATCTCTCGGATTATGGAGTCCTGAGGTAGAACGGCTCTAGAATTGTATATTTCAGTAGCTCAAAGATTCATCAAGGACCCAGGTGCTTTCTATCTCTGTTTTTCCATTCTGAGCTTGTTGACATTCCCCTCTCTTCTGTAATGGGAAGATGGTTGCCACATTCCCAAGTTCCGCAGGCGGATGTAACATCTAGCTCCCTTAGATTGTAGTGGAACAAAGAAAGGAAACCCATTCCTGTAAGTACCTCTCTCTCTCATTTTAAAATATCTCAGTAAAAATCTTTATCAAGGTAATTCACATACCATACAATTCATCCATGGAAAATATAAAACTCAGTGATTTGAAATATATCCACAGATTTGTGCAACCATCATCACAATCAGTTTTGAACATTTTTTCACCTCAAGAAGACATTTAGCACCCATTAGCCATCACTTCCCACTTTCCCCCAACATACCCCTGCACCCCCAACCCTAGGCAACAACTAATCCACTTTCTGTCCCTATAGATTTGTCTACTCTGGATGTTTCATGTAAATGGAATCATACAATATGTGGTTTTGTGTGATGGACATTCCACCTAGTGTAATGTTTTCAAGGTTCATTCATCTTGTAACATGTATCAGTACTTCATCCCTTTATATTGATGAATAATTTTCCATTATATGGCTTTTCTTTATCCATTCATCAGTTGATGGACATTTGGGTTGTTTCTACTTTTTAGCTATGACACATAATGCTGCCACGGACATTTGTGTATAAGTTCTTGTGTAGGCAGATGTTTTCACTTCTCTTGGGTGTATACCTGAGAGTAGAATTTCTGGCCCATATGGTAACTCTGTGTTTTACCATTTCAGGAGCTGCCATATTGTTTTCCAAAGTGGCTGTACCATTTTATATTCCCACCAGCACTGTATGAGGGTTCCAATTTTCCACCTTCTCTTCCACAAATCTTTTTTTTTTTTAAGATTTTATTTATTTATTTTACAGAGAGAGAGACAGCTAGATAGGGAACAAGCAGGGGGAGTGGGAGAGGGAGAAGCAGGCTTCCCACCGAGCAGGGATCCCAATGACCCTGGGATCCCAACCTGAGCCGAAGGCCGACGCTTAATGACTGAGCCACCCAGGGGCCCCTCTTTTTTTTTTTTTAAACTAGTAAGAAACCTTTCCTGGAAGCCCTCCAAAAGACTCTCCTTTCTGTCTTATTGGCCAGGACAATCATTCTGTTTTGGCTGCCCTGAAAATAATTACTAGCATTTCCATGACTGATGTAGAGTTCAGTCTTCAGCTAAGCTCTGGATATGGACATGTTTCCTAAGAGGTGAATACCTGAACAAACTTGAGGTTCAATGGACAAAAAAGAAAGAGGAAAGAGGTTTTGGGTAGGTAACAATATTCTGTTATAATGTCTTTCAGCCCTGTTTCTTACAAACATATGAATATATGTTGAAACAAAAAAAGAGATCATACTATATATATTATTTTGTAACTTGATTTATCACTTAATGATATACTAGATATGTCTTCCATATAATACATATTCATTTGTAACATGATTTTAATGGCTGAATGACATTTGTGAGTGCTTTAAATTCTGTAACTTACAGAAGCCGTTCTAAGTTTGTCTTGGCACACTTACCATCAGATTCATAGAAGAATTTAAGTACTGGCTCAGAGTGAAAGAGATAGATGATGGCAGAGACTAGTTTCTTGGATCCTCTGTCTCTTTAACTCTTGGCAAAAACTCAGGCACCCTCTCTCCCTGAGAAGAGGAATCTGGTAGGTGCTCCCTTTACTTTCCTACACTCTCACTTCAATTCTCTTCACCCCCTAGGGAGCTAGCTTCAGTCATTGTTGAATCTCCTTCCTTTCCCTTCTTCCTGGCTGTTGCCCTCCTCCCTTTCATGTGTCTTTAGAGGCTATGTAGAACTCCTGAGAGTGACATTTGAAACCTGTCATAATTGTATTAGTCGGAATTCTTCTGGTTACAAGGGACAAAAAAGCCAACCTCATGTAACTGAAGAGGGTGGGTGAAGACTTCAGGCATACCTGGATTTAGAGACTCAAAAACAATCATAAAATATTAGTGTCTCTCTCTCTAACTTGCTGTCTCTCTGTCTCTCTCTCTTTAATCTATAAACTCGATTTTCCTTTCTCTTAGCTTCTCTGGTGAAACAGAGCTTCTTTATCCCCAAGAATTCCAACACAGGTGGTGGGGAGGGTTCTTGTTGGCCCAGCTTTGGTTATGCGTCCATCCTTGTGCCAGTCACCTTTGTGTTCTAATTGGCTAGACCAGACTCGATCATGCACCCACATCTGGAGGTATAAAGTTGGGGTCATGTCTACCAGAACTATATAGAATGAGAGTAGGGTAAGTGGATCTCTAAAGCAAAACAGGAGCATGCTCTTCCCAAAAGGTGTAAGGGAGGCCAGGTGGGTAAGGAAATGGTGACATCCTTTCTAGGATATTCAGCATGGTATACGGTTTGTCCCCACCAGTGCAGCCATGGGGGCTGTTTAAAACTCAGTATCCAGGGCGCCTGGGTGGCTCAGTTGGTTAAGCGACTGCCTTCGGCTCAGGTCATGATCCTGGAGTCCCGGGATCGAGTCCCGCATCGGGCTCCCTGCTCGGCAGGGAGTCTGCTTCTCCCTCTGACCCTCCTCCCTCTCATGCTCTCTGTCTCTCATTCTCTCTGTCTCAAATAAAAAAAACAAAAAACAAAAAAAACTCAGTATCCAGTGGGAGGATGGGTAAGCCTGGTGATGGGTATTAAGGAGGGCACGTTCTGCATGGAGCACTGGGTGTTATGCACAAACAATGAATCATGGAACACTACATCAAAAACTAATGATGTAATGTATGGTGATTAACATAACAATAAAATTAAAAATAAATTAATTAATTAAATGCATTTTTGCTGGTCAAAAAAAAAAAAAACAACTCAGGATCCATTCTGATCAGTTGCTGCCTATGCCCTTCTGGTTTCTAATTATTTTGAACATTACTCCTGCCATTTCCACTGAATAGTCTTGCTTTAATTTATTAACTTCCTCAGCTAGATCATCTATTCCTTTCCCCATAGGCACACATCCTTTTTTTTTTTTTTTTTTTTTTTAAACCAAATCTCTGCACCAGGATTCGGCCTCTTTTTTTTTTTTTTTTTTAAAGATTTTATTTATTTATCTGAGACAGAGAGAATGAGAGAGAGAGAGCACATGAGAGGGGGGAGGGTCAGAGGGAGAAGCAGACTCCCTGCCGAGCAGGGAGCCCGATGCAGGACTCGATCCAGGGACCCCAGGATCATGACCTGAGCCGAAGGCAGTCGCTTAACCAACTGAGCCACCCAGGCGCCCCCCCATAGGCACACATCCTATGGCCCAACCTAATGGTCATATTTCTCAGGACCTTACTCTGAAGGAAGAGTCTGTCTACTTTCAAGCCTAACCATCTTCAAAGACTACCAGTTTGGGACGCCTGGGTGGCTCAGTCGGTTAAGTGTCTGCCTTCAACTCAGGTCATGATCCCGGGGTCCTGGGAGGGAGTTCCGAGCTGGGAATCCTTGCTCAGTGGGAAGCCTGCTTCTCCCTCTGTCTGCCACTCCCCCTGCTTGTGCTCTCTCTCTCTCTGATAAATAAATAAATAAATAAATAAATAAATAAATAAATAAATAAATAAAATCTTAAAAAAAAAAACAAAAGACCACCAGTTTAATTACCGTTTCCTCCATGAAGCCTTCCTGTTCACCCCCACCTGGAACTGACCTTTGACCTACCCTACCCCACCTGAACGTTTTTATTTTTTATTTTATTTTTTTAAAGATTTTATTTATTTATTTGACAGAGAGAGACACAGCCAGAGAGGGAACACAAGTAGGGGGAGTGGGAGAGGGAGAAGCAGGCTTCCCGCGGAGCAGGGAGCCCCATGCGGGGCTCGATCCCAGGACCCTGGGATCATGACCTGAGCCGAAGGCAGACGCTTAATGACTGAGCCACCCAGGCGCCCCCTGAACGTTTTTATTAACATCTCTCTCATTGCCTCTTTACTTAGAATTAGACTTGAAGCTGTCTTTACCTCCATTATGAGACTCTAAGCTTGTTGAAGACAAGGACTGCATGTTACTCATCTTTCTATTTCCCAAAAGTCTGTTACAGTAGTCCTCTGTCACTTAATTAGTCTTGGGACATTGGGCAAAGGCCTTGACCTCTTTGGTCGTTGGTTTATTCTTTTGTAAAATGGGATAAGAAGAGCCCTTACCTCACGGTTTTTTTGTGAGAACTGAAACACACACGTACGTAATTTACGGAGCATATTCTTTGTGTGTCAGAGTCATGAGGTGCCTTATTAAGGGCAAATACTTAGTGCTGACAGACCTGGGACTCAAACATACTTTTCTAAATAGACTATGCTCCAAACCGTTATTCCAAATGGCCTCCCACATAGGAGAGGGACAGTGCCTGGGGACACACAGGAGTGCAATGAATGTTGCTAAATGCTTGACTCTGTTGAACTGAATCAAATTCCGGTGGCTGCACTTTCCCCTGGACTGTGGTTTGTCCCTTTCCAGTTCATCCTGCCTATGCCATCAGACCACGTGACAGTCCCCCCTCCGCCATGGCGGGGGGGGGGGCACTTAATTCCTGCTGACCTAGAATGTGTTTTCCCAGCACTTCTGTAAACTGGGAGGAGCCATGGGTTGTAAATCCTGGATCTGGGACAGCCCAAAGGTCTTTGTTTGCACTAACCCAGACAACAGCTGGAACTCCAGCCTAGGGAGATGCTGCCTGGTGGGGGGGAGGGTGAATGTGTGAGTCTGCCCATCCTCCCTACACAGAGGAGTCCAAGGTCCAAGGCAGCAGGTCTCCTGTCTTGAACATATTGCTCACGCTTTGTGAATTTCTGGTGGCAAAACCACTTCTTCCCTGTGAGTCTTCTCACTTTGCAATAGCCTTATGGCTAGATATTTGTGAAAGGGACCACTGTGGGGATCCACCGAACTTATACTCCTGCTCCTGGAAACATTTTTTTCCCCCAAAGTTATTTGTTTTTCATCTACCAAGCAGTTGATATGTGCCAAGTGTTGTACTGAACATGTCATATGCATTATTTAATTCAGGATTTTTCAATCTCGGGACTATTAGCAGCTTGGACTGGAGAAATCTTTGTTATAAGAGACTGATTTATGCATTGTAGGATGTTTAGTAGCATCTCTGGCCTCTATCCACTGGATGCTAGTAGCTCCCTCCCTTGTGTGACAACCACAAAATGTCCTCAGACTGTGCCAAATGTCCTGTGGGGCAAATCATCCCAGGGTGAGAGCCACTGTGGAATCTACTCCACAATATACTGTGGAGGGGAGAGCAGATTGTAAAACAGACTGTTTAATATACTGCCATTTTGTTAGCACATTTAAGCCTAGAAGGAAGATCTAGAAGATAAATTCTACAAAAAAATAATAGTAGTACTCTCCAGGGGTGGATTATTAGCAACTTGTATTATTTCTGCTTATCGGTATTTTCTGATTTTTCTATAATGAACAGAAAACATTTCTTTAATTTTTTTCTCTAATCTGGTTCCACAAAGAAATGGAGTTTACTTACAGGAAACACATGTAATAAAATAGTGAATGACAAATTAAAAATTTGAATATCAGGGCCAGGGTAAACATATAAATCAATGGAACAGATTAAAGAAAGCAGAAATAGACTCACACATGTTTAGTCAATTGATTTTCAAAAAAGGTAAAAAAATAAACGGAGAACAGATAGTCTTTTTAGCAAATAGTGCTGGAACAACTGGATGTTTGAGGGAAAGAAATGAACTTCTACCATTACCTCACACCATACACAAAAATTAACATGAAACGAATCATAGATCTAAGTGGTTTTTTTTTTTTTTTAAGATTTTTATTTATTTATTTGAGAGAGAGAGAGAGAGCAGAGCAGGGGGGAGAGGGAGACGCCATCTCCTGCCCAGCAGGGAGCCTGATGCAGGGCTCGATCCAAGGACCCTGGGATCAGGCATGACCTGAGCCGAAGGCAGACACTTAACCAACTGAGCCACCCAGGCACCCCAGATATAAGTGTTAAAGACAAAATTTCTGGGTCAAAAACCCACAGGACAACATTTACGTCACCTTGGGTTAGGCAAAGATTCCTTAGATAAAACACAAAAGGTCTGAACCATAAAAGAAAGTGATATATTGATCTTCATCAAAATTACAATCTTCTGCTCTTCTAGAGAATGAAAAGGCAAGCCACAGTCTGGGAGAAAATATTTGCAGTTCATATATCTGACAAAATATAAATCCAGAATACCTAGAATATGCAAGAACTTGTATTACGGGGCGCCTGGGTGGCTCAGTCAGCTAAACGTCTGCCTTCAGCTCAGGTCATGATCTCAGAGTCCTGGGATCAAGCCCTGCATTGGCTCTCTGCTCAGCAGGGAGTCTGCTTCTTCCTCTGTGCTCTCTCTCTCTCTCTCTCATTAATTAATAAATAAAATCTTAAAAAAAAAAGACCTCGTATTACTGAGTAAGAAGAAAACAAACAACCCAATAAAGAAAATCAGCAAAAGATTTAAAAAGATATTCAACAGATATACAAGATATACATATAACCAATACCTATATGAAAAGATGCTCAATATCATTAGTCATCACAGAAGTACAAATTAAAAATTATGAGCCACTGGGGCACCTGGCTGGCTCATTTGGAAGAGCATGCGACTCCTGATCTCGTGGTCCTGAGTTTGAGTCCCATGTTGGGTGTAGAGATTACTTAAATAAAATTTTGGGGGCACCTGGGTGGCTCAGTCAGTTAAATGTCTGCCTTTGGCTCAGGTCATGGTCCCAGAGTCCTGGGATCGACCCATGCTGGGCTCCTTGCTCCCTTCCCCTTGCTCCTTTTCTCTCTCTCTCTCTCTCTCTCACTAATAAATAAAATATTGAAAAAAATGTTTAAAAAAATAAAAAAATTTTAAAAATAAATAAACAGATAAAAGTTAGGAGCTACTATTCCATACCCATGAGAATGGCTAAAGTTACTAAGTCTGACAATATCAAGTGCTGACAAGGAGGCTGAGCAATTGGCACTCTTACATGCTGCGGGTAGGACTACAAAATGAAACAGCTATTTTGAAAAATGATTTGGCAATTTCTTATAAAATTAAATATACACTTACCACATGTCCTAACAATTTCTTTTTTTTTTTTTTTTTAAGGTCTTATTTATTTTTCAACAGAGAGAGAGGGAGCACAAGCAGGAGGAGTAGGAGAGGGAGAAGCAGGCTTCCGGCTGAGCCGGGAGCCCGATGCGGGGCTCAATCCCAGGACCCTGGGATCATGACTCGAGCCGAAGGCAGACGCTTAATGACTGAGCCACCCAGGCGCCCCTTGCTGAACTATTTTTGATTACATTCTTACTGTTTAGCCGTATCCCATCTTGCTTAAAGAGATAATGTCATTGCAAATGAATCTGTTTTTCTATACATATATCACCTATCCATGAGATGTTCTTTTCCATTTCATCACTTTTTTTTAATCTGTTATTTCTCTCTGATTGAAAAATTTTTTTTTAAAGATTTTTATTTATTTATTATTTGACAGGGAGAGAGAGAGACAGTGAGAGAGGGAACACAAGCAGGGGGAGTGGGAGAAGGAGAAGCAGGCTTCCTGGCGAGCAGGGAGCCCGATGAGGGGCTCGATCCCAGGACCCTGGGATCATGACCTGAGCTGAAGGCAGACGCTTAACGACTGAGCCACCCAGGCGCCCTGTCCTAACAATTTCACCCCCATGTGTTCACTCAAGAGAAATGAAAACCTATGCCTACACAAATAGCAGCTGTATTCATAGCAGCCAAAATTGCAGACAACTCTTATGTCCATCAATTGGTGAAGGAATAAACAAATTGGGATATAGCTATAGAACAGTATTCTACTTGGCAATAAAAAGGAACGAACTACACATACAACATGATGAATACACACAACAACATGAGGAATATCAAAAGCATTATGCTAACTGAAGGAAGCCAACCACAAAAGATTATACAATGAATACTTCCATTTATACAAAGTTCTAGAGAAGTCAAAACTATGGTGACAGAGCCCATCATTGGTTGCTAGGGGATGGAGTTGGGGGAATGAACTGATGGTAAAAGAGCCCAAGGAAATGTTGAGGGGATATTAAGACATTTTATATCATGATGGTGGTGATGGTTACATGACTGCACACATGGTCAAAACTCAAAGAACTGTACACTTAAAACCGGCAAATTTTATTTATTTATTTATTTTTAAACATAGTCAATTTTATTCTTCTTAAACCACAAAATAGAGTCTTTGGTTGTACAAACATCACTAGTTACAGTCTTGCCAACAGGTCCCAGCTGGGGTCGGCAAATTTTATTGTATGCAAATTACACCTTAATAAGACTCACTGTGAAAATTCTGTTTCTATGACATACCTATTAGAATGGCTAAAATGAGGGCGCCTGGGTGGCTCAGTTGGTTAAGCGACTGCCTTCGGCTCAGGTCATGATCCTGGAGTCCCTGGATCGAGTCCCGCATCGGGCTCCCTGCTCGGCAGGGAGTCTGCTTCTCCCTCTGACCCTCCCCCCCCTCATGTGCTCTCTCTCATTCTCTCTCTCTGAAATAAATAAATAAAATCTTTAAAAAAAAAAAAAAGAATGGCTAAAATGAAAGAGACTGACTATACCAAGTGTTGAAGAGGATGTGGAGCAACGGGTACTCCTGAATATTATTGGTGAGAATGTAGAATGTTACAACCACTTTAGAGAACAGTGTGGCATTTTTGGTGAAGTTAAACATACATTTACCGTACAACCAAGCAATTCCACTTCTGGTATTTATGCAAAAGAAACACAATATATATGTCCACAAAAAGACTTACAGTTGAATATTCATAGCAGCTTAATTTAAATAATTGGAAACAAGACAAATGTTCACTAACTGGTGAAGAGAGAAATGACTTGTGGCATATTCACAAATAGCACCAGCTATAAAAAGGAATGACTTACTGATACAGGAATCTCACTGATGGACTTTAAAAATGTTATGCTGTGGGCGCCTGGGTGGCTCAGTTGGTTGGGCATCTGCCTTCAGCTCGGGTCATGATCCCAGGGTCCTGGGTCCGAGTCCTGAATCGGGCTCCCTGCTTAGTGGGTAGTCTGCTTCTCCCTCTGCCCCTCCCCCTCCTCTCTCTCTCTCAAATAAATAAATAAAATCTTTTAAAAAATAAATAAAAATGTTACGCTGAGCAAAATAAATCATACTTAAAAAGTACGTACTATAGGGGCGCCTGGGTGGCTTAGTCGGTCAAGTGACAGACTCTTGGTTTTGGCTCAGGTGGGGATCTCCCGGTTGTGGGATCCAGCCCCACTTCAGGCTCTGCACTCAGCATGGAGTCTGTCTCAGATTCTCTCTTCCTCTCTCGGCCCCTCCCCCTGCTCAGGCTCTCTCTCACTCTAAAATATATAAATAAATCTTTAGGGAAAAAGTACATAGTATATAATTCCATTTATATGAAATTATAGACCAGACTAAACTGATCTGTACTTGAATGCAAAACTAAAAGGACTGGTAAGATAGATCCATTGAATATATTTAAGCAAGGGGAGCCTGGGTGGCTCAGTTGGTTAAGCCTCTGCCTTAGGCTCAGATTGTGATCTTAGGGTCCTAGGATCAAGTCCGTCAGGCTCCTTGCTCAGTGGGGAGCCTGCTTTTCCCTCTGCCCCTCCCCCCTGCTCATGTACACTCTCTCTCTCTCAGATAAATAAATAAAATATTGTTAAAAATATTTTAAAAAAGATATTTAAGCAAGAGAATGACATATATAAGGCTATCTTCTAGGAGATGACTTAAAACTTGTTTGCTATAATTAGAATAATGAGAAGACAGTTTGGTTTTCTTTTTCATATAATTTGTTGATTTTTTTTCACATTTTAAAAAGTGTTTGAAAGAAAAAAAGAGTTGCTATGATTTGGCCCAATAACAAGACCCAGGTATAAAGTTTTAGCATTAACTATCTTAAATTTAGAGTAAACACTTTTCCTGCTTATTTACTATTTCTTTGTGTGATATGATTGTCTTCCTATTCAACAAGAGACTCCAAAAAAGAACTTTTCTTCCGTAAGTTGACATCTCTTTGAAATGTCAGAATCATTCCTAACTTGTGTATCATGAAATTAAAGGAAGAGATTGGAAAAAATGGATAATGACTATTGATCCCCAATGCTTTCTTATAAAATGCCTTTTCTTTAGAAATATTTAAATTAAAAATACTCCTTTATAGATAAGTCATCATCTCTCAAGAAGCAATCAGGTTATCCATGTTACCTCTTGTAACTTTCTAGGTAGAGTTTTTTTTTTTTTTTAAGATTTTATTTATTTATTTGAGAGAGAGAGAATGAGAGAGAGAGAACACATGAGAGGGGATAGGGTCAGAGGACGAAGCAGACTCCCTGCCGAGCAGGGAGCCCGGTGCGGGACTCGATCCAGGGACTCCAGGATCATGACCTGAGCCGAAGGCAGTCGCTTAACCAACTGAGCCACCCAGGCACCCTAGGTAGAGTTTTTATAAGCAAACTTTTCTCTAAATGGGCAAATTATGATTATTCTTAACTATTGTCTCCAATTAGCTACTGTCAATTTATCTAATGACTTCTGTGTTCATTAGCAAATGCCCCAGAATGAAAATACTCTCTTAAACCTAGTGAAGTAATACATTTTTGGCACTTATGTTTTTGTTCTAGTGTTTGAATGCAGAACTTCATGATTTGCTAATGAAAAAATGAGCAATTAAGGAAAGGAATCTGTAGTGACAGGAAGCAGAGAGTGGTTGTCTGGGGGACACGTGGAAGGGGGTTGGGGATTTGCTGCAAAGGGCCACACTGGAATTTGATTTGGGTGATGATTGCATAGGTATGTGCTTTTGCCAAAACTCATGGAACTGTGTGCACTAAAAACCTGTGCATTTTGGGCGCCTGGGTGGCTCAGATGGTTAAGCGTCTGCCTTCGGCTCAGGTCATGATCCCGGGGTCCTGGGATCGAGTCCCGCATCGGGCTCCCTGCTCAGCGGGGAGCCTGCTTCTCCCTCTGCTTCTCTCTCTCTGTCTCTTATGAATAAATAAATAAAATCTTAAAAAAAACCCAAAACCTGTGCATTTTATTGTATGCTAATTATACTTCCATAAGTTTGATTTGAAAGAAAAAAACAAAGCAGGGTAGGGAAGAGCAGATTAGAAGAGAATATCAACCAGAGGGGAAGACCGTAGAGCTCAGAGAGGCTGGAGGGTACTGCTTTGGTTGGTGGCTTTGGCTCTGAGCTTTGCTTCTCCAAAGTCTTACCGATCTTTAAGGCTTAGTTGAAATGCCATTGCTCCTAGGAAGCTACCTTGGCTTCCCCAGCCCATGGTGATTTATCTTTGACATCAGTGTTGATTCTGCATATTCATATAAAAAAAATCCTCCATCAGTGAGTGTAGTGCTTTCAGTTTATTAAATGCTTTCAGCCCATCATCTCAGCTGATTCTCACCTTAACCACCATTCAGGGCAAGGATTATTTTTTCCATTTAAAGTTGGGGAAACTAAGGCTCAGGAAGGGAAGTAACTTACCTAAATCTTTCAACCACAAGTTAAACAGAACATGAACTAGAACCCGGACCTCCAGTACTTCTTCCCTGAAAGGCAGTGGAGGGGTGGGCGGCCAAAGGGTCTAGAACTCCCACTAATTTGCTTGGGAAATTTCCTGGGAATATTAATATTGCTAGACCGCAGCTTCCACAACTGTCAAATGGGTGAAGTCCCTGCCCTTCCCATGTCCTACGCTTGTGGTTAGGAGTGCCTTGAACAGTCCTTGGCTGACAAATAAGTGCCAATAAATATTTAATGCAATTAACCAATATTTACTGAGCACTTACTCAGGCAGTATGGTAGACAGTGGGGATAACCAGTGAACAAAGAGACGGGCGGGAAAAGAGATGGCGGGGTAGAGTCAGGTAAAGGAATGGGAATCAGGTCAGAAGTCTGATGAGGGGATGTTCAAGGTGAAAACTGAAGGTTTAGAAGGAGCTAGCCACACACAGATCTGGGAGAAGAGCATTCCAGGTCTTTGGAACTCTGGATTATCTTGCATTTTGCAACTCCCCTTTCCCAGATGAGCAAACTGAGACTATTAGTCTACAAAAATGGCATTGACCCAATCCCTGTTTTCCACTGAAGGGACTAAAAAGGAACTCTATCAACATTTTCTCACTTGATCCTAACAACTATAATTTTCGATGGTAATGTTCCCATTTTCTAGGTGAGTAAATGAAAGAAAATCATCAAATCTCATAGAGGTACTTGGCTTTGTTTATTCTGATGACTCTGCCTTGTTCCAGATGGACTTGCACTCAAATGGGAGCCTCATCTGTCTGGTTCCAAAGTCCAAGCTCTTTCCCCAACATCAGACTGACGCAGAGTGTCTGAGAGCTGGCAATGTAACCACCAGCCAGGCAGAGACAGTCAGAGCAGAGGCCAAGTCCAAAACATGGGGGAGGCTGTTTTTTCTGGACCACCTCCCCCAACCCCCTCCCCCACCAGATCCAGCACTACATGAGGCATCCTGGTGGATAGAAATATATATTCCACATATTTTATTTATTCAGCCCCTACTATTGCAAGGTCCTACTCTAGACTCTAGAGAGAAAGCTGTGAACATGCTAGACAAAAACTTCTGCCTCCACTGGGCTTGCACTCAAATGGGGAGGTGAGTGGACCACACGAATGATTATCATACTAGACAGAAAAAAATGCTTTGGAAAAGGAGGACTTGGTAAGCTTAGGTCAAAGAAGGAAGATGTATACTCAGGGTGGAGATGGGGAGCCAGAGAAATCTTTCTGGATGAGGGGACTTTTGAGTCTAGGTTCAATAATGCCCATTCGTCAAATGGAGCTGATAATAGGCTCTTACCATACAGGGCTGTTGTGGGGATCAAATAAGGTCGTGGCCGTGAAGTGTTTAGCGGAGTGCCTGGCACATAGGAAGTCCTAAATAACTCTCACTGACTTCTCTATTCCTCATTCTAATAAATATTATCTATGGTCTTAGTTCAGCTGCTATAACAAAAATACCTTAGACTGAGTGGTTTAAATAGCAGAAATTTCTTTCTCATGCTTCCGGAGTCTGGGAAGTCCAAGATCAAAGTACCAGCCAATTTGGTTCCTGATGAGAACCCTTGTCCAGGTTATGTCCTCACAGGCCAGGGTGGGGAGCAAGCTCTCTCTTGTCTCTTCTCATTAGGGTGCTAATCCCATCACAGGGCCCCACGCTCATGAACTAATTACCTCCCAAGTCCCCGTCTCCAAATACCATCACGCTTGAGATTAGGGTTTCAACATATGAATTGGAGGGGGACATGAACATTCAGTCCATAGCATCTATTTTGTACTGCACGACAAAATCTCCTCTGAAGACTTCCCATGGCCCGTAGGATAGAGCCCTAAAATCTAACAAGCCCGGGAGGGCCGCGACAGATCTGCCCTAGGCTTCCTTCTTAGCCTCACCCTTCCTCACGTCCTCCCTGCTCCCTCTGTCCTGACCAGGCTGCCTTCCTCCTGCTCTTCCAGATCTACCCCCAGGCTGCTTCCTCTGTCAGAAATCTGGGCGCCACACTCCTCTCTCCCCTCCTCTCCTTGGCCAGCTCTTCCTTACCCGCCACGTCCAGGGTGTTTCCCTGGGCACTGCCACGAGTGTGGGTGTCCCATGGCTGAACTTTTTTTCCCCTCCGGACTCATCACAGTGCTTGTGTGATACTTGTCTTTTCCACTGGACTTAAAGATCCACGAGGGCCAGGACTGCATCTGTCTCATTCGTGGGCACAGCCAGCATCCGGTAGTGTCTGGAACAAACTCAGCACTTGATAATGTTGGCATGGCTCCTCCTTGAAGTGTGAGCTCAGATACGCAGAACTGGGACAGAAGCGCAGGGTCCCTGTCCCCACCCACCCACCCTGGAACCAGCAGTGAGGTCAGGGGTGACTCAGACATGAGGGGTAAGGATCTCTGCTGCTCTCCCCGGCTGAGCGTGGCTTCTCTCGGGAGCGGGGCCATCATTCACAGGCCGATGTGGAGAAGATGGGGTGCTCAGACTAGGTACCTAACCTTCTCCCCACAGACGGGAAGTGACTGGCCCAGGGTCTCCAGCCGCGGGATGGGAGTGAACATCTATTCTGGCTCTTTCACGCTCTGCAGCTGTTGCCTCCAACCTCAGGAAGAGAAGGTCGAGACAGGAAGTTGTGGGACGACACAGGGTGGTGACAAACCATGACAAGGATCTGAAGGCTCGGGCTTGTGAGACCTCAAGCAAGTCGTCTGCCCTCTCTGCTCTGTAGGCAGAGCCTGCAAGCCGACTCACAGGTGGAAATTTGCAAGCAGGTGGTTTATCAGGGATCAAAAGCAGAGGGCAGGGGCGCCTGGGTGGCTAGTCTGTCTTCGGCTCAGGTCATGATCCCAGGGTCCTGGGATCGAGCCCCGCATCGGGCTCCCTGCTCAGCGGGAAGCCTGCTTCTCCCTCTCCCACTCCCCCTGCTTGTGTTCCTGCTCTTGCTGTCTCTCTCTGTGTGTCAAATAAATAAATAAAATCTTAAAAAAAAAAAAAAAGCAAAAAAAAAAGCAGAGGGCAGAGCGCAGCCTGTCGGGGCACAGGTGAGGCTGGGGCAGAGCGGACGCGTTGGCCTCATAAAGGGAGCCCCGGAGCGGGGACAGTCCTTCAGAGTGATTTCAAAAGGAGGCAGGTGGCCAGGCCTTTGTACACTCCTCTCCCGTCCACCAGTCACTGAAGGCCGACTAGACTGCCTGGCAGGGCCGGAACCGTCAGC
>NC_138372.1:19730550-19771399 GCF_054177405.1 Leptonychotes weddellii | reverse complement strand
AGGGGGAGCAGCAGAGGGAGAGGGAGAAGCAGGCTCCTCACCGAGCAAGGAGCCCGATGTGGGACTCGATCCCAGGACCCTGGGATCATGACCTGAGCCGAAGGCAGCCGCCTAACGACTGAGCCACCCAGGCGTCCCTTGTCTCTGTTTTTATGGCAGAGGAAACTTGAGGGTCAGTGAAATTAATCAACCCTCCCCCCAACCCAGGGATAGTAAGTGGCTAAGTCAGGACCAGAATCCAAGTTTTCTATTCCAATCTGTTTTGTTCTCTCACACCTTCTCAAGTGACGTTAGAAGGAAGATCAAGTAGATAGAACGCCACAAAAATGAAAAGGGTAAAGGGAAAGGGAATGTGGAGTTAATCAGTGGAGGCTTCCTGGAGGAGACCCAGTTTTCATTTTATGACAGCAGTGTTTAGAAGAAGTGGGAAGCCAACAGAAGAGGTCTTGGTTCTTAGTCATAATGTGGTTTCCCTGATATGCTTACTAGAGTTCCCAGTGCCCAGAGAAGCTAAGAAGCTTGACCAAGATCACACAGCTACTAAATGGTGCTGGTACAATGTGGAGGTCACAGCTAACCCTTTTGAGCTGGTTCTGTCTTCTTGGTGCTGGAGAAGTGATGAGAAGCCCGGAAGCATAATGTGGATGGGCAGGGGACACAGGGGCTTCCCAGAGATTCTCAAAAGCCTCCCTCTGTGACAGGGGGAGCCCCATAGTGGGAAAAGCAACAGGGTGAAATGCTGAGGCCTCGGGGTCAGGGGGACCCTGGTTGGAATCCCGGCTCCACCTGTGTGGCCTCAGCAATGTCACTTTACCCCTGGGTCTAAATTCTCTTGTAAATTCAGAAAAATGGCCTCCAAATACCCAGCGCAAGGCTTAGTGAGAAAAATAACATGGCCACTATTCTTCCACAATGCCAGGCCAGCCACAGATGGGTGGCAGGGCCGGGCACCCAAGGGACAGAATAGACTTTAATGCCAACCACTCCCCATCCTGCGGTCACTGGACGCCAAGTGCCCAGCAGGGGAGGGGGCAGCAGGTCAGGTCCGTGATGCAACCACAGCTCGCTGCTGATGCTTAGAGATGAACCATGACCCTTGCAAATGGAAAAACAGCCCATTAACAAGAAGTACAAAACAAAACCTCAGTGAACTTTTATTTTTCATCATACAGAATTTGTAGCAAAGCCAAAGATTTCTGCACTTGGAACACTAAATCCCCCTCCCTACCCACCCCGGGGGGACATTTACAGGGTCATCATGTCCCTTCTAGAATCCAAACCCCAATGCTGGGGCCTCTTCCCTCCTGCCCAGCTTCATCGCAGGGAGGGCTCTGAGGCCCGCAGGGGTGCCCGTCGCTTCCCCATGCCTGCACGGGTGTGAAATGTGGCACGCTGACCAGGCTCCTCTCCTGCCCCTCTCCAGAGAACAGGGTCAGAAGCAGCAGCAGCATGACCCCTGCCTTTCTTCAGTCACCTCCAAACTGGTCAGAGGGGACACATACTGTCAGAAGAAGGGCAAGGGACATCATCATTCACAGCTTATTTGCTACAGAAAGTGCCTGGGATGGGTCCTTGGCTGCTTCTGCCTCCAAGCAATCCACCTAAAATCGAAGGGGGGGGGATGGAAACGGGGGTGGGGGGTGTCCTAGGAAGGCGGCAGAGGAGAGACGGCCTGCAAAGCTGGGCTATCCCTACAGGCCTTTGAGATTCTGCAAGATGTGCAGTTTGTTGCTGGCAGGTTGGCCTGAGAGGCCGGGAGTAGACTGAGGCATCACAGAAAGTCTCAGCCCCCAGTCCGCAACTATCTGTGTGGAGGTCGAAGAGGTTGGGCAAGTAGCCATGGTCACCTGGCCAGTTTGGGCACAACCCAAACAAGAACCCTGGGGTCTCCTGACTCTCCCCGAGCCCCTGTCTCTGAAGCCACCCAGAAAGGCTCACTTGATGGGAAAGGTGTGTGGCGGCGCCGTGGGAGATAGGAGAGTGGGGTGCTGGCCTCTGCAGGGCTGGAGCAGCTCCGGGGAGAACAGACTTCTCCCTGTCCTCCCCTCAGGCATTGACTGTGGCTATTGAGGTGAGGCCCTGAAGAACCTCCCCCATAAAGAACCAAAATACAGAGAACTGGTAATACTCCCTCCTCTTCAGAAGGCAAGGGGACCCACAGACACCCCAAACTCTCTAGGAATAATCTACTTCTTTGATGTGCTTGGTATCTCTTCTGAGGCCTCTCCCCACCAGGCAGGGGAGAAATGGGTAAGAGGGTGAAGGGGACGTCAAAGGAGCTAAACCAGGATTAGGGCAACCAGGGCAAAGGGGCCTTCGGGCTGCCTGACAGAACAGGCTTTCGGGGAGCAGAACACACAGACCAGCTGTGACACGGACTTTCACACTGATGGGGGAAGGTAGTGAGATCTGGGAGCGAGGGAGGAGGAGGAAAGGCAAAGCTGCTTGGAGTGTCAGTCCCTGGAGGTCCCTGCCCCTCTCCTTCGCGGCCAGCCAGGGACTTCCCAGTCCAGGAAGGCCCAGTCCTGGTGATGCCTGCGGCCCAGCCTGCTGGCACATGAATCTGAGCTCAGCTCATTTCCCATCCTGTGCCCTCTGCCTCTGGGGTCAGGGGCAGGAAGGAGGGCACGGTCCCTGGGGATCTGCTAGTCCTCTTCCAGCTCCCAGGGGCAGAACTGAGATCCCAGAGTCAGTGCAATGATCCTGTCCATTCCAGTGAGAGAAAAGGAGGGTACGGCTCAGGGGCTGCACGTCACACACAAGCCCACCTCCGGAGCGGGCTGGGAGGGCCTGGGACAGAAAGGGATCGGGGTCTGTCTCCAGACAGAGAAGTCCTTGCAGGGAGGAGGATGCCCCCAGGGGCAGCTGCTCCGGGCCTAGATCCTGCTCGCAGTCAGGTCATATAGCGGGTGATGGCGCGGAGGGCGTAGAGCAGGGCGGCCTGCATGCGGGCCTCCAGAAGCAGCAAGTTCACGTGGACCTGGGGCACAGATAAGGACCTGTTGGCGACTGATGTCACTCCTGGCCATCCCCATCCTTCCCAGACCGCCAGATTCCCGGACCACTCGCCTCATCCTTCTCTCCCATACAGACGCCCTGACCGTTCCTAAGGCCCTGAGCCCTTCGGTGCAATGGCAGCTCAGGAAATTTCAAACCCATTAGTTCCTGACTAATCTCTTTATCTCACAAAACTAAAAACAAGAGCTGACCCTGGGCACTCATGTTCTCATTTCACCCTCCCGGCAACCTTGAATGCAGGCAGTGTTTGCTCTCATTGTAAAGGTAACAAGCTCAGGGGGCAAAGTGACTTGCCCAAGGTCACCATGCTGAGTGATCGTGTTTGGATTTGAACCCAGGTCCTTCTGGCTGCCTGCTGAGGACCCTGTGAGGCACACTCCCATTTTACAGGTGAGTAAACGGAGTCGGAAATCACACAGTGGAGTAGGATTTGAACCCAGGATGGTACACCCAAGTGTCCCAAGCGGCAGAAGACTCAGTCTGGGATACCACACTGGGTCCTGACCCCCTCCTCCCCCAAGGGCTATACCTTCTCTGAGTGGCGGAAGTGCCTCCAGAAGAGGTTGTACATTCTTCGCGTGGTCTTCTCAGGATAGCAGGCCACCGTCTTGATATAGACCTTGAGGTTCCGTTCCAGGAGCTGGTTCACCTCCCCATAGTCATAGTCATCATATCTGGATGGGAAGGCCCCGACAGCATCACTCTCCAAGTGACTCCTCTCCCCTACCCCCACCCTACAGAAGGAGGAACAGAGTGTGGCAAGAAAAAGCAGAAAGTAGGAAGCAAGTAGGAGCTTGGTTCCTCTTAGAAAAATAGCTGATGTCATACATCGCAGGCCACTAGATTGGCCAGGGACCACTCCAAAGAATGCAGAGAATGAGCATGCTGTATTGAGTACCAGCCATGTGCTGTGTGGACAAGTACTCATGGATCCTCAGAAGTACTAGATATGCTGTCTACAGAACTATTACACATAATACACCGCTTTCATCAGCCCCATTATTTTATAGTTGAAAGGGAGATTCAGAGAAGTGAAATCACTTGTCCTGGGAATGGAATTCAAACCCAGCTCTGCCCAGCTCCAAGGTCATATTCATTATAGTAAAGGCCATGGAAAAGGAAGAGAGAAAGGGAAAAAGTGAGTACCACTCATTTCACGGATGGGCAAACTAAGGCCTGGAGAAGGCAATTAACTTGCTCAAAGTCAAAGAGCAAGTTGGTGACAGGTCTAGAAGCCACTTTGTCACTCTCCAGTCCAGTGAGCCAGTGAATCATCACAGATTGGTGTGGATGGGGAAGACTGGTTGAAAACCAGAGGACAGACTCAGTAGACAAAGGCACCGGAGCGAGGACCATGTTGGAGAACAGGGGGCCTGGATCTGGGAGCTGGGCAGAAGCAGCCTGGGCCACACTCTAGGATGCCTGTCCCTCCTCCAGCCCCCTGGGACTGGGAAACTATCAATGACCTGCAAGAGGATGCCCAATTAAGCACAACCGAATCCACTCAGTGAAATAGAATTTACAGCCAGTAATACAGAAACATGCATTTTCTACAGGGAACATGGACCTTTCTAAAAATTTGGGATTTTTTTTTTTTTTTTTGGATGCTTGGAGTAAACCATTGAATGAGAAAAGCCAGATCACATGTTCATTAAAATATGTGCACATTTGATTAAATGAGTAAAATAAGTGAAATGAGGAGGGAGAAAATCTTGTGTTTGTAAAATTGTCTTTTTTGGTTATTTGTGTGAGCAAAAAAGGAGAGAAATACTTGACAATAATAAGAGCAGACGGGATCACAGATATCTTTATTTTCTTCTTTCTGTTATTCCTGTTTCCTAAATTTACTATAAATCTAGCTGTTTCTCTTTAGAAACATCAAACATACTTTTTTTTTTAAGATTTTATTTATTTATTTGACAGAGAGAGACAGAGTGAGAGAGGGAACACAAGCAGGGGGAGTCGGGGAGGGAGAAGCAGGCTTCCCGCAGAGCAGGGAGCCCGATGCGGGGCTCAATCCCAAGACCCTGAGATCATGACCTGAGCAAAAGGCAGATATTTAACAACTGAGCCACCCAGGCACCCCCACACATACATTTTTAAAAATGTAATAACCATTATAACTCCAACTACACAAAAGCAACTACATTAGAAAGAAGAAAAGCAATGGAGAAAGAATGTGGATGTGGTTGTGAAGTAGCTGATTTGGAGAAAGGTTTTTTTGGTTCCTTAAATCTTTGACTTTCCCACAATGTTATCAGAGTGAGATTTATTCAAATAAAAAAAAAAAATTGGTCTGGGGGCACCTGGATGGCTCAGTCAGTTAAGTGTCCGACTCTTGATCTCAGCTCACCTCTTGATCTCAGGGTTGTGGGTTCAAGCCCTGCATTGGGCTCCACCCTGGGTATGGAGCCTACTTAAAAAAATAAATTAAAAAATATATAAATATAAATATATATATTTATATAAATATAAATAAATAGGGCTCCTGGGTGGCTCAGTTGGTTGGGCGACTGCCTTTGGCTCAGGTCATGATCCTGGAGTCCCGGGATCGAGTCCCACATCGGGCTCCCTGCTCGGTGGGGAGTCTCCTTCTCCCTCTGACCCTCCTCCCTCTCATGCTCTCTGTCTCTCATTCTCTCTCACACAAATAAATAAAATCTTAAAAAATAATAATAAAATAAATAAATAAATAAATAAATAAATGGGGGGGGGCGCCTTGGCAGCTCAGTCACTTAAGCCTCCAACTCTTGATTTTGGCTCAGGTCATGATCTCAGGGTTGTGGGATTGAACCCCAGATTGGGCTTACGTTGGGCATGGAGGCTGCTTAAGGTTCTCTCTCTGCCCTTCCCTGCCCTCTAAAAAATAAATTAAAAAAAAATAAAAATTAAAAAAATTTTTAAAAAATTGGTCTGTGTATATTCTTGACAAGTAATTTCACACCTGCGGCTCATCTACAAGGACTTAGTGTAAGGCTAGTCAGTGCACATGGTGTTTTTAATAGTGAAAAACTACGAACTATCTACACACCCAACTATTGGGAAGTGGTTGAATTAGATTACATCCATAACGGAACACCATGCAGTGGTTAAAAAGCATAAAAGAGGGGCGTCTGGGTGGTTCAGTTAGTTAAGCATCTGCCTTCGGCTCAGGTCATGATCCTGGGGTCCTGGGATCGAGTCCCACATTGGGCTCCCTGCTCAGCAGGGAACCTACTTCTTTCTTTGCCCCTGCCCTCCCCCTCCTTGTGCTCTCTGTCTTGTTTACTCCCTCTCTAAAATAAATAAATAAAATCTTAAATTTAAAAAAAGCATAAAAGATCTAGTCATACTGACAAGGAAGGCAGATCACAATAGATTATTAGGTGAAAAAAAGCAAGTTGTAGAATATATCAAGCATGCTTCCATTAATTTAAAAAATCTACTTAAAAAAATCAGGAAATACTTAGGTAACAAGACGAAAATGTAATTATCACACACTATCCAGAGATAACCATTATAAATTAACATTTTAGTGTGTAGCCTTCCACACATTTTCCATGCATGCACACATTTTTAGCAAAAAAAAGGGGGGAACAAAAGGAAGATCCCGGTTGGTAACCAGCTTTCTTTTTTCTCAACACATTTTGAACACTTTCTTATAGCAATATAAAGAGACCATTATTATAATTTGTAATAGCTGTATATTTTTTCACTGAGTGGATTTAACGTTATTTAAAGTCTCCCACCGATGGGCATTTATGTTGTCCTTATTTATTTAAGAGAAGAACTCCTACTTGGAATGGAAATACATACTCTCTTTTCCTCTCTCTCTTTCTCTCTGTAGGTATCTCCACAGTTATCTCTAGGGGGTAGGAGTAAAGAGTTTCATTTACAAGGGTTAAACAGCAGCACATCTATTATCTTTTATAATCAGCAACAAAATGAATTTGCTTTGAAAAATAGTATAGGGGCGCCTGGGTGGCTCAGTCGTTGGGCGTCTGCCTTCAGCTCAGGTCATGATCCCAGGGTCCTGGGATCGAGCCCCGCAGCGGGCTCCCTGCTCGGCGGGAAGCCTGCTTCTCCCTCTCCCACTCCCCCTGCTTGTGTTCCCTCTCTCGCTGTATCTCTCACTGTCAAATAAATAAAATCTTTAAAAAAAAAAAATAGTATAGGCAGGAAGAAGGGAAAAGAAAAAATGAAATAGAAGAGGAAACAGCTATGAGCTCAGACTGAGGACTGGTGCACATACGCACTGGAAGAGGGGCTGTACTCACCTGATACCGAAGACACAGTGGATGTAGTTCCAGATGGCCCTGCGGAGCACGGAGGTGTCTACTCCACTGTGCATGGCCATGGTGTTGTAGGTAAGGCTACAGGCTGCCTGGAACTTTTCATCCAGCAGCTGCCCACCCTCAGGGTAAAGCCGCTGGATCAGTGAATAGCCATGGTCTTCCCAGGTATAATCCTGAGAAACGTGGGAAGGCGTCAGAGAGTAGAATCTTCGGGGCCCACGTCTGGCCATAGGGACCCCATCCTCTGGCGTACAACTTTGCTCTCCATAGTGTGTCTTTCCAGCCCCACAAATCTAACCTGCTGCTTGGCTGGGGCCGAAGAAGCCAAGGAGAATGCACCTTGGTGATTTTCTCCCTGTGATCAGGATCCCCTGAGCTTAGGGCACAGATGGGTCCTGTTATGATCTAGGGTCTCCCATTTCCCTCGTGGAATCTTGAGGGAGAAGGTGCCCGACTCTCTAACCACTCAAACCATCCACCCCCTGCTTGTCTGTAAACCCAGAGCAATGCCAAGAATAGTCTGGAGAGCCTACCTGGGCACGGAAGGTGGGGGGCGCTTCAGCCCCTCGCCGGGTGAAGTCCTCATATCCAAAAGTGGGGTCCTCCACAAAGCATAGCATGTCTGGGTGTGGAGAGGTCTCCAGGATGTCAGCTAAGGATGTCAGAAAGAGGCCACCGTGAGGCCAAGGCACGGAGTATAGGGCATCTACTCCTGATTAATCAATAGGTGGCTGGGGGGAGATGAGGCAGGCCCATGGACTTGGGGGATAAGGCCCCCGGTAATATTAGCAACCCTAACAACAGTAGTCCTTTATGGAGCCACTTATTCTGTGCTAAGAGCTTTGCTTCCATTGTCCCATTTACCCCACAAACCAATCCTTCACATGGGAGGAGACGGATGCCCTGAGATAGGAAGTAATCAGGGGTCGCATTGCCAGAAGGGCTGACAGGTCACGATTCAAACCCAGGTCTGACCCTAAAGCCCATGCTCGGAACCTCTTAGAAGTGGTTGAGACGGGGCGCCTGGGTGGCTCAGTCGTTAAGCGTCTGCCTTTGGCTCAGGTCATGATCCCAGAGTCCTGGGGTCGAGCCCCGCATCGGGCTCCCTGCTCCACGGGAAGCCTGCTTCCCCCTCTCCCACTTCCCCTGCTTGTGTTCCCTCTCTCGCTGTGTCTCTCTCTGTCAAATAAATAAATAAAATTAAAAAAAAAAAGAAGTGGTTGAGACATGGCTGCCTCCAAAATACAAGAGGCGCCGTGCACGGAGATGCCTTCTCCCCAGTAGAGATGGTGTAGGAAGGGGGCAGTCCCTGGACCCTGGATGCCTATGGGCCTGTACCTGAGGGAGTCACCAGAAGGCTCTCTGACTTCTCCAGCTCAAAGCGGCTCTCCATCTCCTCCTGGGACGCTCCCTCATCCCGTAACAGGCTCTCCTGCAGCTGCCTCATGCGTTCCATCAAAGCTTCCACGTCCCGGGCAGCCTCAAAGCCCTGGAGGAGGGACCCAGCGGTGATGGTTTACTCCTCGGCCCCAGGAAACTCCACACATCCTTCCCACAAGCCAGGCCTTCCCGAGTGATTGCAAAGGCCTACTGCTCCTGAGGCAGTCTCTGTGCTGTGGGCAGCTCGCATGGTCTGTGTTTTCCAAAACGAAGTTTAAGAAGCTATGGGACAGGCATGTCTTCTCTGAGCATCAACCTCTCTCACAGGAAAGGGATTGTTAAAGTATCTATAATTTTATATTAAAACAAACAAGACCACCTTATAGAGTAAGAGGCAAACTTTGTAAAGTGCTAATACCCAGGAGACCTTAAGCCTATGACGCAACATGCTGAAGAGCCCACCACGCGGTTATTTCATTTAATCCTCACAACCACTATGAAGTAGGGGTTTTCAGCCTCATTTCACAGATGAGCAAACTGAATCTCAAAGTCAACTAACTTTTCTGAGGCCTCTCAGTGTGAGATAGGGAAGCCCTGGCTTCCATCCAAGGACCAGAGGCCATGCTTGCTTCCTCTCTCCACAAGACCCAGGCCCATGACTTACCCCAGAGTGGTTCATTGGGTCCCTGCTGGGGGGGCTACTCTGCTCACTGGGGGGTGAAGGTGCCTGGGGGGCAGGGCTGCCCTCCGAGTCCCCCTCAGGGAGGATGCCACAGCCAAACACGAAGGAGGCCAGTGAGTGGCAGTGGGTGAGCAGGACCAGGGCCTGGATGAGCTCGGCCAGAGACCAGCTGTGCTCGCCCGTCTTCAGCAAGGCCTAGAGAGGAAAGAAGGCCAGACTTGCTCAGTGCCTGGCCCTGGGCTGATTGCCTGACATGCCCCAGCCCAGCCCCTGTGCTCCCTGTGCCTCTCTGCCCTTGGCACCTGGATGTGCTCCTTGGTGATGAGCCACGGCCGGTGTGCCAGCAGCTTGTTGATCTCACTGAGCTTGCGGAGCTTCTCCGGGGCCCGATGGAGACCAAGCAGCCACTCTGGGTCACCGCCAGTCTGCAGAAACTCAGCCATGTGGGAACCCACCAGGTAGGAACACTGGTGGCGGGCGGCAGCCTGTGGAGGGGGTGGACAGAGCCTTGTTCAGGGCGGATGCCCCACGGACGGAGAAATCGCAGGCCTCACTGTTGCCAGGGAGGCAGGACACTTAGGTCCTAACCCAGCTCCGCTAGTTTGCTGTCCTCCTTAGGCAGGTCACCTGACTCTTTTGTGCCTCAGTTTCCTGATTCTGACTAAAAATGCCTCTCTGGGGCGCCTGGGTGGCTCAGCTGATTAAGCATCCAACTCTTGATATCAGTTCAGGTCTTGATCTATCTCAGGGTCGTGAGTTCAAGCCCCGCATTGGGCTCCATCCTGGGTGTGGAGCCTACTTAATTAAAAAAAAAAAAAGCTTCTCTTCAGAATCCAAAATTCTGTGGATGATCAGATAAAGTTAGGGCTTTCCTCTGCTCTGGGCGGCCTCTCCTCCTGGCCTATGAAATGAATTCAGGGTGCACCTGGGTGGCTCAGTCGTTAAGCGTCTGCCTTCGGCTCAGGTCATGGTCCCAGGGTCCTGGGATCGAGCCCCGCATCGGGCTTCCTGCTCTGTGGGAAGCCTGCTTCTCCCTCTCCCACTCCCCCTGCTTGTGTTCCCTCTTTCGCGGTCTCTCTCTCTCTGTCAAATAAATAAATAAAATCTTTAAAAAAAAAAAAAAGAAATGAATTCAGGAAGCACCCAACAAAGAGATCTAAAGACCAACTTCCCCCATGTGGCCAACCCTACAAGAGTTGGGCTCAGACAGGCTCACCATGATGGCAATGTAATGGCGCCAGGAGCTGGCCAGGGGCCCATCCGTGTGCAGCAGGAGGTAGTGCAGGCGCCAAAAGCAGCTAAGGTAGTCAGGGTGGAGGCCCATCACCACCGCCAGGTTGTCCACCCGGCCCGAGGACATCAGTGCCTCCAGCCGCAGGTGCTGCTCCAGGCTCTCTGCGCCCTCCTGAAGGACCTGCCAAGCAAAGGTGAGAGGGTGGGTTCCCGTCCTGCACGCCATGCCAAAGAGACCGACGTATTGATTGCGTTGGGACTGTAATAGCCAAGAAACTAAAAATGACCACCATGTCCAAAAAAGGGAAAATAGGGGAGGAAAAGAGAATTCATTACGTGATTTCCTCGCTCAAGATTACAGATCTGGCAAGTGACAGAACGTGGATTCAAAATCAGATTAGCACCAAAGCCTATTTATTTCCTTCATTATAAAAGAGGACCGCTTATTTACAAATGAAAAAATAAAATACAAGAACAATACTTGAGTTGAAAATTCCGGGCTAGATATAAATAATCAGCAGGTGGTTGTTTGCTTTCCATTTACAAAGGGTGGAGAAGGAACTGGGGGAGGGGGGGTAGGTTAGACATTTGTTAACAGCTCATTAACTACTTGGCTACACATTTAGGAGAGCAAACAGGACGACAAAACATTTGTTTTTGTTCACTGAAGGCCAAAGAAATAGGAGGAATCTATTATTTTAAAATCTTTCTGCGCATGGATTTTGAAGGTATCCCCACCTCCACCAAACCCACGCTCGAATGTCAGCTCCGCGATGGCAAGGATTTGTGTCTGTCTTGTTCTCTGCTGTATCCCAGCACCTACAACAGTGCCTGACATAGATTAATCATTCAGTCGATGTCTGTTAAATAAATGAATGAATGATCTGACTCAGTGGATGAATGATATCTCTTGTATTAAGTGCCAAAAATAAAGAATATGACAACAACCCCCTCCCCCAAATGTCGTAAACTATGACCTTGGTTCATACGACAGAAAGTCCAAGAAACAGTGATAAACGGTTAAGCAACAGTGATTACCTCTGTGGGAGGTGAGCTTACAGGAGACTCGAGCTGAGACATTAAGAATTTTCTTATAATGAATATTACTTTTGAAGTTGAAAAAAAATGTCATATATGTATAGTCAAGGAAGAGCAGTTAATACAGGTAGTTCTCTCTTCTTTTTTTTTTTAAAGATTTATTTATTTATTTGAGAGAGCGAGAATGAGAGAGAGAGAGAGAGAGCGCACATGAGTGGGGGAGGGTCAGAGGGAGAAGCAGACTCCCCGCCGAGCAGGGAGCCCGATGCGGGACTCCATCCAGGGACTCCGGGATCATGACCTGAGCCAAAGGCAGTCGCTTAACCAACTGAGCCACCCGGGCGCCCAAGATAGTTCTCTCTTCTTAAAGAAGAACAGGCCTTGTTCTGGGAACCAAAAATTTGTTCATTACTTGGCTGTGTCATCACTTTATCTCTTTGAGCCTGTTTCTTCCCAGCAACGTGGGGTTGATATGCATGCTTCACAGAGCTGTTTGTGGGTTAAATGAGTCAGGAACCTGAAGCTGCTATTTCAAGAGACAGGAAAAGACCCCCATCCACACAATGTCCCATGTCCTTTCTTCCCAGGGACCAAGAATTCCTAACCCCTTCCAAGCTTACCTCCTCGACCGGGATGAAGGCACTGGGCCCTCGAGGGCCTCGCCGAACCCGGCTTTCCCTCTGCTCCTAGAAGGAAACACATCATGGTTATTGGAGGTAAAAGGGAGGACTAGGAGTATAGTTATCTCTCCAGCTTTCTCCTTCTACCCAATGGGCCGCACTGAGCTTTTAAAACCACCCTTTTGGGGCGTCTGGGTGGCTCAGTCGTTAAGTGTCTGCCTTCGGCTCAGGTCATGATCCCAGAGTCCTGGGATCGAGCCCCACATTGGGCTCCCTGCTCTGCGGGAAGCCTGCTTCTCCCTCTCCCACTCCGCCTGCTTGTGTTCCCTCTCTCGCTGTGTCTCTCTCTGTCAAATAAATAAATAAAATCTTAAAAAAAAAAAAAAATTTTTTTTAAAACCACCCTTTTGGTACACCCCGCATGGAGGAGTCAGGTGGGAGATATACACCTGTTGGCAGGTGGAGAAAGGGTAAGCAAGAAAGAGGGCTCACCCCACAGGCTGAGTTCTTCAGGAACTGGGCAGGGACCCAGGAACCCCAGGGGCATGGGGAAGGGAAATACACAGCCACCATGGTGCACACCTCTCTAGGAGGCCACCATTTTAGCAGCCCTGGAGATCCCATACAAGAAACCCCCTCATTTGCATCCTGCAGCCAGGTTAGCAAGTACCTTAGATTTCTATGATACGGCCTCAACTGCTCTCCACTTGTCACTTCTTCATCTCTCCCACCACCACCACCTCACAGACTATAACCATCTCTTGTCTGGACCGCCACCCACAGCCTCACCAATGGTCTCCCTCCCTCCCCTACTCTGTCCTCTCCTACCGATCCTCTCCTAGATTAACAAAACAAATGAATAAGGAAACCATCCTCCCTGAACTACACCTCTAGAACTAGAAGCACATGCAGTGAGTCCATGACCCTGGTGGCTTCTAGGAGGGCAAATTTCTGCAGCCAAATGAAATTTTCTCAAGTGCAAATCTGATCAACTGGCTTAAAACCCCGCCTCTAGCTCCCATAGCCTTCCAGGCAAATCAGTGGTCCAGCCCTACTGTTCTCCCACTGGTCACTCCTTTTACAAAACTAACTCATCGTCTTCCAGGGTCTGGGAACCTTCTTCTGACCCTCAGCTGTGACCCTACAATTCCTGGTGCTTTTGCTTCTGAAAACATTGTGTTGTAATTGTCCTGTGCCAGATCACATTTTGTGGAGAGCAGGGCCAGGTCACTCACACCAACCTGTGAATCAAGAAAGCAGAGAAAGCAGAGCAGAGTGGAGGGAAGGCTGACAGAAGCCACTATTCTGATGCCATGTTTTGGAGGAGCCTCTTCGGAAACCATCAGTCATGTACTCACTAAATCTGCTCCTAGTCTGAGAGGTGGGGTTCAGAGAGGATGTTTTATTTATTCATTTGTTTTGGTACCTGGGAGGGGGCTCTCAGTACTGGCCTTGGAAACAGCTTACCCAAACCAGAGTCATGCCCTCACTGGACAGAGACAGCATCCCCCTAACTCTCCCCTCCTCATTGGAAACCAGACTGAGTATCAATCCCTAGGGTTCCAGGGACTAAAGATTGTAATTGAACCTTCCTTCTCAGATGGCCAAAGACCCCTGAGGGAGGCAGAACTCTGGGACTCTCAAAGACCACACAAAAAAGAACATATGGGATCTGGACGTCCCAGGTCCGAGTACCAATTCTGCTACTAACTTGCTGTGTGACTTTGAGAAAGTGACCTAGACTCTCTGGGCCTTAATCTTGGACAAAGAAGGTAGCTGGGCTAATTGCTTAGGCCCCTTTCAGCCCACACTTCTGGAAGTTACCAGGCCAGGCCGGTCCAAGTCCAGCACAGAAATCCCAGCAATCTCTAAGTACTCTTTCAGCTTCCCTCCTCCCTCACCAAAGAAAAAAAGCCTAACAGCTCTGTCTAGTAGGAGATAAGGACTGCTGACTCCACAATCTGGGCCTCTCCCTCAGGGGACCTGAGGACAGATAGAAAACCATAGCCTGGGGAGGGGGGAGAGGGTTGGGGGAGGGGGGCCTGGAGGGCCCCCCCAGGGTGCTGGGGAGGTACAGGGAACAGCCTTGGGAACCCCTTCTTACTCTAAAATTTGCCCCAAGACCTGTCAAGGCAAGGAACTGATACCTGTGGGTCTTTAGGTGGTAAATCTGGACCCACCATTTTCAGTCGTGAAGATGATGGTGATGGTGACAGCCACGATAATTATAGAGTACATTTAAAAGATACGAGCTCTTGGCCCAGAATACCTGGGCTCATGTGACAACTCCACCACCTATTATCTGCTAGTTACGGGAGCCTCAGTTTCCCTATCAAATAATGGGGATAATAGTACCCACTCTCACTGGGCAGTCATGAGGATTTAATGAGATAATGCCCTACAGCCTTTACCTCAGTACCTCTATCACCAGAAGCACTTAATAAAAGTCAGCAGTCAGCGATCATTAACTCGGTGTAATTTCAAACAAGGGCTTTTCAGCTGGAGCAGTACAAAGCCCCTTTGAAAAGCTTTTAAAAAGATGCCAATGCCAAGGTCCCACCTCCAGCAATTCTAGTTTAATTGGGTGGGGCCCAGCATAATTTACAGCCAAGGTGGAGGGCCACTGTTTCACACCCTTTATTGATCATTTTCTCAAGTATAAGGCACTGTGCTAAGTGCTTTCCAGGTGGAAACTGAATTAATTTGCTCATTCAACAAATATTTTTGATGACTACAACGCAGGCAGCTAGAGAACAGGAGTGAAAAGACAGCCTCAGCCTTCACAGAATTTATGATCTAAAGGAGAATGACAGATGATGAATAGGGTTTCAAAGCACAGATTGTATAAAGTAAATGAAATAGAGTGACGAGAGTGTATGATGGGGTGGGGGTGCACCATATATTAGTCTGAGGAGACAAGGAAAGCTACTGGGGAGGTAACCTTTGTGTTGATATCTAAATATCAAACATCTAGAAGAGTTGATGAGAAGGCAGCAGGGCCCGTAAAGATCTAGGGGACCAGCATTCCAGCCAAAGGGAACAGAAAACACAAAATCCCGAAGGCAAGACCACGTAGATTCCAATCCAGAGCTCCAATACCCTGAAAGCATCTCTGACCCTGACACCCAGAACTATAGGAGAAGCAGACAGGGCAGGGTCCCGCTGCCAAGGGATGATACCTCCAAATCAGCCCTCCCCTATTTCCTGGGGTAGGAAGTCATAATAACAATGGTAGGTAGCACCACTGATTACCATCAGCTAGGCATTTCGCTGCACTTATAGGTAGGATCTACTACTACTCCTAGGACTCCCATTTTACAGATGATGATTGAGTTTCAGCGAGGTCAAGTCAGGCTTTGCACCTGGGGTTCACCTGGGGTTCACCAGGAGCTCCTCCTCCTTGCCCCCGTTCCCTGAGATTCACTGCTCCCAGACACGGCACCTGCATACTGTGTTTTTCCTTACTTGGAGGGCACACACTGGATCTAGAGCTAGAGCTGTTCCCCCAGTAACACTGAAGTCAGAGGGCCCTCTCAGTGGCCACTGAGCGGGGAGGGCTTCAGGCAAGTTGTAAAAAGAGGATAATCACCCCTCAAGCTCAGTGCCTGGAGCCTAATTTAAACACTTGCTAAATGTTATTTTTTATATTAGCTCAGGCATTTGCACACAGGTTCCATCTACTCTTCATCAGTTTGGGGCTGGGGGTAGGGGTCTCTATGTTGCATCCAAGGAAGGATTAAGATTCCAAAGTTTAAGCACCAGCCGACAAGTGGCCAGCCTGAGATGTGAGCTCAGTTCCGTTTGGCTTCCAAGGGTTCTGTCCACCACCCACATCAGCCTCTCGGAGTAGCCCCAGTCTTTATTCTGGGTATCCTATCCAGAGCCTGCAACCCCCCAGGACTCAGCTACACACACCTACGAAGTCACTCTGCCAGCCGGGAAGGGGCAGAGACTCCCCATACCCCACTCCACGGGCAGCTGTCTGCAGAACTTACATACCTGCCTGAGTTTACACAGGAGAGGGAGATGCGTGGCCCAAGCAGCCTCTTATCTCCAGCCTTGGAGGGAGGGGGGGTATGAGTGGTGCCATGGGCTGGGCACGGGGCTAAGTGCTTTACACATATGATCTGGCTGCTTTCTCACAACTACCCTGAGGGAAATAGGGCTTATTGTTCCTTCTTCAGAGACCACTCACTGAGGCTCTTTCTGAGTCCCGCTCCAGACTGCAGAGCTCAGATCTGGCTTCGAAGCACGCACAGGTCACAAGGGTCAGTTAAGCCAACAAGGGGCAAAGAGTTAGGAGCACTTCTTAGGTGCTAAGAACAGTGCTGGGGATGTGACCTACAGAATGTTTCTAGTCTAGCAAAGGAGACACGCAACATGCAGATCACATGACTGTTACACTATCATTGGGATTAAAGCCCCAGCCACTGAGAAGAGGGACTGAAAGAGGGTATGCACAAGGGACTTTTCAGGTGGGGGAGGGAAAGCTTCCCTGAGGAAGTTATGTTTGAGGAAGTGATGCTAGAGCCCAAGAGGGCTCTAAATACATACTACCAGTCCTAGAGTGAAGTCCTAGAGTCTGTAGGCCTTGACCCCTCTAGGTTAAGGGCATGTGGTGAAGTGATGGGAGTTGAGGGGCTTGTACATTTGGGTGTCCCCTTGGGCATCAGGCTCTGTAAGTTCAGCGCCCTACTGTCTTCTAAGGATTCTGCTTAAAGCAGACATCTTCCCAAGGTCCTCTTTTTCTTGAGAGAGAAGAGTATGTGGAAAGGGTTCAGATATCACCATCTTTCCCTTGCTGCTGACAAGTGGCTTCCACCTAGAGGCCACTCCCTTAGAGTCTGCCCAGACCACCTGGGGCACTACTTCTCCCCAAGCCACTTCCCAGAGAGGGATGGGCCAACTCTCACCTCAGGCAAGAGGGACAGGTTCAGGCACCCCATTGTGACACACTCTGGGGAAAGGGAAATGACCACATTCTAATGATACCCAGCATCTCTGACTCAGTTACTATGTTCCAGGCGCTGTGCTTTAGCCTTCGCTTGTATTCTGTCATTTCTCCCAGCAATCCTGAGAGATACTATCAAATCTCCATGGGAAGAAATTGCAGACGGGAGAAATGATCACTTGGCCAAGGTCACACAGCGAGTGAATGGGAGGGCTGGTATATGTGTTCTCAATAATAATACGACTCCCCCTAACCCCCACCAGAAAGAAATGGACTCTAAGTGACCTGGTTAAAGCCACTCAGCAGAGAAATGACAGGAGTGGGTTTCATTCTGCCACCTGGGGTTCTTAAACCATGATGGGGGGAGGGTAAACAAGCTCACAGAAAACCCAGGACACAAACCATCCACCGCTGGAGGTAGGACCCCTAGAAACCAAGGGGCTCAGAGAAGGGCAGCGATTTTCCCAGGGTCACACAGTTTAGGACTAGCACTTGTCGCACTCCCAGGCCCAGCAAGACACTTGCACCATGCTCCAGGCCTGGAAACTAAAACAAACAAAACTCTGTAGTGCCAAGCACACTAGGGATTCCTAGAGATGCCCAGGCCAAAGAATGAGCTACTTGGTCGGGCCAGTAAGGAAGTCTCTCCACAGCCCCTCCTAGGCCTCAATTTCCTCATTCTGGGAAATGGGGCTATAGTGTAGCTCCTATTTTGCTAGTTTAGTACTAAGGACTCAGAAAAGGCAAAACCCGGAGACCAGCATCTAGTAGGTGCTTGAGAAATGATAAGATGTTCATTTTGTCGGTGGTGGTTGTGGTGGTGGTGGTGATGGGAGTGGGGAGGAGGCAGGAGGTGTGTCAGACTAGGCCCAGCCCATTCCTAGCTTTACTGCAGAGTCCCTGCGAAACAAACTTCTGCGACCTCAGACCACTTAGTAGGGCGCATCCTAATCCGCGCTTGCCTTCGGGAGCCCCGTCCAGGGTTTCTCCTCTTTTCACCCAGCTTCGGCCGCCGCGTACCCTGCAGCCAGCCAAGGCGCCGGAACGCCCGCGCTCCCCCGCTCCAAATCGGGGGTGCAGGTGTGGGCGGGGGACGAGGTCGACCTTCACTGGCAAGTCCCGGGTGCCTCAATCCCCGCACTGGGAGATTGGAATGGGGACGTATCCTAGAAAGAGTCCTCCGCCCGCGAGCCCCAGCCTAGAGGAAGGGAATCTGCGGAAGGGGGCGGGGAGGAGGAGTGGTCGGGCCGCAGCGGCCGGGATTTGCCTGGACTTGAAGATTCTCCGGTCAAGAGCCCAAACCCAAGATAATCTCGAGAAGGCCCCCCTCTCATTGGCCAGGAGTCCGAGGGAGCCAGAGAAGGTTCCACAGCCCCGGGGGGAGGGGGAGGGGGCGGAGAGGGCCGAGACAGCCAGTTGATGCAACCCCATTCCTAGGTTACGCGCTCCACTCCCCCCTCCCCGAGCCCCGGGCGTTGTGGAGGGGTGGGGGGTGCGCACAGACTCAGCTCGGGATAGCCCGAAGCTCGGCCGCAGCTCGGGGCTCAAGGGAAGAGCGGCGTCGCTCGGCCGCTGCTTACCTCTCCGGCCCCGGGGCCGCCGCCGCCACCGCCCGGGGCGAACGGCAGGTAGCCCTTCAGCTCTGCGCGGCACTCGGAGTCTGCAACGATCATGGTGTGTGCCAGGATCCGGCCACTGCTCGCCGGCGACCCGTGCACCCCAGGGGGTTTGGGACGGACGCACACAGGAAGCCGGGATTGGGGGCCGCTGGGGAGGTTCTACAGCCCCGGGGTGTCTCTCGGGGTTCCAGAACGCTCCGAAAGCCCAGAACCCGCGAACAGCCGCTCCTCCGCTGGACTCTCCCCTCGGCCGGCTTCTGGAACGGTGAATGGCCTCAGGAGCCTGGGATTGGCCGCGGCCCAGGGGTTTTCACGGCCCGGAGTGCCTCGGAAGTCCGCAGTGGCCACGGCTGCTCGCCAACCCAGCCCTCTTCAGCATCCCCGCCGCGGAACTGCCAGCGCTCGCCGGGCTCTGACACCAGCAGCGCCACTCAGCCTGCTGCGGTCCCCGGGGGAGGGCGGGGACACAAAAGCCCCGCGCCGCAGCCAATCAGGTGCCTGTTTCCCGGGGAGGCGGGGGCGACACCGCCCCCTGGAGCCGACTGCTCGGCCAATCGGCACCGGGAAGCGCCCTGGAACTCTGGGAGCTGTAGTCAGCCCCGGATGAATGCTGCAAACTTTTGCAAAAGGGTTTAGTCAGATTGTTGGCAGTATCAGCCTAGAGTGACAGCCAAGAGAGTCATTAGGGCTGCGTGATGAAACGGGACTTCACCGGGCTGGGCCGGAGAGCCGGGTGTGAAATCCCTCCCAAGTACGTTCTTCAGCTTTTCAGTTCCTGCAGGGACTGGTTAGGGTTAGGAGAGCTCGTGCTAATTACAGAGCTGAACCCCAGATATTTGAAGATTAGAGGGCACAGCCCTGTCCCCCTGGCCTCCGGGAGAGCTCCACCTTAAAATGTACCAGGCATGGGGAATCCATCTTAAATGTGGAGTCCCTGGAAAAGCCATTCATCGAAAGGTCCTTGGCAACGCCAAGGAACAATCCCTATGCTGCAGTTTCCTCTCTTTTGCTTCCTTGGGGCCTCCTCCAGTCCTATCTTCCAGCCCTGCCACTCCCTTTCTAGAAACTTTGAGACAAGGTGTTCTCCTGGGTCTTTTCTCACATCTCTCTCTCTGGCCACTCCTTCTCTGACTCCCTGGAACGTGGGTGTTCCCCAGTTTCTGTTTTTATCCCTCCTCTCTCCAGACACTCTGGCCCTCCCTGATCTCATCCATTTCCTGGGCTTCAGTGTTCCATTTGGGAGTAAGTTGCTTCCACCAGCACCTCAGCACCTCAAAGTGAATTCACCTCCTGTTCCCTTCCCACAGTCTCTTCCGTCAGTTTTTCTTTAGACCTTCACGTTTTGTTTCCATCTAAAAGTCACTGTTTCCTCTGGATAGAGAATCCTGGGTGGGCTAGATGACCTCCAAATTTCCCTCTGAGACTTTCTGAGACTTACCATTCCAAGGATGACCCTCTGATTTGGTCTCCTGCCTCCAGCTCTTGGAAGAGGGAAATGAATTTCACCCTCTGCTGGGCAACAAAGGCACTTGGGCTGGGGCTCTATTATCACACCTATCCCACTCTACTTTGTATTGTAATTTTCTGTGTACATGTCTTATCTGACCCTCTTGATTATAAGCTCCTTGAGGGCAGGGTCCATGTCTTGACATCTTTGTCTCTGCCCTAGGCCACCAAGGGTGTCCTGCCAATCATATGCCCTTGGTGACTGAATCTTTCTTTGAATTGAATCCCCCTCTAAATTAGCATATGTCAGATTCAGATTTCATTGTTTTGAAGATTTTATTTATTTATTTTGAGAGAGAGAGCACGAGCGGGGCGGGGAGGGGGGCAGAGGCAGAGGGAGAGAGAGAGAGAATCTCAAGCAGACTCTTTGCTGAGTGTGGAGCCTGATGTGGGGTTTGGCCCCACAACCCTGAGATCATGACCTGAGCTGAAATCGAGAGTCAGACACCCAACCAACTGAGCCACCCAGGCGCCCCCAGATTTCATTTTTAAAATCTACTTTGTAATATCAATGTTTAAAGATTTATTTATTGATTTGAGAGAGAGGAGTAGCAGAGGGAGTGGGAGAGAGAATCTCCAGCAGATTCCTCGCTGAGTGCGAAGCCTGACACAGGGCTTGATCTCAGAACCCTGGGATCATGACCTGAGCCGAAATCAAGCATCAGACACTCAACTGACTGAGCCACCCAGGCACCCCTGTAATGTCAATATTTAGATCAGAAAGTTTTACTGGTATTTCATCAGCTACAAAATAAAGGTCAAACCTGTAGATTGACATTTATATCTGCCAAGATCTACCTCAGTCTACCTTTCCAGTCTTATCACCTGCCACATCCATGTTTCTTGTTTGGCCTTCAAACCTTTCTTCCAGTAGCTCTCTCTGCAAATCTCTGCCCACAGAAATCCTACCCAGCATTCAATGCTTTCATGCATGTTTGTGGCCTGAATGAAGCCTTCAAAATGCCACTTCCTACAGAAAGGGTTGCTTTTTCAGCTCAGCTGAAAATAATCTCTTCCACTCCTCCAGTCCTCAACACATTGTTTCTACCTCTTTATACCACTGATCTCCAAATTTGATGCAGCCTTGTTATCATCTCTGTGTGTCTTACCCCTTCCTTCTAACTCAAAATGGAAGATATTACCGATCACTTTTGCAAAGTGAGGAAATTTGAGCTCAAAAAAGGTAAAGCTTCATGTCAAGGTCATACCATATCTTCTTTTGGCTGCACCAGGCTGCGCCAGAGCTCCTTTGAGACAGTGTCTAATTGTCTTTGTATCCTCCATTAGCATGTAGTGGGTCCTCAGCAAATATTTTTGAATGAATAAATATGAGTGACTCTCCTCTGTAGAATAATCCCTTAGAATCTTCAAGGGAGCCACTAAATCATTCTCATGACTTCACTTACAAACTTAGTGATTTTGTTAAAAGGAAAAGCAAAGGATACTGATATTCTCAATTTGATGAGCTTTTGTGCCCCAGTCTCCAAGGAAGGAAAGCTCAGGGAGGCACAGATACTACCATTTACTGGGCTCCAACAGTAGTCCAGGATATATGTATTATCTCATGTAACTCTGACCACAATCTGGTGAGGTATGCGTTATGCTCCCATTTGACTGATCTGAGGAAATTGAGGCTCAAGAGGTTTGTTGGCCAAGATAGCTTAGTAATGCATTGAGTAAGGATTTCAAACCCAGGCAGAAATGACTCCAAAGCAAAAACTACACACACCATAGATGAGAGAAGGACCTGAACTGTAAGGAGCAGGCTGGCACAAGGAAGTAATGCATAAAGCAGAATTACAATATATTAATTGGGAGTGACAAATATAATTGTCAAGTGGCCTGTAATTGGTGGGCCAGCATATCCCTCCTTATAGGACAGCCTCCATGAAAAGCCAAGTTACCGTCTGAAAGTGGCTAGGGCAGTTGAAATCTGAGCAAAAGAAACCAGTGAAAAGATGAATCACTGAACCAGCTCCACTTAGAGCAAACCTGCTGGTCAGGGCTCCTGCTTCTTCCCTCTCTCTTTAATTCAGTAAACATTTATTGACCAGCTAGTGTGTACCAAGCTCTGCCCTGGGCTCTGGAAATCCAGCAGTGAAGCTGCTTGCCCAGCAAGGCATGGCCTGGTGAAACAGGCTGGGCTTATTCCTCCCCTCCCCCACACCTTGTATTTTTGGTTCAGTAAAGATCTCCACCTCCTGTTGCCATACTCGCTCGACTCTTGCATCAGCTATGTTGAGGCCACTGATTGGCCAAAGCTTTTTTTATTCTTCAATCACATTCCAGCCCCGAAGATACATCTAGATTGGATTTGAAATGTTTTTGAGGTTTCTTCAGCTTCAGACCCTCTCACAGATTTTAACCCTAATGGGATTCTCATCTGTTCTGTGTTCATTCTTCCTGAATTAATTTTCTGATCCCAAATTCTGGAATCACTTTGCTATAATAACCTTGTACCCTGACCATACCTGGGGCTGTGATTTATACCCCAGCTGTAATTTTCTGAGCTCTTTTTATTGTTTTCACTGCCCGCCCCCCCCCCATCTCAGAATATAATTCCTGCCTTGGGGGAGCTTTCAGGAAAGATACCTAACTCCAACTGGTTTGATAAATCAGACCCACCCTCCATGGCTCATTCACACATTTGTACATTTAATTACTCATTACGCAGGCATTGTGCTAGGTGCTAGGAAGATCCTTCTGGCTGACAGGTCCCTGCTGTCAAGCCTTACAACCAAAATTTAAATTGTCCCTTGGAGTTGTGCATTAAGGGGTAGGACGGCCACAGACTCTAGGAAACATAGCCAACTGTCTCCTAAGACCACTGCCCAGGAGTCAGGCACCTAGGGTGCTAGATTTTAGCTATGCAACCTAAAGTGATTTTTTTTCTTTAGCTTTTAGAATTTGTTTCCTCATCTGTAAAACAAAGGAACTGAAATGAGCTCCAACCCTTCAGAGCCACTGTAGAGAGGACTCGTGCTGGGCAATGCGTGTAATTCAGTTTCGACAATTGTATACTGCGGACAGAAACGATCAGGTTTCAAAAGCCTCACCCCTCTTAATAAAATACAAAAACTGACCAGCTGGGTGCTTTGGTATAATTCACTAAGAATTTCAGTTTGGTTTTGTTGGCTGAGTGAGCCCTGGGCGCCCCCTGCAGGCAACACTCTGCTACAGTTCAGAACGGACTGGGCAAACGGATGGCTTGAAGGCCACCCCAAAACCATTTTGAGTTTATAGGATTGTCAGGTCCCATGTCACCGCCTAAAGGTCCTGAAAAGAGTCCAGGCAACAGCTAAATAAATTCGTGTGGTTGCTGAGGATTCCTTTGATGCCAGCAGGGACCAGACTCCCAAAAGACCTCCCAGCCTGAATGTACTTCCCGTTGTTCTGGCTTACTCTTTCATCTTACAGGCAGGAAGCTTGAGGGCCCCCAGAAAGTTGGTCACAGGGCAGAGACTAGAACCTTTGTCCAAGCCCCCACTGCAGGGTCACTTGCACCATTATAGGCTGCCCTGGGAGCCTCACATTTCCAGAAAAAAAACAAAACAAAACAAAATTGATTTTGCTCTTCTGTTCTCTCCCTCTTTCCCTCTCTCCTCCACTCCTAGAAACCCTACACTTCCCATTTTCAGACATCGCCCTGAGGTCTGTCCTTGGAGTAATGTCTCTGGCCCTTGTCACCATCCTGTCCCATCTCTTCCTACTGAAAGACTTCTCTACCCACTCCCCCCAGAAAATAAGTTGGACTTGGAATCAGGATATCGGAATTGAAGTTTCAGTTCTAACCCTTTCTAGCTGTGTGAACCTAGGCAAGTCACTTCCCTTCTCTCAAACTGTTTCCTGCTGTGTAAAATGGGGCAATCAAGTTTACTTCCACAGGGGCTGTTGTGAGGATGAGAGCTAATGCATACAAATTCCTTAACAAGGCTTGATGCAGATTAAGTGCTCAATGAACTGTAATTACTAGTATTTATATGTTACTGTTCTTACTTTAAAATATCTGACTCAATGACTGACAGATAGTGGGTGCTCAAGAAAGGTGATTTAACCATTAATATTTTAAAACTTTGGAGCACAGAGCCTGGTATTTAGCAGGAAATGGATTAACGGTGGTTAGTATCATTGCTTTTTTGACCCAAAGGCACCATGTACTGTTACAGTCCTGTCTCTTCCTAGAGAAAGCTACAGCACTTCTTTTCGCTCGGCAACAGGCTCCTCTTACGTAAACCGCGGCAGCCAATGAGCAGGAAGATGGGCGGGGTTACATGGCAGCCAATAGCAGCCCGCAGCGGCGCGCAGGCTAGTCGCAGGCAGGTTTCTTGGCTCGTTAAGGAAACTAAGCCCCGAGGCTGTTTGCGGGGCGGGGAGTATCTTCAAATCTTCTGATTCTGCCTATCAACCGAGCTGTGATTGGTGCAGACCGTGCCTGCCTGCCCCTCCCTCCGTCCGGCCCCCGCTTCGTGGAAGGGGGCCGGGACTACTCCGTCTATTTACACTTCTTTCTTTTTTTTCCTCTTTCCTTTTCTTCTTTTTAATGAGGGTTTGGTTTTAGTTTACGTGTTTCCCCTCCAAATTATAAGTGACATATGTTATTGCAGAAAATTTAGAAAATACAGAAAAGTATAAAGGTAAAAAAGAAATAACACGAAATGATATCTTTCCCTTTTTGATTTTTAAATGTTTTTTAGGCTTTCTGCCTTAAGCTGGTATTACTCCTGTTGGTTGTTCTATCGTGGTAAAAGCATAAAACTGGAAGCGATCAAAATACCCATCAAAGGGGATTGGTTAAGGTAAGATACTTTCGCCCACACAATGGTACATCTTGAAAAGAAACAGAAGGAAGTAGCTATGTGAAATGAAAAGGTGTGCAGGATTTAATGTTAAAACAAAAAACAAGCTGCACAATGATATATATAGAATATATATAGAATAATTTCATGGACTGTCTGTAAAGATATACAGTTGGCAACAAACTTAGTATCCAGTTACCTCTGGGGTGGAGGGCCAATAGAGAAATTATACGATTCTTCATACACTTTAAAAAATTTTTTATTTTTTTAAGTTTTTAAAATTTATTTATTGAGAGAGATAATGATAGAGAGAGAGCATGAAAGGGTGGAGAATCAGACTCCCTGCGGAGTGGGGAGCCCGATGTGGGGCTGTGGGGCTGGAGCCCGATGTGGGGCTCCATCCGGGGACTCGAGGATCACGACCTGAGCCGAAGGCAGTCGCTTAAACAGCTGAGCCATCCAGGCGCCCTTTAATGACACGATGTATTCTGTCTGTAACTTAAAAAAAATTCCTTGATTGATTGGAGAGCGGGAGCAGGAGGGATAGAGGGAGAGGAAGAGAATCTTTTTTTTAAAGATTTTATTTATTTGACAGAGACACAGCGAGAGAGGGAACACAAGCAGCGGGGAGTGGGAGAGGGAGAAGAAGGCTTCCCGCGGGGCAGGAAGCCCGATGCGCGGCTCGATCCCAGGACCCTGGGATCATGACCTGAGTGGAAGGTAGACGCTTAACGACTGAGCCACCCAGGCGCCCCTGAATCTTTTTTTTAAAAAATAGGTTTTATTTATTTATTTGACACAGAGAGAAACACAGCAAGAGAAGGAACACAAGCAGGGGGAGTGGGGAGTAAGAGGGGGGAGAAGCAGGCTTCCCGCTGAGCAGGGAGCCGGATGCGGGGCTCCATCCCAGGACCCTGGGATCATGACAGAAGTCAAAGGCAGACGGTTAATGACTGAGCCACCCAGGCGCCCCAAAGAGAGAGAATCTTAAGCAGACTCCCAAGTAGGCTCCCAGACCAGTGTGGAGCCCCCACTCGGGGATCTCTCTCACAACCCTGAGATCATGACCTGAGCTGAAATCAGGAGTTGGACCTTAACTGAGCCACCCAGGCGTCCCGCCCCCCCAAAAAATTCCTTTAAAGAGAGAGGGAGAAAACATCCTAAAAAAGAAAAAGAAAAAATCCTAGTCCCACTACCAAGAGAGAACCAATGATAACATATTGGTTTTTTATTCTTTGCATATGTTTATTATATATTATATATTGCTATTATATGTATATTCTGCCTTTAACATGCTTATATTTGTAGTATATAAATTATAGTTGTGTAGCTTGCTTTTTCCACTTACTACATTTCATGATACTTTTCATAATATTAAATATTCCTTAAACATAATTTTTAAAAAGATTTTATTTATATACTTGACAGAGAGAGAGAGCAGGGGAGCTGCAGAGGGAGAGGGAGAAGCAGGCTCCCCACTGAGCAGGGAGCCCAATGCCGGGCTCTATCCCAGCATCCTGGGATCATTACCTGAGTCGAGGGCAGACGCTCAACCTGATAAGGGAAATCTGTGTTCTAAGGTGGCCGACCAAGCCAGCAAGGGAATCCTAGTCCCGCTGTCCTGGGCTTTTCCTCCTGCCCCACCTGCTAAGTGTGTGAAAGTACCAAGTATGCGGAAGTAGAAGTGTATAAATTACCCCCTTTGTTTGTGCTTGGGGCAGACCTTTGGAGATCACTCTCCTCTGCGCCCGCCAGCATTAAATAAACCCCCTGCCTTCCAAGATCTCCGAGTGCCATTCGGTTCTTCTGTCGGGTGATCCAGTCCGGGTTCCGTAACAAACCGACTGAGCCACCCAAGCACCCCTTCTTAAATGTAATTTTTAATGACTTTTTTTTGAGAGAGAGAGAGAGAGAGCAAGAGCGCTTACAGGGTGGGGAGGGTAGGAGCAGAGGGAAAAGGAGAGAGAGAATCTCATGGAGCCTGATGCGGGGCTCAGTCCCACAACCCTGAGATTGAGGCCTGGGCTGAAACCAAGAGTCTGTCACTCAAACAACTGAGCCACCCAGGTGCCTCTTTAATGAATTTTTTAAAGAGTAAACTCTATCTGCAAGTGGGGTTTGAACTCATGACCCCAAGATCAAGAGTTGCATGCTCTACTAACTGAGCCAGCCTGGCACCCCAAACATAATTTTTTAAAAGATTTTATTTATTTGAGAGAGAGACAGTGAGTGAGAGAGAGAGAGCATTCGCACAAGTGGGGAGGGGCAGAAGGGGAAGGAGAAAGAAATTGAAGCTGACTCCGCACTGAGCAGGGACTGTGAGATCATGACCTGAGATGAAACCAGGAGTTGGACACCCAACCGACTGAGCCACCCAGGTGCCCCCAAACATAATTTTTAATGGTTGCAGAATGCTTATATGTGATATAATTCATTCCTTGATTCCTACTGCTGGAAATTTAGGGTTTTCCTCCCAATTTTTCACTACAATACATTAAGATGAGATAAAACTCTAGCATACAGAGTACTGTATTTTATCCCTGATTCATTCTTTTTTTTTTTTTAAAGACTTAATTTATTTATTTGACAGAGAGAGACACAGTGAGAGAGGGAACACAAACAGGAGGAGTGGGAGAGGGAGAAGCAGGCCTCCGGCGGAGCTGGGAGCCCAACGCAGGGCTGGATCCCAGGACCCTGGGATCATGACCTGAGCCGAAGGCAGACACTTAATGACTGAGCCACCCAGGCACCCCTATCCCTGATTGATTCTTTAGGTTAAATTTCTAGAAGCAAATTCATGAGTCGAAGGCTATGAGCAAATATATTTAAGACTCTTGATGCTAATTGTAAAAACTTTAAGAAGTTTATTTATTTATTTATTTTTATTTATTTATTTTTTAAAGATTTTATTTATTTATTTGAGACAGAGAGAATGAGAGAGACAGAGAGCACATGAGAGGGGGGAGGGTCAGAGGGAGAAGCAGGCTCCCTGCCGAGCAGGGAGCCCGATGCGGGACTCGATCCTGGGACTCCAGGATCATGACCTGAGCCGAAGGCAGTCGCTTAACCAACTGAGCCACCCAGGCGCCCCTAAGAAGTTTATTTTTGAACATTATTGATGCTTGTCTTAGTCAGCTAAGGCTGCCATAACAAAATTCCATAGACAGGGTAGCCTAAACAACAGATATTTATTTTGTCACCGTTCTGGAGCCTGGAAGTCTGAGATTAGGGTGCCAGCATGGTTGAGTTCTGGTGAGAGCTCTCTTGCTGGCTTGTAGATGGTCACCTTCTTGCTGTGTCTTTCCATGGCCAAGAACTAGCAAGTAAGCTCTCTGGAGTCTTTTCTTATAAGGGCACCAGTCCCATCATGAGGGCCCCACCCTCACATCTTCATCTAAACCTAATTACTTTCCAAAGGACCCAATTCCAAATACCATTACATTGGGGGTTAGGGCTTCAACACACAAATTTTGAGGGGATTTCAGTCCATAGCAATGTCTCTGATGGACTTAGTGCTGTGATTCAGGCAGGAGTACAGAGCCTATGATTCAGGCAGGAGTACAGAGCCAAATACTGCCAGGATCAAACAGGTGAGGAAGACAGAAATAAATATAAATAGCTCAGATAAGCAAAGAACCCTGAAAATAGTCTGACCAAGTCACTCCTAGACAAAACTCTTCATGGCTCTCATTGTCCAGGTTGTGTTTGGACATACAGTGAGTCATATTTGGTCTGCTGAAATATATTGTTCGGTCCTCTGGGTTTAACAAAAAATTGAGTAAGTTGCTAAGCTTTAAAAATTGGGAGATTTTTGTAAAATCCCCCAATTGTGAATTATCTTAGAAAACAAGTAAGATAGGTTACTGAGCCGGGGCGCCTGGGTGGCTCAGTTGGTTAAGCGACTGCCTTCGGCTCAGGACATGATCCTGGAGTCCCGGGATCGAGTCCCGCATCGGGCTCCCTGCTCGGCGGGGAGTCTGCTTCTCCCTCTGACCCTCCTCCCTCTCATGCTCTCTGTCTCTCATTCTCTCTGTCTCAAATAAATAAATAAAATCTTAAAAAAAAAAAAAAAAAAAGATAGGTTACTGAGCCTGCGTTCCTGGTGCCATCATTAGGACTGGGTAGCTGGCTTGTCTCCTCCAATTCTCAGTTCCCATAACAGTAACACATAGACCACTTGACTCATTTACATACTAGCTTGCTCTCTGTAGGAACCTGACTTTGAAACCTCTGGACAGGGTCAAGATTCCTTAACATGGCATTCAAAGCCCTATGATGGTTCTGTGCCTTCCCTTTCACCTTTACTTGCTTCTATTCACTCTTGCTCAAACACACCCTTGCTCAAGGTCAAAGTGTAAGGTAGTGGCAGAGTGGGAATTAGAATCAAGGTTTCTCAACTCACCATCTCTTTTAACTACCTCATTTGGTTCTTCACTCATTAACTTGAGGTGTTTGGTTTGTTGGGTTTTTTTATAAGACTAGGCCAAAGCGAGCCAGTTGGCATGAAACCAAATGGAATGTAAAACAACAACAACAACAAAAACAAATGGAATGGAATGTTCAGAGGTGGAAATTTTGCTACCAGATGTGCAACATCACCAGCGTCTCACTCCCCCTGCTCACTCTGCTCCAGCTAGATCGGCTACTTTGCTTTGACCATGTGAAGCCACTCTTGTCTCAAAGCCTTTGCCTTTGCTATTAAACTTCAGCTTGAAATGCTCTGTATCTTCATAGCTTATGTTATTATACTCTTTTCTTCATAAATTTTACTATTTATTTATTTATTTATTTATTTATTTTAAGATTTATTTATTCATTTGGGAGAGCGAGAATGAGAGAGAGTACATGAGAGGGGGGAGGGTCAGAGGGAGAAGCAGGCTCCTCGCCGAGCAGGGAGCCCGACGCGGGACCCGATCCCGGGACTCCAGGATCATGACCTGAGCCGAAGGCAGTTGCTTAACCAACTGAGCCACCCAGGCGCCCCTACTATTTATTTTTTAAAGTAGTCTCTATGCCCAACAAGGGGCTAACTCATCATCACAAGATCAAGAGTTGCATGATCTTCCACCTGAGGCAGCCAGGTGCCCCTGTTATTATATTCTTTAGTCCCGTATCTTATCAGGACACTCTATAAGGTGACAACTTTATCTGATCACACTACATAAAATAGTTCAATTTCAGCCATTTTATATCTCCTTACCCTGCTTTATTTTTCTTCCACCTAACATACAAACTTGTTTAATTTTTGCCTTTCTCACATTATGGAAACTCCAGGAAGCCAGGACTTTGGTTTTCTGTTGTATTCCGGCACCTAGCACAGTGCCTGGAACATAAGAGGCATTCAATAACTGTTTGTTTTAATAAATTAATGAATAAATAAATGAATTATACACTCCTAGAAGAATCCTACTATTTCACAGACCAGGTGATTTTCAATTCATTGCATCTTTCACCCACGAGCTAAGTAATCTTTGTTTTTAGGACTCCAGATACCAAGAAAGGTATTTATTTATTGGCTGGTTACTCCTAATGTCACTGGACAATGTGGGGAGAGAAAAGGATGAGCATGGGGATGCAAATTAACACATTCCCTGGTATGTGGTGTGTAGCTGTTGAGCTTGCAAATGCTTTTCTCTCCATACCTGTTGATAAGGACCACCAGAAATAGTTTGCTTTCAGCTGGTGTGGTGGCTAATTTTTATGTATTGATTTGACTGGACAACAGGGTACCCAGATATTTGGCTAAACGTTATTTCTAGGTGAGGCTATGAGGGTGTTTCCAGATGAGATTAGCATTTACTCAATACACTGAGTCAAGCAGATTGCCCTCCCCCATATGAATGGGCACCATCTAATCCACGGAGATCCCAAATAAAACAAAAAGGCAGAGAAAGGGAGACATAGGTCTTCTGCACTTGGACTAAAACTTACACTATTGGTTTTCTTGATTCTCAGGCCTTTTTTTTTTTTTTTAAGATTTTATTTATTCATTTGAGACACAAAGATACAGAGAGAGAGAGAGCATGAGCAGGGGGAGAGGCAGAAGCAGGCTCCCCGCTGAGCCAGGAGCCCGATGCGGGGCTCAATCCCAGGGCCCTGGGATCAAGACCTGAGCCAAAGGCAGATGCTCAACCATCTGAGCCACCCAGGTGCCCCGATTCTCAGGCCTTTGACCTCAGACTAATACTACATCACTAGCTTTTCTGGGTCTCCAGTTTGCAAATGGCAGATCATGGGACTTCTCAGCCTCCATAATCGCTGAGCCAATTCTGTATAGCCTATACATGTTATTGGTTCTGTTTCGCTGGAGAACCTTGACTACTACCTACAGCTGGTGAGTCCAGCAATAGACCGTCACTGTTCTGCCTCAGGAATGTATCAGTTCTCCAACTCTATGTCAAAATTTGGTTCAAGGGAAATTGATCACTGTCTTAGTCCATTCAGGTTGCTATAACAAAGTACCATAGACTGGGTGGTTTACAAACAATAGAAATTTATTTCTCACAGTTCTGGGGGCTAGAAGTCCAAGATCAGACAGACAGCATGATTAGGTTCTGGTAAGATCCCTTTTCCAGGTTGCTGACTGCTGGACTTTTCATAGTATCCTCGCATGGCAGAAAGAGAGTGAGAGCTCTCTGGGGTCACTTTTATAAGGGGACTAATCCCATTCATGAGGGCTACATCCTCATGACGTAATCACTTTCCAAACGCCCCACCTTGTAATACCATCACATTAGGGGTTGTAATTTCAACATACGAATTTTGAGGGGCACAAACATTCAGGCCATTATGATCACATTTCCCTTCCACAAGATATCACACTGGTCCATTACATTGATGACATCATGCTAATGAGACCTAGTGAGCAAGAAGTAGCAACTGCTCTAGACTTATTTGTAAGACATCTGTGTGTCAGAGGGTGGGGAATAAATCTGGAAAAAATTCAAGGGCCTTCTACCTTTGTGAAATTTCCAGGGATCCAGTGATGTGGGGCATGCTGTGATATCCCTTCTAAAATGAAGGATAAATTGTTTTATCTGTCCCCTTCTACAATTAAAAGAGAGGCATAACACTTAGTAGGACTTTTTGGAGTTTGGAGGCAATGCTCTTCATTTGAGTGTATTATTCTAACCTGTTTACTGAAAAACCTGAAAAGCTGCTAGTTATGGGTGGGGATCAGAGCAAGAGAGAAGTCCAGACTCCGGTGCAGGCTGCCCTGCAATTTGGGTCATACAATCCAGCAGATTCAATGGTGCCTAAAGTGTCAGTGATGTATGGGGAGGCTGTTTGGAATCTTTGGCAGGCCCATATAAGTGAATTGCAGCCTAGGCCCTTAGGATTTTGGAGCAAAACTCTACTATCCTCTGCTGACAACTTCTCTCTTTTTGAGAAATAGCTCTTGGCCTGCTACTGGGCCTTTGTAGAAACTGAATGCTTAACCCTGGACCAACAAAATTACCATGATATCTGAGGTGCCCATTTGAACTGGGTGTTTTCTGACTCACCAAGGTATAAAGTTGGGCATACACAGCAGCACTTTATCATCAAATGGAAGTGGCACATATATATGATTGGGCCTGAGCAGACCCAGAAGGTACAAGGTAGCTACGTGAAGTACCCCAAATGTCCATGTTCCACTCCTGTTACACTACTTTCTCTTTCCCAGCCTACATCTGTGGCTTCACGTGGAATTCCCTGTAATCAGTTTGCAGAGAAAGAAACGACTCAGGCCGGGCTTGTAAACGGTTCTGTGCAGTATGCAACCAGCACCTGAAAGTAGACAGCTGTAGTAGACAGCTGTAGTAGACAGCGTAGTAGACAGCGTAGTAGACAGCTGTAGTAGACAGCTGAAGTAGACAGCGTAGTAGACAGCTGTAGTAGACAGAGTAGTAGACAGCTGTAGTAGACAGCTGTAGTAGACAGCGTAGTAGACAGCGTAGTAGACAGCTGTAGTAGACAGCGTAGTAGACAGCTGTAGTAGACAGCTGTAGTAGACAGCTGTAGTAGACAGCGTAGTAGACAGCTGTAGTAGACAGCTGTAACCGCTTTCTTGGACATTGTGAAGGTCAGCAGTGAAGGAAAATCCTCCCAGTGGGCAGAAATGCAAGTATTGCTCCTGGTTGCGCACTTTTTTTGGAGAAGAAATATGGCTAGACATACAATTATATACTGCTTCATGGGCTATGGCCAATGGTTTGGCTGGATATAAGAGACTTGGAAGGAATATGATTGAAAAATTGACAAGAGAATTTGGGGAAGAGGTATGTAGATAGACCTCTCTAAATGGGCAAAAAATGTGAAGATATTTGTGTCATATATGAATGCTCACCAAAGAGTGACCTCAGCAAAGGAAATGTTAATAATTAAGTGGACAGGATGACCTATTATGTGGATACCAGTCAACCTTTTTCTCCAGCCACCCCTGTCATCACCTAATGAGCTCATCCACAAAGTGGCCATGGTAGCAAGGAGGTTATGCCTGGTCTCAGCAATATGGACTTCCACTCACCAAGGCCATCCTGGCTATAGCTACTGCTGAGTGCCAAATCTGCCAGGAGTAATGACCAACAAGACCTCCTGATATGGGGGTGCCTGGGTGGCTCAGTCGTTAAGCATCTGCCTTCGGCTCAGGTCATGATCCCAGGTCCTGGGATCGAGCCCCACATCGGGCTCCCTGCTCCTTGGGAAGCCTGCTCCTCCCTCTCCCACTCCCCCTGCTTGTGTTCCCTCTCTCGCTGTGTCGCTCTCTTTCAAATAAATAAATAAATCTTTAAAAAAAATTAAATAAAATTTAAAAAAAGACCTCCTGATATGACACCATTCCCTGGAGTGATTACCTACTGATGGTAGGTTGGTTACATTGGTTGGTTACATTGGACCACTTCTATCATGGAAGGAGCAGTGTTTGATTCTCACTGGAATAGACACCCTGGATAACAAAGTTATCTTCCTTACATGCAATGCTTTTGCCAAAACCATCATCCATGGGCTTACAGAATGTGTTATGTACCATTATAATATTCCACACAGCGTTGCTCTGGCCAAGGAGCTCACTTGACAGCAAATGAAGTGTAGCGATGGGCCCATGCTTATGGAGTTCACTGGTTTTACCATGTTCCCTACCATCCTGGAGCAGTTGGCTTGATATGACAGTGGAATGGCCTTTTGAAGACTCAGTGCTAGCTGGGTGGCAATACCTTGCAGGGCTGGGGCAAGGTTCTTCCAAAAGCTGTATATGCTCTGAGTCAGCATCCCGTATATGGTGATGCTTCTCCCATAGCTAGGATTCACAGATCTAGGAATCAAGGGGTGCAAATGGGAATGACACCACTCACTATATTACCCCTAGTGCCCCACTAGCAAAATTTTGCTTCTTATTCCTGTGAACTTATGCTCTGTTGGCCTAGAGGTCTTATTTCCAAACAATGGTTCCATTGAAGTGGAAGGTAGGACTGTTGCCTGGCCATTTTTGACTCCTTATGCCTCTGAATCAATAGGCAAAGTGAGTTACTGTGCTGGCTAGGGGGACTGACTACCAAGGAGAAATTGGACTACTACTCTACAGTGGAAGTAAGGAAGAGTATGTCTAAAACACAGGAGACCCTGGGGCGCCTGGGTGGCTCAGTCGTTAAGCATCTGCCTGCGGCTCAGGTCATGATCTCAGGGTCCTGGGATCGAGCCCTGCATCGGGCTCCCTGCTCGGCGGGAAGCCTGCTTCTCCCTCTCCACCCCCCATGCTTGTGTTCCCTCTCTCGCTGTGTCTCTCTCCGTCAAATAAATAAAATCTTAAAAAAAACCACCAAAAACACAGGAGACCCTTAGAGCATCTCTTAGTATTATCATGCCCTGTGTTAAGGTTAATGGAAAATTGCAGCTCAATCCTGGCGGGACTACTAATGGCCCAGACCCTTTAGGAATGAAGGTTTGGGTCAACCTACCATGTAAAGAACCATACCAGCTGAGGTGCTTGCAGGCTTCCCTTTGAAGGCAAAGGGAATACAGAATGAGAAGTGGGGGGCACCTGGGTGGCTCAGTCAGTTAAGCATCTGCCTTTGGCTCGGGTCGTGGTCCCAGGGTCCTGAGATCGAGCCCCTCATCAGGTTCCTGACTCGGCGGGGAGCCTGCTTCTCTTGCTCCACCTGCTTGTAGTCTCACTCTCTCTCTTTCTGTCAAACGAATAAATAAAATCTTAAAAAAAAAAAAAAAAGAATGAGTAGGGGAAGAAGGTAGTTAAAAATACCAGCTACAAGAGTGCCTTGGGGGGCTCAGGCAGTTAAGCATCTGACTCTTGATCTCAGCCAATGTCTTGATGTTAGAGTCATGAGTTAGAGCCCTGCATTGGGCTCCATGCTGGGCTTGGAGCCTACTTAAAAAAAAATACCAGGTAAAACCATGACCAGTTACAGAAATGAGGACTATAAATGGTATGAGTATTTCCTTCCTTCTTATTTTGTATATTTATGTATATTTGGAATATATATACAGATACACACACAAACACATATTTATATATATGTAGCAAATATCTATATATGTAGCAAACTCTCTCTCTCTCTCTCTCTATATATATATACTCTTCTGCAACTTCCAGACAGCACAGAGGACGGGTCTTCAGACAGATCTTATGCCCAGAATATATAAAGAATTCTTAAAACTCAACAACCAGGGGCGCCTGGGTAGCTCAGTTGGTTAAGCATCTGACTTAGGCTCAGGTCATGATCTCAGGGTCTTGGGATCAAGCCCCATGTTGAGCCCCACCTTGGGCTTTGTGCTCAGTGGGGAGTTTGCTTGTCCCTCTTCCTCTCCCTCTGCTTCTCTCTTCTACTGGTGACCTCTCTCTGTCAAATATAAAAAAAATCTTAAAAAAAACCCCAACAACTCAACAATCAAAAGACAATTCAAAATATGTAAAGGACTTGAATAGACATCTTTTAAAAAATATTTTATTTATTTATTTATTTATTTATTTATTCATTAGAGAGAGAGAGAGAGAGCACATGCATGGGGGGAGGGGCAGAGGGAGAGGGAGAGAGACCATCTCAAGCAGACTCCCTGCAGAGTGCAGAGCCCCATGTGGGGCTCAATCTCATGACCCTGAGATCATGACCTGAGCTAAAACCAAGTGTTGGACACTTAACTGACTGAGCCACCCAGGCGCCCCTCCCTTCTCCCTCTCCCACTCCCCCTGCTTGTGTTCCCTCTCTCGCTCTGTCTCTGTCAAATAAAGAAATAAAGTCTTTAAAAAAAAAAAAAGGTGACTTTCAGAGTAGATGCCACCCCTAAACTAGAGTACACTGCTTGATGAGCAGGGTGTGGGCTGAATTTTAGTCCTCCCTGGCCCCTTTAGTTAGGTGTCCTTATCCAGTGAACAACCTGCCCAACCATATCAACAGATCTGCAGGGATCCTTTATACCAGTGGTTTACAACTCTGGTCACATATTGGAAAAAGGGGGAGCTTTTTGAAAATACCCAAGCTCACACCCCAGTCTCAGAGATTTGGATTTATTGGTCCTGAGGCTTTGGCTTAATTTTAAAACTTTCAGGTATTTTGATGTGCTGCCTGGGTTAGGAATTACAACTTTGGCTTTCTGATGTGAAAATCTCAAACTAGACTCTATTGCAAATGTGTGTTTGCATCATCTAGGCATGCACTGACATACTGATAGGGTCCATGATGCAGACAAAATGCTAATGCCGATGCCAACACCAACCACTGGCACTTCTACATTTACTTCCAGGAGTCTTCACCATTATCCCTCATTCCCAGATGTTCAGGCACGCCCCCAACCTGTCCCACATCTTGAGAGGGAAACTAATAATGGGCAGCTGAACCACTACACTGGGATTGCAACATAGGTTTGTAGGAGCAGGAGCTTTTTTTTTTTTTAAGATTTTTTTATTTATTTGAGAGACAGAGAGAGCACACAAGCAGGGGGGAGGGGCAGAGGGAGAAGCAGACTCCCCACTGAGCAGAGAGCCCGATGCAGGGCTCAATCCCAGGACCCTGGGATCATGACCTGAGCCGAAGGCAGATGCTTAACCCTGGTGCCCCTGTGGGAGCAGGAGCTTTGAAGGAAAGTTCTTGCTTAGCAGAAACCTGGTTGTGTGACCTTGAGAAACTTCACAATTCCCTTCTTCGGTTACTTTGCTTATAAAATTGGGTGATGGGCATTAAGGAGGGCACGTGATGTGATGAGCACTGGGTGTTATATGCAACTGATAAATTATTGAACAAGTATGTACTCTATGTTGGCTAATTGAATTTAAAAAAAACAAAAAAACAAAAAACTAGGGACCCCCGGGTGACTCAGTTGGTTAAGCGTCTGCCTTTGGCTCAGGTCTTGATCCCAGGGTCCTGGGATGGAGTCCCATATTGGGCTCCATGCTCAGCGGGGAGCCTGCTTCTCCCTCTGCCCCGCCCCCTGCTCGTGGTCTCTCTCTCTCCCTCTCTTTCACTCTCTCTCTCAAATAAGTAAATAAAATCTTAAAAAAAAATAAACTAATGGCATGGATCTATTTGCCAGAAATCTCACAAGATTTAATAAGCAAGTAATTATGACATGCTCATAAATTGCTGTGCAATTGTTGAATAACTTCAATAACTTCACTGTGTAAAATTCCATAGAAATCTTAAAAAAAAAAAAAAAGCACTCCAATGATTCTGACTCAGATGGTTAGGGCTGCTTCAACAAATCTGCTCTTGCAGTTCTCAGAGCTTCTCTGGTCCCTGCCTTTCCTGAGTTTTGTTTGTTCAGGTTTTCTTGAGAGTCGGAGATAATAGCCCCTATTCTTTAAAAAAATCACCCCTTTTCTCCTCCTTAAGCCAGACTGTGCTGGTTGTCTGTTACTTGTAAACAAAAAGGATTTTATTCCAGGGAATGCTATGCTCTTATGTTAATATGTTTTGTACAAGAATAATCTTAACATATCTTTTTATTCTGAAATGGCATTCACATGAAGAACTATATTAGATATATGTATTATTATACCTAATAATCTGCCTTTATAAAAGTGTTCTATGCCCAAGAATGCCAGCAAATGTCATTAGAAACTACTTGTACAGTGGTCCTCAAACTTTAGTGGACATTAGAATCACTTGGGGAAGCTTGTTAAACAGATTTCTGGGTTTAACCCTCAGTTTTAGCTGGTCTGTGATGGGGCCTGAGAACTTACCTTTCTAACAAGCTCCCAGGTGATGCTGATGCTGCTGGCTTGTGGGCACTTTAAGAACTCCTGCTGTAGGGACGCCTGGGTGGCTCAATTGGTTAAGCATCTGCCTTCGCTCAGGTCGTGATCCCATGATTAAGTCCTGCATGGGGCTCCTTGCTCAGCAGGAAGCCTGCTTCTCCCTCTGTCTGCTGCTCCCCCTGCTTGGGCTCTCTCTCTCTGACAAATAAATAAATAAAATCTTAAAAAAAAGAACGCCTGCTGTAGTACTTTCCAAATTTCAAGAAACATCTGGGGTGCTTCTGGGGAATCTTACGACCTGTGCTATGTGTCTGTGGTTACTGGTTCAAATCACATAAATTACCTTAGGATTTTAACAAAGATATATTTAAACAAATATATTTAAGAGATATTTTTAAAATGTATTTTTAAATAATATTTATATCTTGCTTTTATTATGACAGTATAGAAAAATTAACCACAGATATGTCACAACAAGACCATGAGTTACCACTTTCATAAAGTTCAGGTAGTCTTAAATTAAGCTGCTCCAAAAATTATTCATTTTATCTTCCTAAGAATTCGAGCTTACTCTTCAAGTTTCAACTTTTTGCTTGCTTTATTTGATTATTATTAGAGTGACTTTAATTTAAAATAGATCTCAAGAGCAGATGGCACACTCAGGAACATAACTTCTAACAAGGTAATTGTTGATTAGAAGTCATGAGAATACTATCATCACAAACTTAAGGGATTTTGTAAGCCTTTTAGTAGGGGCTGGGGGAGAGGCTCACAAAATGCAAAATGGGATTTAATGCAGATCCACTGTATCCTTGTAGAGCACGCACTAAAGAACAACTGGCAGCCTTGAAGAAACACCATGAAGAGGAAATCACCCATCATATTAAGGAAATTGAACGTTTGATCTTCTTCTTGTGCCACTCAATTTCTTTCTGCAGACGTTCAATTTCCTTTATATGATGGGTGATTTCCTCTTCATGGTGTTTCTTCAAGGCTGCCAGTTGTTCTTTAGTGCGTGCTCTACAAGGATACAGTGGATCTGCATTAAATCCCAAATTACTTGTTAAACTAACTTTTCAAACTTTGTACTCTTGTAAAGTTAAAAAAAAAGGCATGTGACTTAACGATAACTTTTTGCACTGCATCTTTAAGGTAATCTTATTGCTGGCCACTTGAATCTCAGCATTCACATCTCTGGAGTGTCTATAAACTTTTCACTAGCAGCATCATGGACATGTTTTGGAAACAGACATTTAGTATCTTGTCTGCAGGAGTAGGGTCAATGACTTGTCTGAACTTTTATCATTCAATGGTCCTAAAGGCCTTTTTGTAATAGGGTCTCACAACAAAGTACTCACTACAATTCTAGGGTAAATAATCCGTTAAACTGGTGAATTGAAAATGTCTTGTTATTGGCCCAAAATGTCACTTTTTTTTGGCCTGGACGAGTTACACAGTTTGTGTAACAATTTAGTTAAACAAGCCTTACAGTCAAATTTGAATCAAGAACACTCAGCAAAGCAAAATATAATCTAAGGAAATTCTGATTCTCTGTTGTTAACAAACTTGGAAGTCTCAACTCCACAATACTGGGCAACTGTAGGTAAAACATAATTTCTAATTCTAGTTCTTTCAATTTGCACAAGGCTAATTAGAACAAAGATAACTAGCTCATATGAAGAGTTCTCTAATCATTTTTTTTTTTTAGTAAGCTCTATACCCAATATGGGGCTTGAACTTAGGACTGAGACGAAGAATAGCATGTTCTACTGACTGAGTCAGCCAGGTGCCCATCTGCAAAATAGACTGATGGTGCCTTGAATTGTATCCTCTTAAGCAATCATTCCTGTTTTCCAGGCTGCTTTTGATCTTATGTCTTGGATTAGGGTTTATTTTTCAAGCTTTCTCTGAACACCTCTGACTAGTGTCAGACAGAGAAAGGAATCTTTCCTGGTGTCATAGTCCCCCTCCCCCTATAAATTACATAGCACTTATCACTGTGCTCCATCTTTGAGCTCCCTATTGTAGGTACCCTGATTCGTTTTTTTTTTTTGTTAAGATTTTTATTTATTTGAGAGAGAGAGAGAGAGAGACAGCGTGAGAGGGAACACAAGCAGGGGGAGTAGGAGAGGGAAAAGCAGGCCTCTGGTGAAGCAGGAAGCCCGACATGGGGCTTGATCCCAGGACCCCGGGACCATGACCCAAGCTGAAGGCAGTTGCTCAACTGAGCCACCCAGGCGCCCGAATCATTGTTTAAAAAAAAGATTTATTTATTTGAGAGAGAGAGAGAGAGCAAGAGAGAGTATGCAACGAGTGGGACGGCAGAGAGAGAGGGAGAATCTCAAGCAGACTCTGCCCTGAGCATGGAGCCCGAAGCGGGAGCTCGATCCCACGACTCTGAGATCATGACCTGAGCCCAAATCAAGAGCTGGAAGCTTAACCAACTGAACCACCCAGGTGCCCCTATCTGATTCATTTTAGAAGTCCAGTAGTATGTCCCCCTACCCCTCTCCAGATAGTGGAAGAAGGCATTAGACACAATT
>NC_138372.1:19718875-19730450 GCF_054177405.1 Leptonychotes weddellii | reverse complement strand
CCATAGAAGTGGGCAATGATATGTAGCTATGCTATGGGAAGTGTGTATGTTTAATCATCATCATCATGTTTTAGATGTTTGATCTTCTTCTTGTGCCGCTCAATTTCTTTCTGCAGATGTTCAATTTCCTTTATATGATGGGTGATTTCCTCTTCATGGTGTTTCTTCAAGGCTGCCAGTTGTTCTTTAGTGCGTGCTCTACAAGGATACAGTGGATCTGCATTAAATCCCAATCCTTCACTCCACAGAGATCTCTAAGCATAACCTGCAATACCTAAGGCAAAGAACGGGAGTCCCAATCCCATTGGAGTCTGGCTGGTCATCCTCTACTACCCGCTCAAGCCCCACTAGTGAAAGAATACTCCATCTTGAGATATATCCACCTTAAGGATGACCAAAATGATTCCATTTTCCTGGTGCTAGTGCCTGAAATTCCATTATCTATGAGTTATTCATTTCAGATTTCTCTTTAGAAAACTCCAGAGAGGTGTGACATTAAGTCCCATATACCTTAGGACAGGAACCACCCAGAGATCAGAATCCCTTTTTTCGGGGGGGGGGGGAAGAGCAAAAGGAAGGAAGGATGGATAAATATCCATGTCCTATCTCAATTTATCTAGGGCTTTCTTTGCCTAGGGAAATGCATGGCTCACTGTAAAGGCCAAAATGAAGGGGAAAAAAAGTACTTGCCAGCCCAATTTAGGTCTCAAGAAGGGACATTCAAATGTTGGTTTGGGCACATAGGGGCCTCAGTTTTCCTTAACTGTAAAATGTTGATGTCCAGTTAGATGGTATCTAAGGGCTGTGTTTTGGTTCTCTGGTATGGCAGGTGCCATGGTGATAACTCTTAAGAGTGAGCAATAAAGGGCAGAAGTTAAAAGCTAGACCAAAGGAGGAGAAGCAGAAGCGAGATTAGTTCCACACTGCTCCCCCCTGGGGACAGAAGTCAGTAAATGATAATTTAGGGCTAGGAAAGAGTCCCTAGGTCCAAACTGCTCTGTACTCTTACGCAGGAGAGAAATCTATCCAGCCCAGTCGCTGGGCTGGGCTGGGCTGGGCAGGGCAAAAGTCTCCAAGTGGGGGAGGAGGGTTCCAACTAGGAGCTGCTGCCTTGGTTGGAAGCACTCTGGCGGAATTGGAAGACATGTGGGGGTCTGAAAGTGGCTGAGGGTCTGGAGAGCCAGGGACTCCATGTGGAGGAGAAAAGAAAGAGTAGAGGGGTTATGGGTGGTTGAAGGCCGAGGAAATCAGGCTCAGGGGGTCTGCAAGTATTGGGCAGTAGGACCTAGACATCTTGGAAGAACCTGGAAGCCATTTCGCAAGACTGGGGAGAACTCCATGGGTGGGCATGGTCAATGATTCAGAAAGAGTTGAGCCATGGTTTGTGAGTTCTGGAGACCCGCGCGTGGAAATGGCTTGCGTTTGGGACCCCTGAACTGTTCTGCAGGGCACTGTAAGCGCCCTATAGGTGGCGACAGTCAGGACCTCAAGTGTTGGGGGTAATGGGTTCAGGGCCCGCTAGTTCTATCGGGGGATGGGAGCCCCAGGGACCAGGGAGGGAAGGGTAGAGCCATTGGAAGGGTTTTTTTTTTTTTTTTCCTTTTAAAGATTTATCCATTCAAGAGAGAGAGTGCGAGCGAGCGAGCGAGCGGGGGTGGGGGTGGGGGTGGGGGGGAGGGGCGGAGGGAGGAGAGAGAGAATCCCACGCAAACTCCCCTCCCAGCACGGAGCCCGACCCCGGGCTCGATCCCACAACCCGAGATCACGACCGCAGCGGAAACCAAGAGTGGGCTGCTCAACCTACTGAGCCACCCAGGTGCCCGGGCGACTCAGTTTAAGAAGGATCGAAGGGCCCGGAGAGATCTGGACTGGACTCGGGGCTCCGTGGACCTCACCGGAAGTATCGTTCCTCTTCAGCTTGCTCTCTCTTTGCGAAGGCCCCACCTGCCTCCCGGATCGAGCCCGCGCCGGAGTCTGACTGCGGAGAGAGGTGAGAACGTCGGTAAAGGTGCGAAGGGGAGATGGAATCCGCGTTTAGGGCTGGGGCTGCGGACACTACCGCCGGCGTACCCGTTCGGAGCTGAAGCCTCGGGCTTCTAGGGCCCTAACGCCCCGCACGCCCAGCCGCACCCGAGCGGCCAACGCGGTGACAGCCATTGTTGTTGTAGCAGGACTTCTCCAGTCACCTCTCTGCGGGCGCTAATGACTTTGGGAGCCAGGCAGCCAATCTTTTCGATGGAGAGGCGGGATGAACCGAGGAGTAGCGAATTACGAAGTGGAGGAGGCGGGGTTCCTGCAGTTCACAGCGAATCCTGAGCGAGAGGCGGGCCTATTCTTAGCCAATCCCTAGCAAGGTCTTTAGGGCCAAAGGCCTGGAGAATAATAACGGAGGAGGAACGCTGTCTGAAGTCCGAATCCGGGCCCTTGGACCCATTAGAGTGAGGCGCGGCATCCACCCCATCCCACGATTCCAATCCTGAAGTTGTTAAAACACTCAAAGGAAGCCTTCCCTTTCCTGGACGTAGCATCGATAAGATGGCTAATGTAGGGGTTGGGGGGCTATGTCAAGAATGCTCCGACTTAGGGTTCTGGGGAAAATTTTTTATATGTGTATGTGTATGTAGTCTCTTAAGAGGTGCCAGCGTTCTTCTGTTGCATTGACATGTCACTCAAGTCACAGCTTAAAAGTCACCTCAGAAACTTTCCCCAACCTCCTTAGTCATTCTAATATGGCTACATTTTGTTCTTTCTCGCTCTCTCTTTGTGCTTTTCACCATTTGAAGTTATCAGGGCTTTGGTCAAGTAGGCACTGAATTAATATTTGTAAAATGCATTAATATGTAATTGAACAGGCTTGATAACTGGACTTCTGGCAATGTGAGGTAATGAAGTGGAAAAGAGCATAAGTAGGAGTCTGGGGAAGGCTTTGCCATGACCTCTCTTTCACCATCTAACAAATGTGAAAAAGACCATAGTGTTTTATAGCCTTTTCCTAAGTCATTTTTTCTCTCTGAGCCCAGTTTTTCCTCCTTTAGATGAGAGGGTTGGGCCAGATTACCTTATTCGTGATTATAAAAATATCTTCTTTGCTTTCTGTGAAATTGTAGAACTGTTTTTATTGATCATCTTTTGCTTGGAAAAATATCAGCCCTAGTTTGTATGACTTAAATGATAAGAAATGCCTGCAGGGCACATTTTCAAATGTTCATGGCAGAAAACTTGGAAAAACACAAAAGCAGAAAGATAGAAATAATAATCACTTATAAGCCCACTACCTAGTGGTAATAATTTCCTGTGTTTCTAGGTGATATTTAAGTGCCATTCTAGTTTCAGAAACTTCTATTTTTCAGGTACTGCTGTTTTTTGATTATCTCTTAGGCTAGGCATTCAATGGAGGGTCTTACTGAGTTTGTGCAAAGGATTGTGTAGACACTAGGATGGCTATAATTTAAAAAAAAAATAAAGGAAAATAACAAGTGTTAGTGAAGATGTGGAAAAACTGTAACCCCTGCATGTTGCTGGTGGGAATGTAAAATGGTTAAGCTATTGTGGAAAATAGCTTGGCAGTTGCTTAAAAAGTTAAATACAGAATCACCATAAGACTCAGCAATTTCACTTCAAGGTATGTACCCCCCCAAAACTGAAAACTGGTACTCAAATACATGTACACACATGTTCATAGCAGCATCATTTCACAATAGCTAGAAGATGGAAACAATCCAAATGTTTATCATTTGATGAATGAAAACAAATTGTGGTATATTTATACAGCAGAATAACATTCAGACATAAAAAATAATGAAATAGGGGTGCCTGGATGGCTCAGTCAAGCGTCTGCCTTCGGCTCAGGTCATAATCCCAGGGTCCTGGGATCGAGCCCCGCATCAGCTCCCTGCTCGGCGGGAAGCCTGCTTCTCCCTCTCCCACTCCGCCTTTTTATGTTCCTGCTGTCGCTATCTCTCTCTCTGTCAAATAAATAAAAAATCTTAAAAAAAAAAAAAGAATGACACATGCTATACCTTGGATGAAACTTGAAAACATTATGCTCAGTGAAAGAAGGCAGACACAAAAGGTCACATATTGTATGATTGCATTATGAGATGTCCAGAATAGGTAAATCCATAGAGGCAGAACACAGATTGGTTGTTGTAAGGGGTTGCGTAGAAGGGGAGAATGGGGAGGAAATACTTCATAGGTGCCAGATATCCTTTTGGGGTGATGAAACTGTTTTGGAACTAGACAGAGGTTGGTGGTTGCACAATACTATGAGTGTACTAAGAAACACTGAATTATCCATTTTAATTATATGTTATGTATATCTCACCTCAATTAGAGGTGTCTGGCTGGGCTACGAACCCTTTAAGAGTCACAAGGAAGGGGGCGGGTCTAGAGAGGCGGGCTTGTAAGAATCACAGGAGGCTGCGCCTGCGCAGGGGAGTCACGTGGTTGCTGGGCCGGGGAAATGGCGGCTCCTGGAGAGAGCGGGGCTTCGGCTGGCGGAGGGAGCACCGAGGAAGCATTTATGACCTTCTACAGTGAGGTGAATACTGAGTGAGGAGTAGTGGCACCGGGGCGACCCCGCCCAGTCCTACTTTCCCAGCGGGCAAAGGCAGTGGTCTTCCTGGCCTGGACCGTTGGGCGGCTCCTCCTGTCTGGCCTTCGGGGAGGCGGGGGGTTGGGGGTGTGTGTGCGTCTCTGCCTGAGAGCTGCTGGGGGAATCCTTTGGGCATCGGAAAAGGGGCACGGGTCCGACGTCTGCGGGTAGAGGACGAGTGTGGCCAACGAAGTGCCTGGGCGCGTGCAGAGGTCCCCAAGTCCGCGGAGTCGGAGGCTGGCAGGGGCTGGCAGAGGGTGGCCTTTTTGGGGGCGACTTAACTGTCTTGGGCCTCATTTTTATTCTAAACGGAAGCACTGTTCACTCTTAGTCCTCTGTGATGAGTTGTATTAGTGGTTATTTCTGCCATTCGCGAACGTCAGGCACTATGCCTCATGCCAGGTAGGCATTATCTCTGTTTTACAGATGACAAACCTGAGGTTTAGGGAGGTGAAATAATTTGTTATGGGTCCTAAAGCAGATAACAGCTTGGTACCATGTTAGGACTGGAGTGAGTTTGGTCTGAGCCTCGGTTACTGTCGCATTTCCAGCGCCTAGAACATAGCGATTGCTTGGTAAATATTTGTTGAATAAGTGAATGAATAAATGAGAGAAAAGCATGCCATTTGGAGTCGGAGGACTTTGGATTGGATTTTTGCAAGGCAGTTAATTGGACTGTGATTGAATTTTTTTCAAGGCATTGATTTTGCAGATCTTCCATTTCCACTTCTGTAAAGCGAGAGTTAATATTAAAACGAGTTTTATGAGCGTTAAAGGAGTTAGTGTATAAGAAAGGGTCTTTTTAAGAGTTAAAGCTGAAGATGGACCTCTGTGAGTTGGCATGGATTTGAGGAATGGAGTTGCTCCCCTCTAGGCTGTGAGCTACTCAGTTCAGCACCATATCACATTCATCTTTTATTTGTTAACAGTGCTTGTTACATAGTAGTTTCTCCAAAGTATTAAATTTTTTTTTTAAAGATTTTATTTATTTATTTGAGAGAGAGAGAGAGAATGAGAGACAGAGAGCATGAGAGGGGGGAGGGTCAGAGGGAGAAGCAGACTCCCCGCCGAGCAGGGAGCCCGATGCGGGACTCGATCCCGGGACTCCAGGATCATGACCTGAGCCGAAGGCAGTCGCTTAACCAACTGAGCCACCCAGGCGCCCCTCCAAAGTATTAAATTTAAAAATGGAATTAGCAAATCCTTTATAGTTTGTCCTTTTGAAATGCCCAATTAACTTGAAAATGTTGATACACTGGTACCAAAGTTTATTGACCTCTAATGACTACTCTGCAGTTATACTGGAAATTGTTTCACTTACCATCGCTTAGTCAAAAAGAAAAAGAAAAGCAGGGCGCCTGGGTGGCTCAGATGGTTGGGCGTCTGCCTTCGGCTCAGGTCGTGATCCCAGGGTCCTGGGATCGAGTCCCGCATCGGGCTCCCTGCTTCTTGGGAGCCTGCTTCTCTCTCTCTCTCTCTGTCTCTCATGAATAAATAAATAAAATCTTTAAAAAAAAAAAAAAGAAAAAAGAAAAAGAAAAGCAATCCTGGTTTGTTTGAATTGAATGAGACTAAGTACCTAAAGGAGGACCCTTCAGTCATCATTCAGTCAATGTTTACTGAGTACCTGACATGTACTAGTGTACTGTTTAGGTGCTAGAGGTATGGTAGTGAACAACAGAGAAAAATCCTGTCTTCACAGAGCTTGCATTCTATAGAGAAGGATAAGCAGTAAACAAACATGTACAATATAGTGTCAGGTAGTGATAAGTGCAATGAGGGAAAGTAAGTCTGGGAAAGAAGGTAGAGTATAGGGGGTGGGGAGTGGCATGCTATTTTAAAGAAAGTGAAGAGGGGAGATACTGAGAAGGAATGGCTTTTTATGTTACTGAAATTATTTCCAAACTCCTTTTGGTCATAGGAATAAAGGTGGTATATAACATACCAGTGATTCATTTCAGCTAGTATTACAGTTCTGACAGTGGCACCAAGGATGTTTTCCAGGCATTGCCTGGTGCCTGTTCTCCTTAGCATTGTCTTTGGGTCAGGGGTTTTTCTTTACCTTTTCTTTTCCTTCCCCTTCCCTTCCCTTCTTTTAAGATTTTATTTATTTATTTGGGTGGGGGAGGGGCAGAGAAAGAGGAAGAGAAAGAATCCCAAGCAGACTCCGCACTGAGTGCAGAGCGGGATGCAGGGCTCAATCTCAGGACCCTGAGATCATGACCGGAGTGGAAATCAAGAGTCAGGTGCCCGGGGCGCCTGGGTGGCTCAGTTGTTAAGCGTCTGCCTTCGGCTCAGGTCATGATCCCAGGGTCTTGGGATCAAGCCCCGCATCGGGCTCCCTGCTCCACGGGAAGCCTGCTTCTCCCTCTCCCATTCCCCCTGCTTGTATTCCCTCTTTCGCTGTGTCTCTCTCTGTCAAATAAATAAATAAAATCTTTAAAAAAAAAAAAAAAGTCAGGTGCCCAACATACTGAGCCCCTGGGCCAGGGATTTTTCTAACTCTATTCGAGTTAGGTAGGCAGATTTACTTGCCCCTCCCATATACTTTTTTAATGCTGTTTTTAGTATATATTTCAGTATAATTGTATTTTTCTTAAATAAAAAATTGTAAATTAAGTATGAACAGCACAGGTACATCTTCCATCGTTACAGTGGAAGCTCTTCGAAAGTGGTGGCTGTGATACATTTATGTTTGAATGTTCTTTTTAAAGATTTTATTTATTTATTTGACAGAAAGAGAGCACAAGTAGGCAGAGTGGCAGGCAGAGGGAGAGGGAGAAGCAGACTCCCCGCCAAGCAGGGAGCCCGTTGCGGGACTTGATCCCAGGACCCTGGGATCATGACCTGAGCCGAAGGCAGCCGCTTAACTGACTAAGCCACCCAGGCGCCCCTGTTTGAATGTTTTTGATTCCTCAAACTGTTATAGTTAAAATTCTTGTTTACAAGTTGGGTAGTTGGGAACAAGTCAGTTAACCTCTCTAAGTCCCAGTTTTCTTATCTGTGAAATGGGGATAATAGTAATGTCTATTGTATAGGATGGTTGGGAGGAACAAATATATGTAAAGTTTTTACATTATTAGAATTCAGTAAATAATAACTATTGTAGTTATTCCCAAAGCATTTGGCAACTGTCTTCCACATGTAGACAAATGTTTGCTGAACATGTCAGTAGCTTGTTAAGGTGACAGTTCAGAGTTTATTATTGAACTTTACTAATGAAGTTTTTATCTCCCTTCATTTTAGGTGAAACAAATAGAGAAGAGAGATTCAGTTCTAACATCCAAAAATCAGATTGAAAGATTGACCCGTCCTGGTTCTTCCTACTTCAATTTGAACCCATTTGAGGTGAGCTGTCTGATGTTGCCGTGGCGCCCCGAAAAAGTTTTATTTTAAAACAAGGAAGATGGGGCACCTGGGTGGCTCAGTTGGTTAAGCATCTGCCTTCGGCTCCGGTCATGATCCCAGGGTCCTGGGATTGAGCCCCACATCGGGCTCCTTGCTCAGCGGGAGGCCTACTTCTCCCTCTCCCTCTGCTTGCAGCTCCCCCCTGCTTGTGCACACCTTCTCTCTTTCTCTGTGAAATAAATAAATAAAATCTTGGAAAAAAGCCCCAAAAAACCGAGGATGATGCACTTCATTCTATTTTAAATGCTGTATTGTTATATAAAATATTTGTATACATTTCTTTTTTTATGATTGATTATTTTTTTATAAAAATTTATTCTTAATTATACAACAGGATCTAAGACAACACTTCATTTCAGCTATAGGTAACAATAGATGCTATGACAGGGAATCCAGATGTTTAAACAAGAATGGAATTAAGGATCATCATTGCCTCCGGCACAAGGAACAGCTTACTTTTTTTTTTTTTTTAAAGATTTTATTTATTTATTTGAGAGAGAGAGAATGAGAGACAGAGAGCATGAGAAGGAGGAAGGTCAGAGGGAGAAGCAGACTCCCCGCTGAGCAGGGAGCCCGATGCGGGACTCGATCCCGGGACGCCAGGATCATGACCTGAGCCGAAGGCAGTCGCTTAACCAACTGAGCCACCCAGGCGCCCGGAACAGCTTACTTTTTGCCAGATTTCTTAATTCCACCTGTGGCCAGGGGCCCTTCCCCATGGCCTTCACTTTTAGCTCCTCGAGTTTCTTCTGCTTTTCTTTCTGTTTCTGCTTGAATGCCTTATCTTCCTTGTCCATCTGCTTGGCCTGCTTCTTGGGCTGCTTCAGGGGCTTTGCGGCTGGACGTGGTACCTGCTGCCCCTTCCCCCAACCCTGCCACTGGAAGCAGTGTATACATTTCTTAAAGTTTTTATAATTCCTTTATTGTAGGATATTTAAACTAGTTTCTAATTGTTTACAACTATAATTTTGACATGAATATTGTTACATCTTATAAAAACACTTACTGAGTATTTAAAAACCTTTTTTTCCCCACTTTTTTAATCTGGTAAAATATACATGACATAAAATTAACCATTTTAACCATTTTTAGGTGTACTCTTCAATGGCTTTAAACACATTCAGTGTTGTGGAACCATCACCACTATCATTTCCAGAACTTTTTCATCATTCCAAATAGAAACTCCAAACCCATTAAGCAATAACTCCCCATTCCTCCTACCCCCAGTCTATTTCTATTCTACTTTCTATATTTGAATTTGCCTGTTCTAAGTGCCTCTTATAGGTGGAATCACATAGTATTTGTTCTTTTGTGTCTGGCTTATTTTATTTAGCATAATGTCTTCAAGGTTCATCCATTGCTCCTGTCTTTTGAAGAGTAATTTTTAAAGAATTTTTACATTTTAAAACAATCTCAGATTTGCAGAAAGGTTACAAGTATACTATGAAGACTTTCTTGGACTGTATGATATTAAGTTGTCCATATGATGCCCCTTTGCCCTGTAATACTTCAGTGTATTTTTCCTATAAATGACACTCTCCTTCTGAAGCACAATATAACCATAAAAATCAGGAAACAAACACTGATGACATTGTTACCATGTAGTTCTCAGACCCCATTCAATATGCCTGTTGTCTCAATGTCCCGTATAGCAAAAGGATCCAGCCCAGAATCAACTGTTAGATTTAGTTGTCATGTCCCTTTAGTCTTCAGCTTGGAACACTTCCTCAGCATTTCCTTAACTTTGGTAACTTACCATTTCTGAAGATCATAGGCCAGTTATTTTTAGCATATCTCTCAGTTTGATTTTGTTTGATGTTTCTTTAGCTGGATTCAGTTTATGCAATGTTGGCAGGAATATCACAGAAGTGATACTGTATTCTTTTCTTTGCAGCTTATAAAGTACATGATATTTCCATTAGCTGTATCCCATTACTAATGATGTTAACCAGATCACTTCAAGAGGTACCTGCTGAATTTATTCATGAAGTTACTTTTTTCCCTCTTTGTAATAACTATTTTATGGGGAGGTACTTTGAGACTGTGCAAATACCCTCTCCTTATCAGAGTTTTAATTTATTCATTTATTAGTTAGTATAGATTGGGGGTTTCCTATTTTATTCAGTATGTTATATTTTGATATTGTTTATTTTATTGCTCAAATTGTCCCAAATTTGGCCAGTAGGTTACCTTTCAAGCCAGATCCTATCTTTTGATAGGTCTTCATCATTCTTTGATTACTAGGCATTCTTGTACTTTTCCTGACCTAGCCTAAAATTAATCATTTCAGTGAGGAGCTCTGGTTCCTTTTAGTGAAGAATGGTATTTAGAAATTGAGATTTGGGTGCTAGGTGTACTCATTGCTTTTGGGAATGTCACTACCCCTAGACCCTATTGGTAGATAGGGCCAAGGATTGGGTGAGTGTGTGTGTGTGCGTGCGTGTGTGTGTGTGTGTGTGCGCGCATGGGTGCATGTGCTTGCATATGTATATACATGTATTTACCTCCAATTTCAATCCAGCACTACAGGGTTTATTCTCATTGTTTTTCCTTTCCATGTTTGTGGTTTCCTTCTTTCATAGTCAGAAGCTAGGCTCCCATTATCATAAATAAATATATAGTTACTTAATTGGTCCTCCTGTTTGCATCTGATCTCACAGCTGCCATTCCTTCCCTCTTGTGACTGCGCTCCTCATCCTGCTTTATTCTGACACCAACACCAGGCTGCCTCACTGTGCAAAAACCCTTCTCACCATACCTGAGCTCAAAATTCTCATGCCAGGTTACCCTTCTATGTAGGTGCGTTCCTCACCCAGCTCAGGCTCCCTGTGCTTGCCCTCTGCCCCCTGGGGGCTCCAGCGTCATCCTCATCAAGAAGGCACCTTCCTACCCTGCTCTGGCTTTGACACCGTATGTGAGGCTAACTTCCTCTGAGAACACCCTCCTCATCTTACTTGGGCTCTAACTCCACACTCCAGGTCACCCCTGTGCATGGAGGTCCTCTTCACTCTGCTCAGTTCCAACTTCTTTGCCGGCCATACTTCCATACAAATGCTCTCTACATCCTGCTTGGGTTCTGACACCTCTTGTTGGGCTCCCTTCTTACATTGGATGCCCTCCCACATCGGCACCCACCTCACCAAGCACAGGTTTCCCATGCTAGGCCACGCCTTTGTGGAGATGTTCTTGCTTGGGCTCCTATACTCTATGCCAGGCCACCTTCCCTTGTGGACACTTTCCTTACCCTGCTCAGTGTCAAATATCCGGTGTTGGGCTCTACTTCCATGTGGATTTCCTTGCTTATCCCTCTTGGGCTCTGATACCCTGCACTTGGCTACCCTCCCATGTTTACAGTCTTAACCCTGCTTAGGTATTAACACCCTATGCCAGGCTGCCTGTCCACTGAGATGCCCTCCTCAACCCACTTTGTACCTCCATGTCAGGCTGTCCTTCTTCTTCTTTTTTTTAAAGATTTTATTTATTTGAGAGAGAGCGAGAGCACATGAGAGGGGGGAGGGTCAGAGGGAGAAGCAGACTCCCCGCTGAGCAGGGAGCCCGATGCGGGACTCGATC
>NC_138372.1:19708940-19718775 GCF_054177405.1 Leptonychotes weddellii | reverse complement strand
CAGTTTGTTTCTCAGAGTCCATAGTCACTCATGGTTTGTCTCCCCCTCCCTTCTGTGTGGATGCTCTTTTCACCCGTTTGTGCCACCGCTGTGTGACTGGCCACTACTCCCTGTGTGGTCACCATCGTCTTCATCCCAAATGGGCTCTGAAACTGCTCTGGGCCATTTTGATGCCCCACCCAGAGTAGATGTCTGCTAATAGATATCTAAGTGCCTGGCTCCACTTAATGTGTTTGGATTGTATTGCTCAGAAAGGGAAGGGGAAGATGGAAAGCTTAAAGAGTGTGTTTGAGGGGCGCCTGGCTGGCTCACTTGGTAGAGCCTGTGACTCTTGATCTCAAGGTTGTGAGTTTGAGTCCTATGTTGGGTGTAGAGTTTTCTTAAAAAATAAATAAAATCTTAGAAAAAAAAGTACTTTTGATTTGATTTTGGGGAGGGAGAAGATAATTTGAGAAGTGATAAAGAATTTGATGGTACATTCTTTCTGTTTCACCATGCTTTTAAATTGTACATAGTACCATGAAATGGGGACATGTGATCATATAACTTAACCATTTATTTGTTAAGGTAATTCATGTTTCCTATGGAGGATCTGATGGACAAGAAATGACAAATCTTTGGGAATAGTATGAAGGCTAGGATTTTTTTAATGCCCTACTAGTTACTGTGGTTCTGGAAATTACTACCCTGTAGCTCTTGTCCTGACTATAGGAAGTATGTTTGAGTTGAGCCTGTATGCATAATGTGTATATATGTACACACACAGTTGACCCTTGAACGATGCAGGGAGTAGGCATGCAAACCCTTGCACAATCGAAAATCCGTTTAACTGCTAATAATTACTGTTGACTGGAAGCCTTACTGATAACATAAAACATCGATTAACACACATTTTATATGTTATATGTATTAAATACTGTATTCGTATAATAAAGTAAGCTAGAGAAAAGAAAATATTAAGAAAGCCATAAGAGAAAGTATATTTATAGTAGTATACTGTATTTATTGAAAAGAAAGTCCGTATGTAAGTTGACCCACACAGTTCAAATCGGTGTTGTTCAAGGGTTGACTGTCTGTGTGTGTGTGTGTTTGAATATATACATCTTTACACAAAGATATGCTAAGGTCAGCACACTGGGGAAGATGGGACATTGTGTTTGAATGGGCAGGACTCCATGACTATCCATTAGAATATCTGTCTTTTCTATTTTCTACAAATGTGCTGGCCTCTATATAAGGTGGACGTCATTGTCATTGTCTCCTTATAAAGTTGCTTTTTGACTCTAAGTCAGAATCTTAGGTGTTCCTGGTGATACAGGAAATGAATGACTTTTGTTTCTCGTGCAGCAACTATTGACCCATCTAAATAAATCCGATTTTTCTACAGAGGTAAGCAGCCTGGTCTTCTGGTAAGGAGAGTAATGCAGTAATAGCCAGGTAGAAAAGGGAGGCAGTAGACTGGGAATCTGAGGGGTCTTCTCAGAAATCCTTATCCAGGGAGCATTTTTTTTTTCTCCTGCCATCTCTGCAGCTCCCTATTTGGACATGTGTCTAACCTTCAGCCATTATGCAAGCATCTTTTCTTTTGCGTTCTGCGGTTATTCTTAGGTTTGAGGGCCCTTCCCGACTGCCTTCCCTAAGTTTGGATGAACCTGTGTCCCTGCTCAGTCCTGTCCTTTTGGTGTTCCTTATTTTGATTTAACTTTAAGACGCCAGCAGGGAGCATCACTGACTTTATTTTCTGTTTATCTGGTTAAGTACCTTGGAAAGAAAGATACTGATCTCATAGAACTCTGGTACTTGAGCATTATTAACAGGTCATAGAGTTCAGGTGTGACAGAGACTGGATTCCTTTTTCAAGTGGAAGATCCCAAAGGAGGCTGTTACCATTTGAGTTCAGAAACTTATATAAATGTCAAGCATTTTTGTTAATGTGAGATGATTAGTTAACTCTCTGAGGTATAAACTGTGGATTCTTCATTGTAGTATTCCCAAAGCCTGAGACACAGGAGGTGGTCAGAAAAACCTTCTAAGAATCTGAACAGATCTGTGTGCTTCCTAAGAGCCGTATTGGTAATATGGCATTTATCATGTTTTTTTGTTTTGTTTTGGGTTTTTTTGCATTTATCATGTTTATAAGAATTACATATTACTTGTCTGTTCTTCCCCTGATGGACCTTAAATTCCATGAGAATAGTAGTGAGCACAGTATCTAGCAACCCTAGGTGCTCCAAAAATTTGTACTGAGTGGGAAACTGGCTTCAGAGAGGTTTGGGCCACAGGGATAGGCCCACTGTTTTCATTGTATTTCATGGCCCCATATGGCACCTCCAACTTTTAAAGATAGGAAAGGAGTTGGATTAGCTTTGAAGGCACTCAGTGAATATTTGTTACCTGTGATCACATGTGCACACGTGATATAACTCTTGGAAAGATAACTTTTGGTTGATGTGTGTGTGTTTGTGTGTGTATGTATACATACTTATATATACCTTCTTTTTTTGCCAAATCATCTGAAAGTAAGCTGTAGACTTGTGAGGCTTCATGCCTAAATAATTTACCATGCATCTCCTCAGAACAAGAACAAATTTCTACATAACCACAACACCATTACCACACCTAAGAAAAACAACATTAATTCAATAATATCATCTAATGGAGTCCACAGTCAAGCAGCCCCAGTTGTCCCTCAGATCTCAGTTATAGTTACTTTATTTATTTAACTTGGGAACCAGTCAAGGTTTATGAATTACATTTGGTATGATTAGTTCTGGGCTATAGCTTTATTGGAGGCTTTTTTGGTGTGTGAAGGTGGGAAGTTTTCTTTCTCATTCATTTTGGACACCTGGGGTTTGTTGGACTTTGGTTTGCTCCAGTACGTTTCTTTTCCCCAGAACCAAGGTAAGGTAAAATTCTCCTCTGAGTATTTGTGTATGTACAGTTACCTCCCTTTATCTGTAACTCTTACATGGCTGCATACTTCCTCTGGAGTGACTTTTTCCCAATTCCTTTCTCCCTTGGGAAGTTATGAGGGGACATAATGAATCTTGAAAATTCTTTGCTTTAAAGTTCTTCTTTTCCCTCCCCCTGAGTGTCTGCCTAGCATTGGAGAGTGGGTATGCTCTTGTCATAACCTTCCAAAGTCTGCTGAATGCAGTGGTGATTCAGCTTCATTGCCTACCAATAACTTTATTATTGTAGGTGGGCTGTTGGAATGTTTTGAAAGCTTGCAATAAATCTTGACATTACTTGTTGCCAGGTTTTTAAAAAACACTGCAAGCATCTGACTAAGCTTGGTGGATTACTTTGCAGTTTTAATTTCTAGTATGTATTTTTCCTTTCAAGGTTTATTTTCATTTTTTTTCTCTTTGCTGCTCCTCCCCGCCCCCCGTGCCTGTTACTAACTGATCCTTAGTTCTGCCAACTTTGAACATACTTTTTTCTAACCTCCATCATTTCTTGCCAGTGCGTCTCAGACTTTAAAAGATTCACATCATTTGGGGATCTTGTTAAGTATTGATTCTGATTCAGTTGCACTGAAGTGGGGCCTACTCTTTTGAATTTTTTTTTTTTTTTTTTAAAGATTTTTTATTTATTTATTTGACAGAGAGAGACATAGCGAGAGTAGGAACACAAGCAGGGGGAGTGGGAGAGGGAGAAGCAGGCCTCCCGCGGAGCAGGGAGCCCGATGTGGGACTCGATCCCAGGACCCTGGGATCATGACCCGAGCCGAAGGCAGACGCTTAATGACTGAGCCACCCAGGCGCCCCTCTTTTGAATTTCTAACAAACTCTTCTCACCCTCTGCCTTTTCAGGACCTTCCTCTGGCCTTGAATACCAAGTAAATAAATACTAGGTGCTGTGTTGAATCCATGGACTATACTGTGAAATCATCTGCTTTAATTGTATATAACATTCCCTTCCCCCAAAAGCACTTATTATATGGTCATTTAAAAAATATGTTTTCCCTGGGGCGCCTGGGTGGCTCAGTCGGTTAAGCGACTGCCTTCACCTCGGGTCGTGATCCCTGGAGTCCTGGGATCGAGTCCCGCATCGGGCTCCCTGCTCGGCGGGGGTCTGCTTCTCCCTCTCCCACTCCCCCTGCTTGTGCTCCCTCTCTCGCTGTGTCTCTCTCTGTCAAATAAATACATAAAATCTTTAAAAAAAAAAAAATAAAATAAAATATTTTTAAAAAGAAATATAAATGACCAAATCAGTTAACAGAGTAATAGTTATACCACTTTAGGGTTCTCAATTAATACAGAAGCTACGTTTATTCCATCAGAAGAATTTATCTTATACCCAGAGACATGTTTCCAGACCACGTTGGGTTTTCCCTTCATTCATTATGAAAAGTATCCCCCTACCCACCCCTACTCATCTTTGCAAATGTGGAGAAAGCATAAACATGCAGCAGGGAAAAAATTAGGCTGGCTCCCTGATTTTCAATCCAGAAAGGTCCACTGGGCTCTACTTTCTATCTGTAATTCACATGGGCCAATGGTTCTCAGCCCAGAGTGGACATCAGAATTGCCTGTGAAGACCTGTGAGTGATGCCGGGGACCTACTCTAGAAAAGTCTGATTCCAACTCATTAGAACTGAGGTACAGCCAAATGGAAGGATCGCCACAAATACATATATTCATTCAAACATTTACATAGTAGTTATGCCCCCAAAATATTTTATTTTTTTAAAGTAATCTCTACACCCAATGTGGGGCTCGAACTCATGACCCCAAGATCACATAGTAGCTATGCCCCCAAAATATTTTATTTTTTTAAAGTAATCTCTACACCCAATGTGGGGCTCGAACTCATGACCCCAAGATCAAGAGTTGCATGTTCTACTGACTGAGCCAGCCAGGCACCCCTCATTTATATTTCTTGAGCATTAAAAAAAAAAAGTGTGTTTTTTTTTTAGATTTTATTTATTTATTTGAGAGAGAGAGACAGAGATAGAGCACAAGTGGGGAGGAGAGGGAGAAGCAGGCTCCCTGCAGAGCAAGGAGCCCGATGTGGGACTCGATTCCAGGACCCCGGGATAATGACCTGAGCCGAAGGCAGACGCTCAACTGACTGAGCCACCCAGGCACCCTGTTGAGCATTTTTTAGAACTGTGTGCCAGGCACTGTTCTGGAATGCTGAGTACTCTTCTAGATGCTGATTATAATTTGTATAATTATTAGACACCTGTTAAATTCATAAATTATTTTAATTTCTTTTACAGTTTTGATTTTGATTCTTCCAGGTTCTTCAGATAGATCCTGAAGTGACAGATGAAGAAATAAAAAAGAGGTTTCGACAGGTACAGTACTGTTTCGCTGTAATAGATGGAGTTTGAACCTTTTGGAAATACAGTAAGCACATGATTCTCTTAGGACTTGCTATTTAATGACTTGTGGGCCAAAATTTAATTTTTTTTTTTTTAAGATTTATTTATTTTAGAGAGAGAGCATGGGTGCGTGTGAGCAGCAGGGGGTGGTGTGGAGGGGCAAAGGGAGAGGGAGAGAGAGAGTCTCAAGCAGACTTCCCACTGAGTGGGGAACCCAATGCTGGGCTCAATCTCACAACCCTGAGGTCATATCCTGCACTGAAACCAAGAGTCGGGCGCTTAACTGACTGAGCCACCCAGGTACCCCTCAACTTTTCTTTTTTTAATGTTAAGGCTATGTAACTCTTTTAAAAAACAAAAAACCAAAAAAAAAAAACACCTCACAGTGACAAAATTTGTAAATAATTTCAAGACCGTGGCTTGCCTTTGACATTCACACAGCCCGCCTGCAGCAGTAGGTTTATTGGTAGGCCATGAAGCTCAGTGACAGCTGCATTCAGACTTCTGAAGGTTATGACAGCACCTTACCCACTCTCAAATCTAGGCATACGGTTGGGAGTGAGAGAGAAGAAGAGAATGAATTTGACTTCTGAATAGAATGAATTTTATAGCCAAATAGAATCTTTCCAGCCCCTTAATCAGGAGAAATACAAGATAGAACAGTAGAGCTTACTGGAGTCATGCTTATTAAATTCTCTGCCTTCCCAGGGAGAATATGTTAAATGACTCGTAACAAGTTTTGTTTTTTTTTTAAGATTTTATTTATTTATGGGCGCCTGGGTGGCTCAGTCGTTAAGCGTCTGCCTTCGGCTCAGGTCATGATCCCAGGGTCCTGGGATCGGGTCCCACATCGGGCTCCCTGCTCGGCGGGAAGCCTGCTTCTCCCTCTCCCATTCCCCCTGCTGTGTTCCTGCTCTCGCTATCTCTCTCTCTGTCAAATAAATAAATAAAATCTTTAAAAAAAAAAAAAAGATTTTATTTATTTATTTTGAGAGAGCGAGAAAGCAAGCAGAGGGGAGGAGCAGAGAGGGCGGGAGAGGGAGAGGAAAGAATCTCAAGCACACTCCCCGCTGAGCGCAGAGCCTGACACAGGGCTCAATCTCAAAACCCTGAGATCATGACCTGAGCTGAAACTGAGAGTCGGATGCTTAACCGACTGAGCAACCCAGGTGCCCTTTGTAACAGTTTATTTTTAAGATCTCCTTCCTCAATAATTTTATCTTTTGCAAACTTAAATAAATACCCAAGAGATACCCTGTTTCGTATAGAGTGCTTTCTTGCCCAGTCTGATGTTTCATAGCTTGAGCTACAAAATTTTATAGTAGCCTTTTTAAAAAACCCTTCCAGTTTTGATAGCTGAGTAACCTCCAGCCTTTCTTTCTAGGGGTTGAAGAATCATACTTCCTGCAATCTGTCTTTACTAATTGGATTTTCTGTATATTTCATGTCTTTTTTTTTTTTTTCAACCCTACCCAACTTTTTTATATCTTTTATGTACTTCATATTTTTTTTTTAAAGATTTATTTATTTATTTGAGAGAGCGAGAATGAGAGAGAGTAAATTTTATTTATTTATTTGAGAGAGAGAGACAGAGGGGGGAGGGTCAGAGGGAGAAGCTGGCTCCTCGCCATCAGGGAGCCTGATGCGGGACTCGATCCAGGGACTCCAGGACCATGACCTGAGCTGAAGGCAGTCGCTTAACCAACTGAGCCACCCAGGCGCCCCTTCATATTTTAATAGGACCTAACCAGTGCCGAATATAATTCTCAGCTCCTGCAGGACACACTTGTTCATATCCAGTGTTGTGCCTGCTTCTTCGATACCGTAATTGCCCGCACATTGCTGACTCATAATCATCTTCTGATCTACTATTAAGCCAAGATGTTTTTTATCTTTGCCTACTCAGGCATTTCCCATTATATAACTTTCTAGCTGTATAGAGTTCTCTGTACCTATGTTCAGCTTTTTTCTTTTTTCTAAAATTTCAAGTCTCCTAATATAATGCATTAGCAGTCAAACATTCACATCCATAGTCAGAACAGCTATTTATGTAGCTGTACAAAGAACTCAGTAAGAGTTCTTTAGTCATTAATATGATCTAATAGTTAAGAGTATGAGCCTTAGGGGTGCCTGGGTGGCTCAGTTGGTTAAGCGTCCGACTCTTGGTTTTGGTTCAGGTCATGATCTCAGGGTCGTGAGATGGGAGTCTCAACATCAGGCTCTGCACTCAGTGGGGAGTCTGCTTCTCTCTCTGTTTCTCTCCCTCCCTCTCTCTCTCCCTCTGCTCCTCACCCCACTTGTGCATGTTCTCTCTCTCTCTCTCTCTAATAAATAAATACTAAAAAAAAAAGTGTGGGCCCTAGAGCTATTTGACTTGAGTTCCAGTCTTGGCCGTACCCCTTATATGCAGTTTGAACAAGTTTTCAACCTTTCTGTGCCTGTTACCTCATTTGTAAAATGCACATCATGACGGTGCCTACCTAGTGGGGTTGTTATGAGGATTTAAATGAGGTGATACACACAATACGCTTAGAATAGTGTGTCTTTTTTGGCATATAGTATGTCCTCTTTATATGCTGACTATTGTCAATGCATGTTAGACAGTATGCTAAGTTTCTACTTGGAGTATTTCATCCTTAACCCAGTAAGACAGAGGTACCTGGTATTGTCCCATTTATAGAGGAGGAAACTGGCACAGAGATAGGTTAAGTGAATTGCTCAAGGTCTCACAGCTGGAAGGTGATTGAAGTTGGAATTAGAGCCCAGGATTCTGGCTCCAATAATGCTGGATTTAGCATTTGATTCCCACTTGCTGTCATTCCCCCAACAGAGTCCCACTGTTCCAACTAGTTGATTTTGGTCTGTCCATGATAGTAGGTCAGTGATTCTTAATCCTGGCTTCCTGAAAGAATCACGTGTGGAGATTTTTGCTTTTTATTTTAACTTTTTTATTATAAAACATTTGAATTACATTTTAAAAAGATAGAGTAGAGCAGCGAACACCCATATACTCATCGTCTGTAGGCAACGCTTCACCTCGTTAACTATATGTTTTTGGCTGAATTGTAAACATCGTGATACTTTACCCCAAATACTTCATCATGTATCCCCCCGAGGAAAAAAAGAGGACATTTTCTTGCATTTCTTACTTGTCACATCTAACAAAGTTAACACTAATTCCTTACTATCATCTGATACCCAATCCAGTAGAGGTCTAAAAAGTACAGATGCCAGAGCCTGATCAGAGGGTCTGAGGGTAGAAAGTGGACCTGTATTTTTAAAAAGCTTTACAGGGTTGGGGGCGCCTGGGTGGCTCAGTCAGTTGGGCATCCGACTCTTGATTTCTGCTCGGGTCATGATCTCAGGGTCATGGGATCAGGCTGAGTTGGGCTCCACGCTCAGCAGGGAGTCTGCTTATTCCTCTCCTTCTGCTCCTCTCCCTGCTTGTGCGTGCGCGCGTGCTCTCTCTCTCAAATAAATAAATAAAGTCTTAAAAAAAACTCCCAAAAACAAAAAAAACTTTACAGGGTTGGAGCAGAGCCAGAACTAAGAACCACTACTTTTTCTTTCTTTTTTTTTTAAAGATTTTATTTATTTATTTGACACAGAGAGAGAGACAGCGAGAGAGGGAACACAAGCAGGGAGAGTGGGAGGGGAGAAGCAGGCTTCCTGCTGAGCAGGGAGCCTGATGCGGGGCTCGATCCCAGGACCCTGGGATCATGACCTGAGCCGAAGGCAGATGCTTAACAACTGAGCCACCCAGGCGCTCCTACTTTTTCTTTTTTAAAGATTTTATTTTAATTCCGGTTAATATATAGTGTCTATTAGTTTCAGGGACAATATAGTAATTCAGCACTTCCACACATTACCCGACGCTCATCACAAGTGCACTCCTTAGTCCCCATCACCTATTGAACCCATCCCCTCGTCCCCCGCCTTGAGAACCACTACTTTAAATTAAAAGTTCTTTTAGGAAAGAGATGATATGTCATATGTGCTTATGCTTCTTCAGCGCTCTAAGGAACATAATAGGAACTGGGTGCCTTTCAGTCTCTCTTCTGCATCCTCACAGCAGCCTCATAATACTAGGCTTATATTTGTTCTGAACTTTGTGATTAAAACCCTACGTGTTTCATATCAGATAAAGGGCTAGTATCCAAAATCTATAAAGAACTCATCAAACTCAACACCCAAAGAACAAAGAATCCAATCAAGAAATGGGCAGAAGACATGAACAGACATTTTTCCAAAGAAGACATCCAAATGGCCAACAGACACATGAAAAAGTGCTCAATATCGCTCAACATCAGGGAAATCCAAATCAAAACCTCAATGAGATACCACCTCACACCAATCAGAATGGCTAGAATTTACAAGTCAGGAAACGACAGATGTTGGCGGGGATGCGGAGAAAGGGGAACCCTCCTACACTGTTGGTGGGAATGCAAGCTGGTGCAGCCACTCTGGAAAACTGTATGGAGGTTCCTCAAAAAGTTGAAAATA